>NC_056069.1:6969696-7272727 GCF_016772045.2 Ovis aries
CTGTAAGAAACTACACAGTGAGGAATTTGAGATTTGTTTTGAGAACGGTGGTAAATGATTTAAACATTTTGAAGAGAGCAGCATAATCATTAGAATATAGGAGGGACTGGAGTATGGAGAGCCTCAGACAGGGAATAGACTAGATCTGGGCTAGAATGTCAGCAATAGGAATAGAAATCTTACAGCTTACATTGGGGAAAAAGGAAATCAAAGATGCGTGTCCGGGTAAACTGAAGACTAGTGATGCCATCAACAGAAAGAGGAAAGAGCAGGCAAGTGTTTGGAAAAGGAAACAATGAGATCAGTTTGGGCCATATTGGGTTGCTGCAAGATACTCAGACATCATCCCAGAGCAGGCCAGTGATTACAAGGAGCACCCAAAGGCTGTGACTCGAGTGCAGCTTTGAGGAGGCTTTGACGCTCTGTAACTAGGCAGTTGTTCCCAAGGCAAGGCAAAGACTGTGACAGGAGGACTAAGGACAGACCCACGAGCACAATACCTCCTGTTCGGTCACATACAACTCTGTCCTTTCCTCAGATATGGCATTATTCCTCTTAATTTTTAGTCTTTCCCCACTCTGTTATGTTATTCGAAAAGCTACACTGTGAAGCGGCACAAAGCTTTGGGTAAGAATTGCAAAAATACATAGGATCTATTTAGTTGTTTGTGGGGACTGTTGTTATTTTTTAGTAATGTTTTCATTCAAGGATTAGATACTTTTTCTCTAGTTGAGTCATTTCAGTTGATAGTGATTTTAAAGGCTTAATCAGCTGCAAAGAACTGAAATTATGCTTTTACTATATGTGTGCTATTTTTTCTGAAATTTCTACAATAACGAGAATATACTGATGTTTTTACGGTCTGCCCATTTTTCATGATTGTGAAGGTAGCAGGGAGAGGGGAAGGCAGAGGTGCTGAAGTGGGGAACAGAAGCGTCCGAGGTGCAGAGCATTACTGCACAATAGACGCCATGGTACCATCCGGGCCTGAGTGAGTGGGGGCTGGTGAGCAGGGAGAGGATGATCAGCCAGAGCCAGATAAAGGAGAGGCCACATTCCAGAGCCCTTGCTCTTTGATCTGGTTTCCACTGCTAAATCCAAGATTATTACATCCCACCTGACAACCAACAGGCTTAGAATATATGGGAAATTGTTTTAACTCTGGTAGGCCGGAGGAGTAGGTTACCTCTTAAAGCAAACCCATCAGTAGTTACAGTGCTTGCAAACGCCCTCTGAATCCTACCAGTTTGGCTGATGGAATGATGCGATACAGACAATCTGACCAGGACCCCAAGATGTCTTTATTCCTCTGCTGCTTCCCCAGTTTTTGTCCACTTCCTATTTGCCTGCTGCTGTTTTAGCTTTTTTCAGTTTCTGTATGTGCTTGTTCTTCTTTGAAATCTGAAATTCTGTATAGAATTCTGTTTCTTTTACACTGAGAATATGTTTCTGCTTAGTGTTTTTAGCTCTCTCCTTTATTTCCCTCCTTGATTGCCCTGACTTGTAGCATGCACTGTAACTATTGGTTTCAAAAATAAAAGAGGAGATGTATGAAGGAAATATGTCTTTGAGAGGGGAGAACCATTTTCTTTCTCCGTGTCTCTGGGCACATGTTCACAGGTGCTCCGCACAATCAGCTTTAGCAAGCATCCTCCTGCAGCACATGCGTGAGGTCTCAGGTGCCCTGCTGGCACGCATGGACAAGCGAATGTTGAAGTTCTGGGCTTCTTATAGAGTGTTAAGGCAGGCTTCTGTCTTTTTGCTGGAGGCTCTGTGCTTAAGAGTATTTGAGTTTTTACGAATCTTCCCTTCATAACAGAAGTCTGATCTGCAGTCTAAGGAAGAGGAGTTAACATCCTTTAATTTCTTTAGGCTCTGAAGAAAGCTGATAAGCAAATTTTGGAGCCCCTGATGAATCTTGAGGTGACAGTGAGCAGAGACTACCTCAGCCCTGTCCTAGCAGACCTGGCACAGAGAAGAGGGAACATTCAGGAAATCCAGTCTCGCCAAGACAACAAAGTTGTTATCGGATTTGTTCCCTTAGCAGAAACCATGGTAGGTACTCTGTAACTAAATCTACATATTTTACATAAATTGCTGGAGAAACCCCAGGGGTTCTATCCGCACGGGTGTGGATGTGTGGGGGAGGGCTTTCCAGTCCTCCACAAAGTTTGAGGTGTGCTCTACCAAAATGTGTCATCAGCCTCCATGACCGTTTTTCCATCCCAAGCACTTATTTACTTCCACTGTTGCTGGCTCTCAGGCATTTCTTCATGTCATTCTTGTCCCCGCCAGCTTCTCCTGCTCTGGGACAGGCATCCGAGTGCCAGCAGTCTTTACCAAACGTTGGGACTGGGGGATGCTTCTGAAGCGGGCCCCTGCTCCTGGTTTTCTGTCCTCCACAGTACTTACCAAATTTTTCCTGATAATGGTCAAATGATGTGCAGGGAGAGATCTGAGGCTTAACTTTGCAGAGATAACTAACTTAAATTATTTTGATTAGGGTTATTCAACTGTGCTTCGAACATTAACATCAGGCTCAGCTACTTTTGCCTTAGAGCTGTCTAATTATCAAGCCATGAATCCTCAAGATCAAAGTACGCTGCTCAGCCAGAGACATGGCCTGTCCTAAGTCCTTGGAGGGAAACTCGGGAGCACCTACCTACTTCGTTTTCAGTAAGAACAATTTAAAAGAGAACTTGAACAGACGGTGGCACTGGTGATGTACCTGAGCTGTATTGTGTATCTAGTAAATTATTACTGTCGGTAGTTAAGATTCGGTCTTTTGGAATACACTGAGTGATAGATACCACAAGGTTTTCGGTTGGTTGATTTTACACTTCTCTCACAAGAAAGATGTCAGCCTTCTAATGTATAATAAGATGGAGGTTCAATCAATAAAAAGATATTTTATTCAAAAACATGATTGTTAAAATCAGGTTGATTGTAGTATGGGTGACTGTGGGCTCTTTTCCCATATCTTTCTTCTGTTCCAGCTCGTTTTTACATTCTGCCCTCATGCTCACAATATCCAGTAAAGAGAGGCTGTGCAGCTATTCCTCGTCTGTAGGAAAAGTATAAACAAAAGATGTTTTAGATTAATTCATGTCTGTCTTAAGAAACTTAGCTCAAATCAGAATCACTAAACCATACCACAAACTACTAAAGAGGGATTCATAATTCATGGAGAAACAGTTGCTAATTTTTCCTAATTAGATCACTACCTGTTAGGTCACATACATTTCCATTTATAGCAAAAATGAAAGAAAAAAATCCCAATAAGCTAGCTAACACTAAATCAGGTAAAAAATCACCCTGTACTTAACAGTATCCTAGCCTGACAAATAAATGTGTCTTACCCGACCATTCTGCAGCGGTGTCTTGTTAGTCTCCTGTAGGCATCCCTTAGGTCTGTGACATCTTGGTGACTCCAGAGTCTCTCACCAACAGCACTCGCCCGAGGCCTAAAATTGAAACCACACATCCCCCAAGGCAATTTAAATTCATGTTTCCTTCAAGAAGCAAACCACACACTTGGGCAAGTTTCTAGTGCTTTCCCGCTTAAACTCAGGCCCCTTAGTCCACGTCCTCCCGGAGGTTCCATACCATAGTCTTGGAGTAAGGTTAGTTGCATCCACATACTCTCCCCATATGCAGGCTTCTCCACCAATGACAAGCTGTTTCTGTTTCGGAGTACCTAGATTACAGTCAGTGGTGTGAGTTAGGTGGTTGCAAGGCTAAGCGCCGAAGAATTGATGCTTTTGAACTATGGTGTTGGAGAAGACTCTTGAGAGTCCCTTGGACTGCAAGGAGATCCAGCCAGTCCATTCTAAAGGAGATCACTGCTGGGTGTTCTCTGGAAAGAATGATGCTAAAGCTGAAACTCCAATACTTTGGCCACCTCATGCAAAGAGTTGACTCATTGGAAAAGACTCTGATGCTGGGAGGGATTAGGGGCAGGAGGAGAAGGGGACGACAGAGGATGAGATGGTTGGATGGCATCACTGACTCGATGGACCTGAGTCTGAGTGAACTCTGGGAGTTGGTGATGGATAGGGAGGCCTGGTGTGCTGCGATTCATGGGGTCACAAAGAGTCGGACACGACTGAGCGACTGAACTGAACTGAACTGAACCTGAGGCTCACACACAGAGGTGGCACTGGTTTCTGGTATTAGCCTGGGGCAAGGCTTCTCTCTGGGAGTCAGGAGGACCTTGGGAGAAGTTCACAGCTGCGGCACAAAAAATGGTGGCAAGCTTTATTGCTGCAACTGACCCCGTGGTTCACAGAGCATTTGTTAGCGTGTGTCGACTAATGTAGCAGGCCAGTAGTAAAGAGACCATTTTATTTTGGTTTTCTGCAAACTTATTTGGACACCGGAAGCTCTTCCCCTGGTTGCCTGTGAACAGTGTGCCAAGGAATGCAAGGTGGACGAGTGAGCACCACTCCTGCCTTCAATACCTGTCTTCTGATGTCAAAGAGACTAGGTATCTACAGTAATTACGACTTCTTGATTCTCAGAAAATGCTTTTAGAGAAACAGTTCCTGACAGACCTACAGTTTTGAAACTTTTTAAACACCAGAACACTTTTCCTCAAAGGAAATTGTATATTAAAGTCTAGTGTACAAAACTGGACAAAGCAGAACTGTTCTTAAGGGGTTTGAGAGCCTAGAGCCCCACCACTCAGACATGCCCACCCCAAGGACGCGTCCTCCCCAGAACCCGGAAGCCACCGAACAGGACGAGATCCCTACTTAGGTGCCTTACATTGCAGAGGAAGCTCAGAGGAGAGACAAGGCTCCTGCAGTCAGGCCTCTTTGAATGCATAGTGACAAGTCTTATCAGTGTAAGGGAATCTTACTTTAGAAGTTCTTTCATTTAGGAAAGAATGTGGTTTCTTTCACAAAGTTTAAAATGATACTGAGTTCAGTCTGTTGGATTATACACAAGGAAAATCAAGGATCAAAGATAAAAGGGAGGATAGTAGGTGGTACCTAGATAAAGATTCTCTGGAGGGAGGGGAGGGTTTGTACAACCTAACATGTCAAGTAATGGTGGTTGCTTCACTTACCCAGAAAGTTAAGAGGCTCCACAGAGTAGTACTCTCTCCAGTCTTGCCCATAATGGATTGTGTCTAAGTACCAAGGAGCAGAAATGATCACAGGGAAGCCAGCTGCTGTAATGTTCCTTAGTTCGTTATCGAAGTTGTCCATTTTCCACACTTGAACTACTGTGCCTGGTATAAGCTATTAAAGTTACAAATGAAATATGTATTATTAGGTCTCCCAGCTACAGCAGATGAAATTAAAAGTCTAAGGCATTGTAGCTAATAACTAAGTCTTTAAGATCCTTGACAAAGCAACATTTTCTTCTTTGCCCTCAATATCTAATGCTATTTGCAATAAGGACTTAGGCATTTCATCAAACCTTAATGTTTAACTTTTTAACTTTTGTCTATATACAGTACCACATAGGTAATGAATTAAATCTTTAGTCCCATTTCTACCACACTATTTTACTTACTTTGAAACTTACAGGATGCCACTAACCCTTCTGGAAAGATAATACAAGTAGCTGGACTTTCAAATTTTCAGTTGCCCCAAAGGAAAATAAAGAATTCTGATTATGTCAGAGAGAAATGCCTTAAAATAAAAAGTGTACTTGACAGTGATACTTAAAACGAAGGTTACCTTAACAGCAATAAAGACTCATTCTTATCTGTTGTTCTGCCCTTCTGAAAAAAGGAACATTTTTCAAAGAACCTCACTTTGTTACTAAGAATGAGATGGAGAGGGAGGAGGGAAGATGGGAGAGATGAGAAGGAGGCAGCACTGAGGGATGAAGTAAATGGAAGAAATCAGATAAATGCCATCGTCACTGGTGTCAGTGTGCGGCTCCTGCCTACCAGCAGCGTAAACAGAAAGGTAAGCTGACCTCCCCCAGCATTACAGGGAAAGCTTAGGGTTCTTCCATCCAAGGTGTTAAGAGTATTAAGTCTCATATTATCAGAACCACACGCAGTATTAGTAACCTCTCACCTTGCCTTCATCATCATAAACCTCTTGCCAGACTATGGATCTCTTCTTCATGGCTGAAATCATATCCAAAACCCTACCATTGAAAAAAATTACAAAGTTATTTCAGATCACAAACTTAGCAGTGTGTGTAAAGAATGCACATTTTATACCAAAGACTGCAACACTGACAGATGCCTCTCAGTATGTGCGTGTGAAGCCGCTTCGGTGTCCCACTGTCGCGACCCCATGGACTGTAGCCCACCAGGTCCTGTGTCCGTGGGATTCTCCAGGCCAGAATACTGGAGTGGGTTGCCATGCCCTCCTCCAGGGGATCTTCCTAACCCAGAAGTTGACCCCATGTCTCGTGTGTCTCCTGCATTGGCAGGCAGGTTCTTACCACTAGCGCCACCTGAGGAGCCTTTCAGTACGGCACAACTTTGTAGCAGAACAAGCTAAAGTTGGGTGGTGACCCCTGTGGTTCCTTCTTTCTAGCACATGGCTCAGAACCTGACACAACTGAAGAAGGGTTCTACAGTCGTTTGCAGAATGAATCAGCTAAGCATGCCCCAAAGATAGGAAGATGTGGCAATTCATAAGGAAGTGTACAAACATCGATCTTGGTTAATCTCATTGAGTACCTTAGAGTAAAGGAAACTAGAAACTATCCTGTGACAGAACCTAAATAACTTCCAGCAGTGCTGACAATCAATTCACAAATTATCTCCTGACATTCAGACAATGAGTGTTATGCAGGATTAAAAAATCAAGAAAAACGAAAATCAGACTGCATCATGCAAAACAGGAATAGCTAAATAGGAAAAGGCTAGAACCTGGGCCTGCTCAATGCAGGGGTTGGCAAACTACCCTGCAGGATGTGTTTGTGTGGCTCATGAGCTGAGAGTTGTGTTTGTATTTGTAAAGTGAAAGCTGTTCAGTCGTGTCCAACTCTTTGCAACAGGCCAGAATGTTAGAGTGGGTAGGCTTTCCCTTCTCCAGGGGATCTTCCTAACCCAGGGATCAAACCCAGGTCTCCCGCATTGCTGGTGGATTCTTTACCAGCTGAGCCCCAAAGGAAGCCCCTTTTTACATTGGTAAAGTGAACTGAAGTCACTCAGTCATATCTGACCCTTTGCGACCCCATGGTAAAGCATGCTTTAAAAAATATTTTAAAAGTATGCAGCTATATGCATGCTTGCTCAGTCATGGCTAACTCTTTGCGACCCCATGGACTGTAGCCCACCATGCTCCTCTGTCCATGGGATTTTCTAGGCAAGAATATTCGAGTAGATTATCATTGCCTCTTCCAGGGGATCTTCCCAACCCAGGGATCAAACCCGCATCTCATGCACTGCAAGCAGATTCTTCACTGCTGAGCCGTCAGGGAAGCCCACGGAACCATTTGTGCCCGGTGAAGTCGCCAGTAATTACTGTCTGGCTCTTTACAAAATACGCTTCCTACTCTTCACCATAGGGCAGCACTGTTGAGTAGCTCTATCTTCAGGGAAGGGAATGCTCTATATATGCACTTTCCAGTATGGTAGCACTAGTCTCATCTAGCTGTTGGCTCCTGAACATGTGAAATGTGGCTAATGTGACTGAGGAACTGAATTTTTAACTTTTTCAAGTATACTTTAAATACAAACAGCCACATGTGGCTGTGGCTGCCATACCAGACAGCACAGGTATAGAGAAAAAGCAATGCTGGAGTTGACAAAATGAATCCCAGGAGCTAGACGGTGACGAAGCCTTTGCAGGGTAGCCTGGGTTTTCAGCTGAGTTCACAGAGCAGATAACTTACCACCCTACGTCTCAACAGTCACTGCAAAGGACTGGAGTTACCACGTTATCGATTTAAAGAGAATAGTGGGTACTGCACCCTCCCTTATGATTTTTCATCTATACTTTGTGTAACAAAGATTATAACATGTACACTTTGAAAAGGAATGGAGAGAAAATGAGAAAATAAAATAGTACTAAATAAGAGCTTCAGGTCAATCACTGTCGTGTCCGACTCTTTGCGACCCCATGGACTGCAGCCGACCAGGTTTCCTTGTCCATCACTAACTCCCAGAGTACTCAAACTCACGTCCATCGAGCTGGTGATGTTATCCAACCATCTCACCCTCTATCGCCCCCTTCTCCTCCTGCCCTCAATCTTTCCCAGCATCGGGTCTTTTCAAATGAGTCAGTTCTTCGCATCAGGTGGCCAAAGTATTGGAGTTTCAGCTTCAGCATCAGTCCTTCCAGTGAGTATTCAGGACTGATTTCCTTTAGGATGGACTGGTTGGATCTCCTAAATAAGAGCTTAAACTTTTACAAAAGACACTGATGAAATAAAAACAAGTAGGCTTTCAATAACTTACATCTGCATATAGAAAGATTGTAGTTTCTTAAAATTTCTGTCAAAGCCTTTGTTCATCATGAAATTCAGGACTGCTGGATTGGACTCCCTTAAACAAAAACAGTGATTAAAATTTCATTGAAAGTTCAATATGCCCAATCTGTTTTAAAGCAACAGATAGCCCCAACATCATTTATACAGATGGAAATTGGTATTAAAGTTTGTAAAGAGCAAAATAAGCCCAATTATGTCTAAAATAAGCCTAATTATACCTAAAAAATAAGTATAAAATTTAATTATGAGTTATCTTAACTTTCCACTGCAATTAATTTTTTTAGAAGCTGATATCCTGTAAAAATGGCTTTCCCTAAGCTCCCATGTCTTTCTTCCATCTAAGGCTATTTGCACAGAAGACTTTCACTAGAAAAATCTCTCCCACTTAATCATTATCCTCTTCACCAAAGCTATTCTTGTTCTCTATTTAGTGTTTTTTTTAATTCCCATTTTCTTCTGCATCTTAATTCTCCTTCCTACAGGCTTCTGTTAATAGCATCAGTGTGTGAATTCTGTAAACAATTCACCGTCTTAGGAGTTGTGGTCCGAGGTTAACACCTCACAGAGATGTTCCCCCAAGTCTTCCCTTTTTCCAGGGACACTTCTACACCCACTTCAAAGATAACAGGTTTTAGAAAAGCAGAGGAGGGGGGCAGTTAACAGATTTTCATACCAACAATTAAAATCTACTTCATCTCCTCCCAGATGAATGAATTCATCTGGAAACACAGTACTAATTTCTTTGAAAAGTTTAGACAGGAAGCTGTAAGTTGAATTCAATATAGGGTTTATAGGTCCGAAAGTCCCAGATGGCTCGCTTGCGTGATAACATGGAGTCAGGATGTCTTTCTGGCCTGGAAGGAAACACGGAGAATCTTTCCTAAAGCAGACGTTAAGGCACAAAGACAAGGCTTTGCACATGATTATACTACTTTATTTCGTTAAAGACAGTAAAGAGATTTTATACAGAAAAAAGATAAGCGTGTTTACTCAGAGTTGCTTTGGTAATTTCTTCAGATAAGAAAAGGGAGAACTAATTCTGGATACTGCCCCTGTGCCGCTTTGCTTCCGTTTCCATCAGCCTCTCTGAGATTTTACACATTTCAGATACTAGCTCAAATATTAAGGGCTCCCAAATCTTCAGCTTGCCCCAGTCTTTTTTTTCAAGTTTCAATCCATATTTCAAACTCCCTGCTGAACACAATTAGCTTCACTTCAAATATAATCCAGCAGGGCTTCCTCGGTGGGTCAGAGAGAGAGAATCTGCCTGCCAGTGCAGGAGACACAGGTTCGATCCCTGGTCTGGGAAGATCCCACACGCGGAGCAACTAAGCCCATGCGCCACAACTTCCGAGCCCCCCTGCCACAACCAGAGAGCAGCCCCCGCTCGCTGCAACCAGAGGAGAGCCTGCGCGGCACAAGACCCAGCGCGGCCCAAATAAATAAATACAACCTAACAGAAACCAGATTCTCTCCCCCAACTCCTGTAGCTTCCCAGTTGTCACATTCTGGTAAGCCAGTCACCATCCCACCAAGTCTCTCGTCCCTCTCCTGCTGGACTCAGTCAGCCCCCAAGTTTTAGAGATGGGAAGTCTGAGAATGAGATGTTCTATAACTTGCCCAGGGTCACTCAGTTTATAAATGTGAGAAAATAAAAAGTGAAGGTGACACTCATTTGTGTCAGACTCTTTGCTACCCATGGACTGTAGACTGCCAGGCTCCTCTGTCCACAGAATTCTCCAGGCAAAAATACTGAGGTGGGTTGCCATGCCCTTCTTCAAGGGATCTTCACCTCCCAGGGATAAAACCTGGGCCTCCTGCATTGCAGGCAGATTCTTTACCATCTCAGCCACCAGGGAAGCCCATAAGTGCCAGAAGCAGGACTCAAATCCCAGGCAGTCTAGCTCCAGAAGCAGTTCTTAAGCACTCAGCAGTGAAGAATCCACCAGCGATGCGGGAGACGCAGGTTTGATTCTTGAGTTGGAAAGATCACCTGGAAACCCTTCTCCAGTACTACCCACTCGAGACAGGCTACCTACTCCAGTATTCATGGGCTTTCCTGGTGGCTCAGAAGGTAAAGAATTCGCCTACAATGCGGGAGACATGGGTTCAACCTGGGGTTGGGAAGATCCCCTGGAGAAGGGCATGGCAATTCTCATGCACTGTCCTGCAGCTAAATGCCTTTCCTGTTATTCCTTCTACCAGAAACATGAATATATTCTTTGATGTCTCAAGAACATTTTAGGTGTTACCTCATTCATGTAACTGTTTAACTCACTTTTCACATTCTACTTGTAATCATTTCTTGTTTCCTTTTATCCCTTGTGTTTATACTTTAGGCAATGGCTAGATACAGTGACCTGCTCACAGCAGACGTATACTAGTTATTGAATTACAGCCATCAATAGTGCTACCTTTGTGCAAATCACAAGTAAGAACAATATAAGTAAACACCAAGTCATGAGATGCAGGAGCACACGTGTTCACTTTTAGCAACTCGAAAAACACACTCCTTACCTTTTCCCCAAGATGCCGTATGTCCAGGGCTATCAAATTCTGGCAGGACGCGAATCCCTCGGAATCGGGCATATTCAACCACTGTATGGACATCGTTTGGTGTATAAACATGAGACAAAGAATAGCTTCCCTGCAAAAGTCACATTTATTAAAATTAAAATATATGAGCTGCTTATGGTTCTGTTTGTACTTTGGTATCTGCCAACAGACTTTTCAGGTATCATAAAGTATTAACGTCTTATGTAATGTTGGATGACTCATTTAAATTATCTGTTTACTGTATCTTATCAGTAAGCTCTCACCACACTTTGGGTTAATTCCAGATTTACTGACAGAACTATCTATTGACAGAACCAGCACCTTGTTTTAGCAATGTTTACCATCACGCTATTTCAACCTCATGTGACTGTATGACAGAACAGAAATAAAAGGTTCTACTCCAAAGTGAAAATTCTGAATATAATGCCCTTGTCAGTTTTAGAATCAAAATTCACACATTATTACAAAACATAGCTGTTGGCGTTCAAGATCACTTTAATTACTGCCAGCAGTAAAAATTCCCCTTGAGATGCCGATTTTTTTCTTTTTAATTAAAGATTACCTTTGGTCCTGTTTTATGTTCTTGAAAAATTAGAAGTCAGTATCAGTGGTAAATAAAGGTCCATTAAAAGTGTTAATATGGCACATCTCTCAAGGTATAAATATATAAATATAAATAAATGCTCAGCTCCTTAAAAAGTAGTCTTGTCTTCCCCAATCCCAACATCCAATCTGAATCAAGACCTAATCTAAGTTTATAGTAAATACAGGGGACAAAAGAACATATTGACACTGGAAAGGCAATCAACAAAACACAGATTGTGGAAAACTACAGGACAAATTGAGCTTCGTTTCCTCAATGAAAATAATAAAAGAAAAATAAAAAGACATGGTCAGGGATGGGCACCCATAGATCTAAAGAGAACAGAAATATTAACTGACCACAATGTATGGAGTTTATTTGCATCCCACTGCAAATAAAACAATTGTTTTAAAGAAAAAGGCACTTGGGCATACAGGAATAATGATTGGCTATCTGGATTATGGCTAATTTTTTAGCTGTGATAAGGAGTTATTTTTAAACAGGCCTTTTTACCAATAAGAGATGATGTCTGAGATTACCTTCAAAATAATGGTGGAGGGGATATAGGTGTTGTAGGATTGGCCATTACTTTATTGAAGCTGAGCGATGAGGAAGTGGGAATTCATTAAGTCCTACTTCTGTATATGTTTGGAGCTTTCCATATTAAAAGCAAACAACAACAGGAGTGCTGCCAGGATTTCAATCCAAACCACATCAAAACTTTAAGGAAAGCTTTGGAATTGTGACCAGAGGACTGACTCAGGGTCTTGGCTCTGCCCCTTCATAACTACAGCTCTGCATGAGGCATGCAGCTTCTCTTGCTGCCAGTGGCTAGCTCTGCAGCACAGGGCTCAGTGAGGCAGCAGGGAGGCTGGCGCCCTGCGCCACTGCTCCACAACTCAGTCAACTTGAACACTGCTAAAACCATTATTTTCTGCGAAGGAGCCATTATCTCTTAAGATTCCCTACTTCATACAGTTTTTTAGAGAGAAAAGTTGTCATTTACAGAATTCAGAACAATTCTGTTTAAAACACTTATACAGTTGGGCTACTTGATAAATATAATTATTTAACTTTATGTTAATCACAAAAGCTTCAGGTCTCCTACATCCATTAAGCTTTTAAATTTGTATTTCTATAGCCCCATAAATGTTTACATTTACGATAACAATTACAAAAGCAGACCAGTTTTGTGGACCTAAAATGCTCAGCAATAGCATATTAAAAATTTAAAGCCATGAATATCTAACTTTTGCACAAGAAACATTTAAGCTTCAAACTTCTAAGGAAACCATACCAAAATTTTTTATATACCAACAACAATAACATGAATTACTCACTTTATTGCTTAATTCAGGAAAAGTGATGCTCTGATAAGGGAAAGACTGGTCATCCACTATGTGCCAGTGGAGAACATTAAACTTATTAAAGGCCATGGCATCCTGCAAGCAAACAAGTTGAAAATTTATACACCTTAAAACCACAATGAGATTATCAACTCATACCTGTCACAATGGCTATTATCAAAAAGGACACAAGAAATGTCGGTGGGAATGTGGAGAAAAGGGAGCCCTCATAAACTCTTGGTGGGAATGTACATTGGTACAGACAACAGTTTGGACGTTTCTCGAAAGACTAAAAAGAAAACTTACCGTATGACCCAGCAATTCCACCTCTTGGTATACATACCCCCCAAAACAAAAACACTAATCCAAAAAGATATGTGCACCCCAGTGTTCACAGCCCCATTATTTACAATTGCCAAGATACAGAAGCAACCTACGTGTTCATTAACAGATGAATGGATCAAGATGCAGTGTATGTAGTGGGTAGACACAATGTAGTGGATATACATTTCTCTGTATATAATGGGATTCTACTCTGCAATAAAAAAGAATGAAATTTTGCTATCTACGAGATGGATGGACTTGGAGGACATTATACCAAGTAAAGTCAGTCATACTGAGAAAGATAAAAACTGTGATAGCACTTGTATGTGGACTCTAAAACATACAACAAACTAGTGACTATAATTAAAAAAAAAAAAGCAGACTCAGAAAGAACAAACCCAGTGGGGGGAGGAAAAGGAAAAATAATTACATATCACAGATATACATTCCAATTTATTAATACTTATCTATATCCAGGATTGTTTCCAATATGTCTGTTTCCTTTTAAAATTTCCTTTTCAACAAGGGAAGGATGTGAGGAAGTATAAATTTCTTTTCACTTTTCAAAAAGCCTATACACAATGCATATCATAAATTAAAACTTTAACTTTCCCCTTTTGGAAGAGAGCTAGCTCATAAATTCCCAGTAGCTCTTGGCTACCACTACTGTGGTGTTCGGGAATAGAGCAGAGGAAAAATGGGATTTACAATTCCCACAATTCTGAGATTTTAGTGCCAACTCTTTCTTACAAATCAAAGAAATTCAGTACACACACAGCACAAATCCAAGTAACATTCTCAGAAATTTGGGGGACACTGACACTGATTTTATGTACACTCTGGAGGAATAAACAATATACTATGTACGTAAAATATAAAAGATGATATGAAGAAAATGGAAAATAAGTGGAGAGACTTTCCCTATCAGAGAATCAGAACATATAGCCTCCCTCCTCAAGATGTGGCAAGAAGGTGGAGCAGGAAGACCCTCTTACTCACCTTCTGCCATAAACAGCAAAATTACAACTATTAAGAGCAATTACTGATGAGAAGGACCTGAAGGCTAGCAGAAATGATGTCTTCAGAACTCAAGATATAAAGATGGAAACACAAGGAGACAAGTAGGTGGGTCAAGACCCACAGTCCTGGGTAGATGACCCACAAATGGGAGGCTATCACAGTTGCAGAGGTTCTCCCCAAAGGGGTGAGGAATCCGAGCCCATATCAGGCTCTGCAGACCAGGGGGTCCAACACTGGGACAGTTAGCCCCCCAAAACATCTAGCATTGAAGGCCAGCAGGACTTGAATACGGGAGAGCTGAAGAGCTACAAGAGACAGATTGTGCTTTTCAAATTTCACAGACTCTAGTCCCAAGGCAGAGGCAGTAATTTTTAAGAAGCCAGGGTCAGAACCACTTGCCGATGTTAGCCTCCCAGAGAGGCAGGAGACCACCAGGAATCCCCTTGGGAACAAAAGCACTAGAGGGACCCATCTGGGGAGCTTGCTGACACTGGTGATGTCAAGTGCTATCTTGGAGTCCTCACTCTAGACTGTCAGCACCAGAGACTCAAGTGCCCATCAACAGGCCAGCGCCAGGCCCAGAAGCGAGTCCCACAGGCAGCTGCCCCAGGGCCCAGCTCCGCCCACCCATGGAGTAGCAGCCCCCATAGGAGAAAGGGCCTGTTATATAGGAACCTTATGGTAACTACAAACCAAAAACCTATTAATAGGTACACACACAAAGAAAGGAATCCAGACATAACACTAAAGATAGCCATCACATGGCAAGGGAAGAGAGCAAAAGAAGATAAAAGGAACAAAAGAGAACTACGGAAACAACCCAAAACAATTAACAAAATGACAGTACGTATATATCCATCAATGATAACTTTAAATGTAAACAGACCAAGTTCTCCAATCAGAATAGAGTAGACTCAGCCATAAAAAAATTGAAATCTTGCCATTGTGACAACATGGGTAACTCTAGAGGATATTATGTTAAACACATCAGAGATACATCAGAGAAAGACAAATACCAAGGATCTCGCTCATCTGTGAAGCCTAAAAAGCAAAATGAAACAAAAACGGACTCAAATACAGAGAATGGTTGCCAGGAGGGTAAGGGGGTGGGTGAAAATAGGTGAAGAGGATTATGAGGAAAGAACCTCCAGCTACGCAGTAAATAAGCCCTGGGAATGTAATAATATTGTAGTAACTATATGGGCATAGATGGATACCAGACTTATCCTGGTGGTCATTTCATAAGGTATGCCAGTGTCAAACCATGATTTAGTATACCTGGAAGTAACAGAATATTGTATGTCAACTATATTCAATAGAAAAGAATCATATGTTAATTCATTCTTCAAGTCTAAAATGAGATAAATGGAACATAAAAATTTGTCAGTCTTTGGTAAATGAGATTATGGGATCACTATTTTATGTATATCTATGTTCAAACTTTTTTTTTTTTAATGCTAAGCCTGTATTTCTTTCATTAAAAATTACAATTATATCTTTTGAAGAAAAAAATCAAGGTTTTAATGGAAATGTAAAAAAAACTTTTTTATAGCATGCTATGTTCATAAATGATTTGGTGAAGGTACAGGAAAACTTCCTGATCCCCATAAACTGACAGTGATGGGAGAGATGAACCAATAGAAAGTCAGTAAGAGAAGAGTTACGTCAACTTTGCTTCCCAGCTCCCCCCGCCTGAGGTTCCATATTTCTTTGGAACATTTTCTTAGTTACAAAGCTGCTCTCAGATTCCTTTCTAGACCACTTGAAAAACGTAAGTGGAAGTCACAAAATTAATGGTCAGTAACTGGAAAGGGATATAGCAACCCGCTGCAGTATTCCTGCCTGGGAAATCCCATGGACGGAGGAGCCTGGTGGGCTACAGTCCATGGGGTCACAAGAGTCAGACGGAGTAACTCAACAGCAACAGCAGCAGCAACTAGAGGTAATGTATTCCTCGTGAAAAATCTCGACCCATGATTATTTGACAATTGAGATTTACATAGAGGGCCAATAGGCAGCATTAAAACTGAGTGTTTTTCTTAACAATGCTGACTGAATACTGGGTTAGCCTCTCTCCCACCTCAATGAAAACAAGAGGGTGATTCCCTAGGGGGGCCCCCACTTCTCTGCAGAGGAAATATATTAGTATATGGAAAATGAATCCCTTGTTCCAACCAGCACAACAGCATAATGACCAACATAAAGTAACAACATAAAAGAACACTTCTTCAGAACAGACAATGGATTAACATAATTACCTACCAGAGTTTTCAAAATAGTCTTAACGGGCAGAAAGTGCCTAGATGTATCGATTAAAATTCCTCTATGAGGAAACCTGGGAGAATCTACAATGTTGGATTCATTGGCAGTGAACTAAAAGACAAAAGAAAACTTTTATTTATTTTTAGAATTTTCTCCAGTTCAATGATGATTATAGCTGTCTATGCAAGTATGGGATAAGAAATTAATTTAAAACCAAACAAAGTATAAAAATTATATTTACCATCTAAGAGACACACTTGGGGAGAAGAAACATTCAAGATACAATAAATAGCTAAAAGTTTACATTTTTCCTATAGAATGTTTTATTATGTCTACCCAATAATGTTAGTAACATACAATAATCATACTTACAGCCCCATGAGAATCTTGATAAATCAACTGGCTAAAGGTCTCTAAACCTGAGGAAAATAAAATTTATAATTTATTACATTAATTTATAAGGGAGACAATACAAGATATATTATCCAAACATAGAACCATAACCAGAAAAGGTAAATAAAATTAAGTATGCTATACTCTGTCACATTCTCTAAAATCAAAGCTCAATTAAATCCCCGTTGCTATTAAAAAAAAAAGCTTTACTTTATTGTACCCATACCCGTGTTTGTGTTTGAATGATAAACACACAAATAGTGATTTAAGAAAATAAAATTACCTTAATAAATTTAATAGCATTATAAGAGTTTTTATAATAAAATATTATAGGCACTTTAGCAGGTACTGAGAAAGTCAATTCCCAGGCAGGTTGATAAGAGGTCCAAAGGGCCCCGAGCAGAGAGGGGCAAGGGGTTCTTGAGGAGGAAAGGACAAACTTTTTTTTTTCTCTACATTCCTTAGTTTTAGGCACATAAAAAGTTTTTTTTTTTTTTTTTCTTTAAGCCTGGAACTAATGATTACACAAGAAATAACTCAATTTAAACTCCTTCCTGAAAACTTCCTGACTAATTCTGGTCTGGTAGGATCTTTCTGTTGTTAAGTTCTAATCCAGTTATCCTAAAATGTAAATTGTGGGAGTGGGTCTGGAAAAATTTTTACAACCTTGAGACATTCTTTGATTTATTGTTAATAACTAATTTAAAAAGTATATAACTCCCTTGCTAACAGTAGGGAGGGGGGCACTCTCCACGCCCCTTCTGATGTCTGTGTCAGAAGCTTTCTCTGTCCCATTTTCATTTTAATAAAACTCCTCTACACAAAAGCTCTTGAGTGATCAAGCCTGGTCCCTGATCCCAAAGTTAAATCTTTGGAGATCAGGAATCCAACACCTTTCACCATAAGCTATCAGTACCTAAACTTAACAGAGGGCTAAGAGGCTCAGAAAAAAAAACATGAAATCATAAAGGCCCAACTTAAACAGTGTTTTATTTATACCTGCAGAGACTTTTTTTATTCATGTGCACTGTTCCCTGTCAGTTCAGTTCAGTTTAGTCACTCAGTCGTGTCCAACTCTTTGCAACCCCATGAACCACAGCACTCCAGACCTCCATGTCCATCACCAACTCCCAGAGTCCACCCAAACCCATGTCCATTGAGTCAGTGATGCCATCTAACCATCTCATCTTCTGTCATCCCTTTCTCCTCCTGCCCTCACTCTTTCCCAGCATAAGGGTCTTTTCCAATGAGTCAACTCTTTGCATCAGGTGGCCAAAGTATTGGAGTTTCAGCTTTAGCATCATTCCTTCCAATGAACATCCAGGACTGATCTCCTTTAGGATAGACTGGTTGGATCTCCTTGCAGCCCAAGGGACTCTCAAGAGTCTTCTCCAACACCACAGTTCAAAAGCATCAATTCTTCAGTGCTCAGCTTTCTTTATAGTCCTACTCTCACATCCATACATGACTACTGGAAAACCCATAGCCTTGACTAGACGGACCTTTGCTGGCAAAGTAATGTCTCTGCTTTTTAATATGCTGTTTATGTTGGTCATAACTTTCCCTCCAAGGAGTAAGCATCATTTAATTTCATGGCTGCAGTCACCATCTGCAGTGATTTTGAAGCCCAGAAAAATAAAGTCAGCCTATATTATAAGCCACTTCCTCTATCTAGCCTTGACTTTACCAAAATTCATGATTCTACCTGACAACTATATTGCCAAGGAAAATTTTAACCTAAGAATACAGGTATACCTCACTTTATCATAATTCAGTCTCTTGCATTTCACAGATACTGTTTTTACAAATCAAAAGTTTGTGGCAACCCTGCTATTGTCAGATGATGATCACTGTTTTTCACCGATAAAGTATTTTTTAAATGGAGGAGGAAACGCAACCAACTCCAGTATTATTGCCGGGGAAATCCCATGGACAGAGGGGCCTCGTAGGCTACAGTCCATGGGGTCACAAAGTCGCACACGACTTACTGACTAAACAATGACAACAATTTTTAAATTAAGGTATGTACTTATTTTTAAGACATAATGCTAGTGCACTACTGTTGCACTCTACTATTGAAAAACTACAGAATAGTGTAAGCATAACTTTTATATGCCCTGGGAAACCAAAATATCTGTGTGACTCCCTTTATTGAGATAGTCAGTTTACTGCAGCACTCTAGAACCAAACCCACTGTATCTCCAAGGCTTCCCTGTGGTTCAAACTCAAATAACAGAGAAGATGTGACAACATACTACAAAACCACAAAAGATTATAAGAGACTGCTATGACCAATTATATGCCAACAAATTTGACAACTTAGAAGAAATGAATAAACTCCCAGAAAGAACACCTACCAAGATTGAATTACGAAGAAACAGAATCAGAGACTCATTACTAGCAAGGAGATGGTAACAATAATAAAACATGTCCAACAAACAAAGGCCAGGACCAGAAGGCTTCACTAGTGAACTCTGCTGCTGCTGCTACTACTGCTAAGTCGCTTCAGTCATGTCCGACTCTGCGACCCCATAGACGGCAGCCCACCAGGCTCCCTCGTCCCTGGGATTCTCCAGGCAAGAATACTGGAGTGGGGTGCCATTTCCTTCTCCAACGCATGAGAGTGAAAAGTCAAAGTGAAATCGCTCAGTTGTGTCCAACTCTGTGCAACCCCATGGACTGCAGCCTACCAGGCTCCTCCATCCAAGGGATTCTCCAGGCAAGAGTACTGGAGTGGGGTGCCATTGCCTTCTCCAAATGAACTCTACTAAACAATAAAAATGAATTAATTTCTAGGAGATGATGCCAAAAGCAAAAGAAATAAAAGCAAAAATAAATGGGACAACACCAAAGTAAAAAGCAGCTGCACAGCAAAGGAAACCATCAACAAAATGAAAAGACAATCTACCAAAGGGGAGAAGATACTTGCAAATTATGTATCGATAGGGGTTAATATATAAAGAACTCAACTCAATAGCAAAAAACAAACAGTCCAATTAAAAAATGGGTATTAGATTGTGAACAAGTATTTTTTTCAAGGAAGACACATAAATAGCCAACAGGTAAATGAGAAGGTACTCAGCATCACTAACCATCAGGGAAAGGCAAACCAAAACCACAGGGACCTATCACCTCAGGCTTGTTAGAATGGCCATGATCAAAAAACAAAAAAAGAACAAGTGTTGGCGAGGATATGCAGTGAAAGGATCCCTTATGTACTGTTCATGGGAATATAAACGGGTGAAGCCACTATACAGCTACCACATGATCCAGCAATTCAACGTCCGGGTATTTATCCAAAGAAAACAAAAACTCTAAGTCTCTCCACCTCAAATATATGTACCTCTGTGTTCACTGCAGCATTAACTGCAATAGCCAAGAAATGGAAACAACCTATCCGTCAAAGGATGAATGGATAAAGATGCAGTGTGCATATGTATACAGTGGGATACTATTCAGCCACAGAAAGAAGGAAATCTTTCTGTTTGTGACAACATGGATGGAACTTAAGGCCATTATGCTAAATGAAATAAGACAGAGAAAGACAAACACTACATGATCTCCATTAGATGTGGAATCTGAAAAACAAAACCAAGCTCATAAACACGAAGAATAGTTGGGTAGTGACTAGAGGCAGGGGTAGGGGGTGGGCAAAATGGGTGAAGGGGATCAGAAAGTACAATCTTTCATATATACGTAAGTCCTAGAGACGTGAGGCACAGCATAGTGACTGTAATTAATAAATATTGTGCTACCTATTTGCAAGTTGCTAAAAAGAGGAAATCTCAGAAGTTCTCATCATAAAAAAACAATTATTTCCTAACTATGTGTGGTGACGGATGCTAACTAAACTTACTGTGGTCATCATTTTGCATTATATACAAATATCAAATCATTATGTTGTAAAACTGAAACTAATATAATTTTATGTCAATTATACCTCAAAAAAATTAGGAAAGAATAAAAAGTTCAAAGTTGCTTTCGCTATGCCTCCCTCTTACCTCAAAATACAGAATAACTTTGGAATTTTCTCTTAAGTGGCAGTACACTCAAATATCATTTATGACACATTTGTTACTTTCAAAGTCTGACAGTAAGTGGAAAATAAGGACTTCTGGACTAGATTCACCAAATGCTCCCAAAACTTCTTATGTGGATCAGGACAGAGATCAATAAAGCTGATTTCCCTAACAGGCCCCAGACAAGACAGGCAGACCAGACTGGTAAAAGTTTAACATCACATCCCATTAAATGTAAATAATCTAGAAGATAATATCTGTAGTTACATTTGCGGTAAGTCTCTATAGCTATTTTCACATCACTATTTGAATAAGATCACAGTCATACCATTATTACTATGATGTAAAACACAGCATTAACAGTCGTTACTTTATTCTAAATAACACTCAACCTGAGCAAATCCAAAGCCTTCTCTCCTTTTAATTACTGTAACTTTGGCTGCCTAGCTTACATTAAAGAAAATCATTCTTCTCCTCTTTCAAAGCTATACTAATTTGGAAGCCAGTAAAACAAACTCTTATCCTCTTAAAAGAAGAAGTCAAAGCAGCTTTCGAACAGCAAAAGTAAATGTTCCAATGCCTGAACTTTGAAGTTCAGACTGAAAGTCACGGGAAAAGCTTTTAATGTTCTCCTCTGCTCACTGCCTCCAATCACTCTCGAGTATATTTTTATCTTTTCACAACGTTTCTGCAAACTTTGTTATACTTCTAAATCCATGGGAATTTAAAATGGGGGAAGGGTTCTCTTCTTTTCTAGGTCTTCATAGTGTGTGTGGTTGACTCTGTTCCTGAACTCTTCTTGAGACTCCCAGGATCAAATCATTCCTGGCCAAGAAACAGAATCGTCCAATTCCCCACTGGATTCAGGTGAAAATGGGTAATGAGATCAAGTACAACTCCACTCCTGAAAGGAGACACTGGAGAAGAACCAAGCTGAGTCGACAGGGACTCTCCATGCCATGGCACACGCGTTTATGCTGCTCTGAGCTCATGAGCGTCTTAGCATATCAAGCAGGAAACACCACCATGCATGGAGAGCTGCACATGTTTTACTGGGAACATGATTTTCCTCTTTGTTTTTCTGTTTCTGCACTAATAGACTGGTACAGGAAAAAATATGAGTATACTGTTGTTTAATAAATAAATCAAATGCAGAAAGGACATGCTTGCTACTGAAGGTGGCAAGAGGGGACGAATGATAAAACAAAACCTAACTGGAGCAGATCAGGGCCATTTATGACTCTATGAATATTACAGTCCAAGAACATCAAGGAATCGCAGCACTGTGAATGCAGTAACCTTCAGACATTTGTAGAGGGTCCAGTGATCTTTCATTAAGCGGTATATATAAACAATCTTTCTCTAACTGGTATATACAGTACTTAATGGAAATTGTTTTGGAAATACCCAAAAATCTATAAAGAGCCCAAGGAAGCAAAGTCTTGCTATTAATATGCTTGATTTCCCAAAGTGGCAACTGAAACTATTTCCTTATTAGAAAATAACAATGAAACTACGAAGAACTTACCTCGTAACACTCCCCAAACTCTGTTGGCAGTGAGTGTAGCCACTGGTCCTTGCACAAGCAAATTATCTGTATTGGAAAAAGAAACACATGTTCCTCGTGTGGTGACAGATGGTATCATTTTACATTATATACAAATAGCAAATCATTATGTTGTAAACCTGAAGTGAATCTAATGTTATGTCAACTATACCTCAAAAAACCAGGAAAGAATAAAACGTTCTCTGCTTCATCATCACCCTCCACGGCCCCCACCACTCAGGGGGTCGCGTGACAGCTGGTGACACCCAGGGAAAACACATCTATCCACAGCTAGTCATCAGGTGACAGTCTTCTGACAAGGTAGCCTTTCCATCAGAAGAACAGAGTCACGAGTTAGGCTTATGTGTAAAAATGGACAGAAATACTGAATCACCACGTTGTGTAAGGGCAATGAACACGGTGTCGTAAGGTAATTGTACTTCAAAAACAAGCAAGCTCGCAGAAACAGAGATAAGACTCTTGGTTACCAGAGGCGGGTGGTGACTGGACAAAGGCGGGCAAAAGGTACTAACTTCTGGTTATAAGATTAATAAGTACACGGGACGTAATGTACAACAGGATGAACATAGTCAGCACGGCTGTATGCTATACATGAAAGCTGTTCAAAGAGTAAATCATAAGCGTTCTCATCTAAAAAAAATGTTTTTCTTTAATTTTGTATCTGTATGAGATGTGCGTTCACTAATTTCCTGTGATAATCATTTCACGATGTATGTAAGTCAGATCATTATACTCTACACCTAGACTTACACGGTGCGGTGTGTCAGTTATGCCTCAATTAAACTGGAAGAAAAAAAAAGTGTTCGCTGTTAATTCCTCAATGATATACGGTAAATTTCGCAAAACATATCATTGCTATTTCTGGGTCATTATTTCTCCTGAGCTCCAAACCTGTTTCTCAAACTGCCTTCTGTATATACTCACTTAAATGTCCTGTGAAAAGTGAAAGTTGCTCAAACCTGTCCAATTCTTTGCGACCCCATGGAGTTCTCAGTCCATGGAATTCTCCAGGCCAGAATACTGGAGTGGGCAGCCTTTCCTGTCTCCAGGGGATCTTCCCAACCCAGGGATCGAACCCAGGTCTCCCACATTTCTTGGGGATTCTTTACCGCCAAAGTCACATGGGAAGCCCAAGAATACTGGAGTGGGTAGCCTACCCCCTTCTCCAGGGGATCTTCCTGACCCAGGAATCAAGCCAGGGTCTCCTGCACTGCAGGCGAATCCTTTACCAGCTCAGCTCCCAGGGAAGCCCCAGAAATCCCGTAGGTTCTTCCTTAAACTCCACAAGCCCCAGACTGGACTCTTCCCTCTTCCCACTTGCTGGGCTCTGGACTCATCCTCTCCTGACTCCAGCCAGCCGAGCAGCTCAAGTCAGGAACGTGGTGTCATCTCCATGATTCCTCATTCTCCCTTACTGGAGAGTTCTCTCCTGCTACCCCTCTACAGAGCAGGGTCTTACTTAAGCTAACAATTTAAGTCAAAAGGACAAACTCCTCAGTGCCTCTCATTTCCTGATGAAGCCTCTGGTATCAGTCTTGCACCCTGTAAGACCAGAGTTTTCTCTACCCCGGCCATTCTCTCCCTGTGCCCCCTACTTGCCCTGTACCTAATACCCCTAACATTGTCCTGAATCTTCCTTAACACTCATTTGCTGGGACCTTACTGGTGGTCCAGAATCTGCCTTCTAACGCAGGGCATAGGAGTTCAATCTTTGGTTGGTGAACAAAGATGCCACATGCCGAGGTGCAACTGAGCACACGCAGTGCAACTAGAGGTTGCCACAACAGTCATTTCCGTGTTTAGAGAGCCTTCTCCTGGAGTCATCCACAGATAGTGTAAAGCTCCAGAAAGCACAGAGGTTGAAAGCTAAAGGGATGTGACAGGGAAGACTCTGCCAGAGCAAAGACACTCGAGGGCTGCAGGTCCATGATTTAACATGCTATCTCTGCTTCATCATCACCCTGCACCACCATCACCCAGGGTGTTGCCTAACAGTTGGCTACACATAGGGAAAACAGCTCTATCAACAGCCAACAATCAGGTGACAATCTTCTGGCAAGGAAGCCTTTCCATCAGACGAACAGTCGAGAGGTAGCTAAAGGCCAGGCTAAGAACTGTATTGCTGTTATGACCACAGCCGAATCACGATTCCTCCCCTCTATTAAATCCTTAGTTTAAGCTCCCTATATAGAACTCACCATTTCACCGGTCACGGTTTAAAAGCCAGCTTTTCCCACATTCCAGTTCTGAGATCTCCTGGGATCAGTCAGCACAAAGACTTATCTAAGACCATTAACATGTGGCATATACCTGATGCCAGTTATTTTCCAACAGCTGAGGACTGGCTGATATTTAAAAGGACTCTGATTCAACCCAATGCAGAAACCACACATATAAAGCAATACAGAGGAGATTGTGTTTTCTAAATATATGGACAAATAAGCTATAGAATTTTTATTCCACAGCCAAATTCTCAGTCTTAACACCGATGAGCTCCCTGAGGTGGAACGAAGGCATCTCTCTTTCAATGATCCCTTTCTATACTTTTTGCACCACACTGTTGCTTTGAAGGGTATACATGCAAATAACAGCAACGGATTCCTCTTTTTAGAATAATAAAATGTTACAGGTAAGACTAAAATCCCCTTTGAGATGCCCACTGAACTCCCCCTACTTGCGTAGAGGAAACAGCAGGGCTTTCCTGGGCCCTGTTGCATCCACGCGGCAAGAAACAGATGCTGCCTCATGCGCACCTCCTTGTATTTATGCCGGTGTGTAAATGGGACCCCCTGTACACACTAGGATGTATCCCCCCTTGTCCAACTCAGCAATCGATCTTGGCAAGTTCCCCATGTCGTTCTATCTCCATTTCTTTTTTAAGTATCGTGTTTACTGGCACGTGCTGCACTGGGTCTCCGCTGCTGCGCCTGGGCTGTCTCTAGCTGGGGCTGGCGGGGCCTCCTCTCGAGCGGCAGTGCACGGGGCTCTCGCTGTGGCCGTCTCTTGTGCAGAGCACAGGCTCTCAGCACGCAGGCTTCAGTCGTGTGGCTCATGGGCGCAGTAGTTGTGGCTGTGGGGTTTAGCTGCTCCTCAGCAGATGGGGTCTTCCCAGATCAGGGTCAAAACGCGTGGCCTCTCTCTTGGCCCGCAGATTCTTAAACACTGGACACTACAGAAGCCCTGTAACTCCACTTGTTCATTCTCAATTGTTGAAGCGTATTCTCTAGAGTCAACTGACAAGATATACGCAGCCATTCTTCTGGTGATGAACATTCGTTTTGCTTATAAACGTTCATTGTGGCAGACAAACCACAGAGAACATTCTTGATGTATGTAATCACTTCTCTGTGGTAGAAATTAGTCTATATCTGGTTCTGAGGAGGTGCCTATTTCTACTTTACTTGATGCTGCTGTTAACACTCATCAGCTTCTCCAAGATTTCCTCATACCCTTGGACAACGGTTGATATCTTGTTATTTCCATTTGTGTGTTACTTCTCTCATCATCATCATCAACAACTAGTTTAAAACTAGTTTATCCTTTAACCAGAATATTTCATGGTTAGCTTATCTCCAGAAGTCTCCCTTTCAGAAAAATGGGGTTTGCAAAGCTGAATGCAAGACTCCCCAGCCTCGACACATTCCATCATTTGTATTTTACAATATGTCATTGTACTGCCAGTCAGCAAAGATTCCTTGGTAATTTGCTGATCATTCCTCAATTCAGATTGCAAAATCTAATTCATAAAGTGTCTGAGTGCTGTCAACTCACATGACTAATGTGGGCAAACCATCATGATTCTCTTCTAAGAACAGCCACAGAATGGAAAAGAAATGAAGTTATTTTGCAAAACGATGTTATCAAGGCATCAAGAAATCTCATCTCTAATCAAAAGGATGAAGAGATGGACTTTACCTGTCTGTGAGGCAGCCTGAGAACAAAGGGGTTACTCTCTTCTCTAAGATATGCATTTTCCTTCCTATTTAGCACCTGACTCACCAGCCTGCTCGTTCTGCACTAATCTTAAATCACCCATTGCTCCTTTGATTCCTTGATACAATCCCATGTAATCTCCAGTCAGTACATGCTATGAAAAAGGTCTGCCCATTTGTTTATTCTTTCTAGAACAAGTTAGGAAAAGCCTTGGACAGTAATATTTTATGCAGACAAGAAAATCACGTAGCTAAGTGTTGATTATATTTTCAATCAATATAAATGAAGATGGAATATAAATATAATACAACATAAATATAAATGAAAAGTGAAAAACTTCACCCCTCTCAGTTCTGCATTATCTATGCGTCAACTTAATTATAAACAGAAACCATGTCGGGACGTCTCTGGAGGTCCAGTGGTTAAGCCTCTGTGCTTCCACTGCAAGGGGCACAGGTTCCGTTCACGGTCAGGACCTAAGATCCCGCATACTGTGCCAAAAAAAGAGAATGAAAGATCATGCCTATGAACACAGGCTTAATTTCAAAATAAACTATCTAGATGTCTTAAATTAAGGGATAAGCCAAGTAAGTTTTGGCACAACCACACCGTTGGTTGAACATTATTCGGCCACTAAAAATGCTGTCATTGAAAAACATTTAGTGAAATTCATGTTTGTAGGCAAAAAAGAGACTTCCCAGGTCGTGCTGGTGGTAAAGAACCCACATGTCAATGCAGGAGACATGAGAGATTTGGGCTCAGTCCCTGGGTCATGAAGATTCTCTGGAGAAAGGAACAGCAAACCACTCCTGTGTTCTTGCCTGGGAAATTCCGTGGACAGAGGAGCCTGGCAGGCTACAGTCCATGGGGTCTCAAAGAGTCACACACGACTGAAGCAACTTAGCATAGGACATGCAAAAAGGAAAAACAGAAAAAACGCATGTACAGAACTAGACCCCTTTTTCATGCCATTCTTTATCTTATGCTTTTATTTATGTCTATGTGAAGTATTCAAATACATTCCTCTGCAAAAAAAAAATATGTAGGTAACAGAGGTTAACTCTTGAGTGCTGGGATTATGAATAATTCCTCCTCTTCACTTACTGTACTTAAAGATTTCCTGCAATGATTATGTTTGAGTTTTGCCATCAGACTTTTAACAGTAATTAGTCATTTCTTATTGCCACATGTGCAGCATGTGGGACTTTCGTTCCCCATCCAAGGATCAAACCTGTGCTCCCTGCAGTGGAAGTGCAGTGTCTTAACCTTGGACCGCCAGTGAAGTTCCCTAAGCGTTATTTTTAAAAATAATAATTATAAACTCACTGGTTAAGAGCTCACAATAGTTTATGGAGTAGAGTCAGCTTCTGGCCCTCGAGTCTGTAACAAGCAGCTTTGTGAACAGTCTATTCCCATGACATAGGTACTCACAAGACTCATCCGAGGTGATGCTGGGGAAACTGTCACACTCTGGGTCCATGATGACTGAGACTTCAAGTTTCTGTAACTCCATTTCACTTGGAATTTTATTATAGCCACGATGCCACTTGTAGGAACCAAAAATGTAGGCATAATATCTGTGTGAGAGAAATTCAAATAAATTTTTAAACCATTGCTCCTTCGCTAAGTCAGGTCTGACTGTGACTCCTTGAAGTACTGCACACCAGGCTTCCCTGTCTTTCATTATCTCCCAGAGTTTGCTCAAATTCTTTCCCATTGAGTCAGTAATGCCATCCAGCCATCTCATCCTCTGTCCTCCCCTTCTCTTCCTGCCCTAATCTTCCCCAGCATCAGGGTCTTTTCCAGAGTCAGCTCTTCACATCAGGTGGCCCAAGTATTAGAACTTCAGCACCAGTCCTTCCAGTGAATAGTCAGGGTTGATTTCCTTTAGGGTTGACTGTTTCGATCTCCCTGCAGCTCAAGGGACTCTCCACAGTCTTCTCCAGCACAATTTGAAAGCATCAACTTTTCAGTGCTCAGATCTCTTTACGGTTCAACTCTCACATCCATATGGGACTACTGGAAAAACTATAGTTTTGATTATATGGACCTTTGTCAACAAAGTGATGTCAGTACTTTTTAACATACCGTCTAGGTTTAACACAGCTTTCCTTCCAAGAAGCAAGAGTCTTTTAATTTTCTGCCTGCAGTCACTGTCTGCAATGATTTTGGAGCCCAAGAAAATGAAAACTTTCACTGTTTCCCTTGTTTCCCTCTTTGTCATGAAGTGATGTGACTGGATGCCATGATCTTAGCTTTTCGAATGTTCAGTTTTAAGCCAGCTTTTCCCCTGTCTTTCACCCTCACCAAGAGACTCTCTACTGCTTCAATTTCTGCCACACTAGAGTGGGTTCCGGTGTATGTTGAAGACAAAAGAAGAAAGGGGTGACAGAGGATGAGATGATTAGATAGCATCAGGGACTCAATGGGCATGAATATGAGCAACTCCGGGAGATGATGAAGGACAGGGGAGCCTGACATGCCGCAGTCCATAGGGTCCCAAAGCATCTCACGTGACTGGCGACTGAACACCACAAGCTGCGTTTTAAACACATACGTGGTAGGAGGTGATGTCGCTGACTCCTCAAACCCCTGCTACCTGGTATGAGTCCAGCTAGAAGCTCCCACCTCAAGCTGCACAGCAGCATCACCTGGGAGCATTTTGCAAACAGGCACTGACGCCCAGTGGCTTCCCTGCTGGTGCACCTGGCAAAGAATCTGCCAGCAATGTGGGACCTGGGTTCCATTCCTGGGTAGGGAAGACCCCCTGGAGAAGGGAAAGGCTACCCACTCCACTTTTCTGGCCTGGAGAATTTCATGGATTGTATAGTCCACGGGGTCACAAAGAATTGGACACAACCTAGCAACTTTGACTTTCACTGATATCCAGACCTTCAGAATCAGAGTCTCTGAGAGTGTGATTTTTAAAGTTGCCTGGGCCACGACCCCAAGCGACTCTTATGAGGTCCCCATTATAAAAGTAATCAAACCAATAATCCTGGGTGTGCAAGCCCATTCTGACCAGTGATGGGGCAGAGATGGGAGGAGGGTGAGCTCTCTTCTCCGAGGTGAGCACCAAGAAGAAAACTTTCTCTGTACGTGACACCTACACACGTGGCAGCCACACCAAAGAGAGCAGGTCAGAGATGACAAGAGTACAGGTTTCCTAATGATACTGCTGAGCCACGTAGCCAACTAGCCCTGAAATCCCAATATGTGAGATTCTTTACCATCTGAGTCACCAACGGCTGAGTGGTTCAAGACTGAGAAAGAGGAGACAGGGCTGTCTGCTGTCACCCTGGTTCCTTAACCTGTATGTTGAGCACATCATGAGAAATGCTGGGCTGGATAAGTTACAAGCTGGAATCAAAACAGGCGGGACAACCTCAGATACAAGGATGACGCCACTCTAATGGCAGAAAGAGAAGAAAAACTAAAGAGCCTCCTGCTGAGGGTGAAGGAGGGGAGAGGAAGAGCTGGCTTAAAACTAAACATTAAAAAAACTAATATCATGCCATCTGGCACGATCGGGTGGGGATTTAGACACTAAGTCATGTCTGACTCTTGCGACCCCATGGACTGTGGCCTGCCAGGTTCCTCTGTCCACGGGATTCTCGAGGCAAGCATACTGAAGTGGGTTACCATTTCCTTATCCAGAGGATATTCCCAAACCAGGGATCGAATCTGGGTCTCCAGGTTTGCAGGCAGATTCTTTACCGAATTAGCTACTGCTAATTAATTTCCATTACTACATGGAAAAGAGAGGGGGAACCAAAAAAAAAAAGAAAAGAGAGGGGGAAAAGGTGGAAGTTAGTGACAGATTTCCTAGTCTTGGGCTCTAAAATCACTGTGGATGGTGACGGTAGCCATGAGAACAGAAGATATTTGCTTACTGGCAGGAAAGCTATGAAAACTAGACAGCATGCTGAAAAGCAGAGACATTACTCTGTGGACAAAGGTCCATACAGTCAAGGCTGTGGTCTTCCCAGTGATCATGTACGATTGTGAGAGCTGGACTGTAAAGAAGGCAGAATACCAAAGAACTGATGCCTTCAAACTGCAGTGCTGAAGAAGACTCCTGAGAGTCCCTCGGATAGCAAGGAGATCAAACGAGCCAATCCTAAGGGAGATCAACCCTGACTACTCACTGGAAGGACTGATGCTCAAGCTGAAGCTCCACTATTTTGGTCATCTGATGTGAACAGCTGACTCATTGGAAAAGTCCCTGATGCTGGGAAAGACTGAGGGAGAAGAAGAGGATGTCAGAGGAGGAGATGGCAGGATGGAATCACTAAGGCAACAGATAAGAACTTGGGCAAACTTCGGAAGATGCTGAGGGACAGAGGTCTGGCCTGCTGCCTCCGTGGGGTCACGGAGAGTTGGACACGACTGAGCAACTGAACAACAGCAAAAACAACATGTGAGGTAACAGGTTTTCTCTTTGCTCAAGCCAGACTGAGCTGGGACTCCTGTTACCTTCCAACAAAAGTATCCCAGCTAGTAACACCAAAGAATCCTCACTAGGGCCTGGAAAATTTACATTCTGCTGGCACCCGACTATCAGAGGAAGAGGGTAGCAAATAAACATTTGAAGGTACTAGAAGATAAAAGATCACATAGTCTTCAAAGCCTAAGATATGCAACAGATTCTGAGAAGCCAGAAGGCTGTATAAGCTACTTATATATAAGACTGTCTTGTGTGTTTTCCAGGGAAGTAAGGAGAGATGGGAAAGTTCTGATGAACTTGGAAGTGTATGGAAGTTAACCAGTGAGACAGTGAAAGAGATAAAGGTTCTGAGGGAAATCATTAGCTTAGGAAAATCTTTTTATAATTTAAAAATACATTATTTATTTACTTGGCTGGGCTGAGCCTTAGTTCTGGCATGTGGGATCTAGTTCCCTTACTGAGGATTAAACCTGGGCCCCTGCATTGGCAACATCCAGGTAGTCTAAGCCCCTGGACCACCGGGGAAGTCCCTATTAAAAAATCCTGACAGATTCAAAAGGAAATAAAGATCACAAAATTGTATAGCTAAAAATGCATCCTAGGGATTCCTTGGTGGCGCTAGTGGTAAAGAACCCAGCTGCCAACGCATGAGACACAGAGATGGTGGTTCCATCCCTGGGTTGGGAAGATCCTCTGGAACAGGAAATGACAACCCACTCCAGTATTCTTGCTTAGAAAATTATATGGGCAGAGGCGGCTTACGGGCTACAGTCCATGGGGCGACAACAAGTCAGACAAAACTGAGCACAGAGCAATCTTATGTGTCAGTTCAGTTCAGTTCATTCACTCAGCTGTTTCCGACTCTCTGCGACCCCATGAATCGCAGCACACCAGGCCTCCCTGTCCATCACCAAATCCCGGAGTTCACTCAGATTCACATCCATCGAGTCAGTGATGCCATCCAGCGATCTCATCCTCTCTCATCCCCTTCTCCTCCTGCCCCCAATCCCTCCCAGCATCAGAGTCTTTTCCAATGACTCAACTCTTGGTATGAGGTGGCCAAAGTACTGGAGTTTCAGCTTTCGCATCATTCCTTCCAAAGAAATCCCATACGTTACCACAAATTTTTAAAAAATTATTAAGGGAAATTAAAGATGTTAGCAGCTTTAAGATTTCAGTCAGGTGCTGGCTTCTCCCAAATAAGGAAAAGCTTGGCCCTGGAAATTAAAACTCTAACAGAAAACCCAAAGGGATCTGATGCAGTGGTATCTGACGTGTGTGTGAAACAGTCAATAGCTCCGTCATCTCCACCTCTTTGCAACCCCATGGACTGTAGCCTGCCTGGCTCCTCTGTCCATGGAATTCTCCAGGCAAGGGTACTTGAGTGGGTAGCCTCTCCCTTTGCCAGGGGATATTCCTGACCCAGGGATTGAACATGGGTCTCCTGCATTGCAGGCAGATTCCTTACCATATGAGCCACCAGGAAAGCCCATTTTAGCTTGTCAGGATCTGAAACTAAAGTTTCAGTTAACCAAGGAGGGAAAAAGGCAAAAAGAAAAAACTGGCATGTGAGCTTGTTCTAAAAGCTAAGGAAGCAGCCACGTACCAGACAGACAGAACTCTGCCTGCAAAATGCATACTGTTTCAAAGCAGAGGCTGACACAAGTGGGTTCCTCAGGAGAGGGCAGCCATGAGGACCTGATCACATTGGGGCCTCGGTTTTACCTGTTCTCCATGGCCTACACATTCTAGAACATCCCATCATCTCTAAACCTTTTCAACTCCATCATGCCTTTTCTCTGAAGCAGTAAAGGCCCCTCCTCGGTTCCGAGAACACTCTCCTGAGTGCTTTCAAGTCTCAGCCATAAGGGCTAATGTTTTATAATCTGCTTCCTAACATGCAGGGTATAATTAATAGCTGCTTGCCACACAGGGAAGAAATTAGTTAGACAAAGCCTTCAGATAACTACCTGCACTCCCTTAGGATGCCAAGCCTTGTTTTTTAAACCATCTCACAGCTTCTTCAAGTTCTGGTGGTCTAACCATGGTTGCCTTACAGCAGCCACGCTTTCTTGCCATACTCATACCATTCGCTTATCACCAGCAGCATGGCACAGAAGGAAAATCCAGTTGTACGAACTGAGTCCCAGAGCAAATGAGGTGTGTTTGTTTTTAAAACATTCCCAAGTCAACATCTTCCATTAAATGGCCTTCAGGTACTTGTTCCTTCTCAATATCCCAAGGCCGGTAATCAACCACCTTGATATAACTTCTTCACCCAGACTCTAGCCATTCTGACCTGATGGCAGATTCAACACCAAAGACTCATTAGAGCATGCATCTAAAATGAGGGTAACATTGTCCCTCTTCTTATTTAGTGGTTCACAGCTGAAGAAGAAGAAGCCATCTCTGCCGTCGACCTTCTAAGTCTCTGCAGCCTAAGCCTGAGTCCGAGGCCGAGCTGGGGTCACCCCGAGCTCACCTGCTCGGGGTCAGCAGGTGCTGATGTGACTAGTCCTGCATTTACCCCCCAGCTGTTTGGTGTCCTGCAAGCACAGTTAAGCTCTAATGACCTCAGGGAACAACGACCAAAATCTGAGGGAGGGAAGGACCTGTACACTGAGCACCAAACCACACTCCTTCAGGGCACCTTTAGGACAGTCTTGCCCTTTAGGACAAGTCGAAGACTCAGGCTTCTTGAGACACCTGCCCAAGGGCTATCCGCCTTGCACACGGTGTAGTTAGCAGAGCTAGCGCTGTGGCACACCACCACAAACCAACTCTTACTTTTGCTCAGTAAGTCCTGTCCCACCCTTGTGACCCCATGGACTGTAGCCTGCCAGGCTCCTCTGTCCATGGGAATTTTCCAGGCAAGAATGCTGGAGTGGTTGCCATTTCCTCCTCCAGGGCATCTTCCCCACCCAGGGAGGGATGGAACCTATGTCTCTTGTGTCTCCTGCATTGGCAGGCAGAGTCTTTCCAGCTGAGCCACCAGAGAAGCCCTGCCTCCCTCCCAATCAACTTGACATCAATTTTAAGAAGAAAGAAAAAGCTAGCACTGTGGGCTGCCTCCCTACTACACAACTCACCCTGTGGCCAATGGGGTTACAGACCTGAGGCTGGAGGGCTGAGAGGTGCTAAGGATCTAAACAGGAAGCTGGGAGAGCAAGCACATGTTTCTGGCAATCAAAAGGAGAAGCGGGTACTGCAGTCCAGTGACCATACCAAAGTAGCTAGGGGAAGCTATCCAGCACTTTGCATGGGACAGAGGTTTTGGAAGGGAAGGGGAGTTTGGGGCAATGCTTCAACCTAAGGACTTTCTGCCACCTGAACTGTTACCAGACTGGGGGAGGAGAAACTGCCTATAAACGAAAAGCCACTCTGGGAAACCCCTAGTCCCCAAGCTTTAAGAACCCATCTTCCTCTTAGAACTCCCCCCAGATAAACTGCCATTAACCCTCCATCCACTCCATTCTCCGAGGCGAACACAGCCACAAACTCTGAGCACCCTACTCCAAAACAGGGTTCCAGAGCACCCGGGAAGTCCCTTAGGAGGCGGGGGTGGGGGGACGGGACGGGAGGTCAGGGGAAGAGCTTGCGTTTCAGTTCCTGCCTGTTCAAGCCAGCTCTGCTCTCTCTAGACCCGTGACTTTGGTCTGGTCACTGGCCGGTTCACCCGTCAAATGGGGCAAGAGCGTCGGCCAGGCTGGATGGCTGTGCAGGTGCTAAGAGGCTCTCAGGGGCTCCTCCTCTCGGCGCCTGCGCTGCGTCCCAGGGGTGGTCCGTCCCTCCCCGCCCCGGGGTCTCCGGGTCCCCTCCCTGGCCGCCCGTCGGGAGCGCTCACCGCCGAAACGCTTCCTGCAGGACGGCGCAGGAGGGGCCGGCCTTGGAAGAGGGGCTGTGCCCGAAGAAGAAGTTTCCGGGCGAGAGGTACAGCAAGCGCGGGGTCGTCATCGCAGAGACAGGCAGGGGCCAAAGACTTAGGTCAAGCGAAGCAGAAACGCGCGGGCTCCACGCCGCCAGCGCCGCCAGGGCCGCCAGCAGTGCCAGAAGCCCGGGGAGCCTCAGCCTCCCCAGCCCGCGCTGCTCCATGGCAGCTCAGCCGCTCTCCAGCGGGGCTCGCCCCTTAAGCACCAGCAGCCGCCGTGGCTCGGGATTTCCCGTCCGGGTCCGGAGGAGGTACGTGCAGCGGAGTCCGAGAGTCACCTGACTGTGCTCCGCCCGGGCTCCGCCTCCAGGCGGGTGGGCCGTCCTCGGGATCTCCGCCCCGCCTCGGCTCCGCCTCCACAGGGCTGGGGCGGCCACCCGGACCACCGCCCGGACGCAGCAGCCGACCGCACTCAGCCCAGCCCAGGTTTCCTCCACACCCAGACTTCCTGTTGGCAGAACGGACGCCACGGAACGCCCAACTTCCTCCAGCCCCTAACACCAGATACTTGCCCCTAAGTATCTGGTTACTTGCCCCTATGTCTGGATTTCTCTAAAAATGGCAGTTCAACTTTAGATATTAAAGCCTGCCTTCAGAACTCCTTAGGACAGAGTTTTGAACAGATGGGAGGTTAAAGATTAGGCAGAAGATACTCCATAAGAAAATGGGCGATATTGAATCTTCCCACTTAAACATGATCTCTGACTTTGTAAAGTCGGCTTATGCTTATCGTCAAAGTCTCATAGCCTGCTGGAGACGGGCTTTCTTATTTCTTCTTAGGCAAGTTGCTAGATTTTTCATTGCTTTGCTGCTGGTGTTAATAGAATCGCTCCCTCCCCTAGCTCCCCCTTCATCCCCAGAAATAATGAAAGAATGAGGTAGAAGTTAAGGTCTTGGCCTGGAAATATCTTTCCACTTGCTGCTTATACCACTGACCTCATCCCACCTCAAGCAGTGTGGAAACACAGCTGCCAGTCTTCCTTGTAAAAGGTAAACTGGGGCATGTCACTTCCTTACTCATACATGCCAGTGGCTTGTTTCCCATTGTCTTTAACAGAAAATACAAGTTCCTTACCGTGACGCCCATGGTGTGCCGGAATTTGCATCGCTCTACCTGACTACCAACTTCCATTGCCTTGTCCCAGTGCCCTGCCCTTCTGTTACCTGAACCCACTGAGCTTTCTCTTCCCTCACAGCCTGACCTAAAGGTGTCAGGAAAGCAGAGAAGGGAATAAGAACTGATACAACTTACTCCTGCCCTAGACTGAGCACATTTCCATCTATCAACTGGTAAAGAGGTTCTCCTTGACCAAACATTAGTCAGGCTCTCTTAAACCCTCTTCTTGACTAGCATAGCCCAGTTCTAGGATCCTGAGAAGTTAATGGATTAAGAATCCCCCACCACCACCCTTGATACGGGATCACCCTGGGATCCTGCAGCAAGAATTCTGTTAGGTTGGTTTGGCAAGAATCTCCCTTACTCTTGATGTCTCCTCTTCATAATTCTCCATCCACAGGCCACGGCTGCCCCCTGCTCATTGGCTATAAAACCCCAGCTGTCTTTCTCGTTTTCAGAGTTGAGCCTGACCTCTCGCCCCTGTTGTGATTGTCTTGGAACATCTTCCAATAGTCCTGAGTACACGTGGCAGAATAATTTTTAAAAAATTATTCACACAATATTTTTGGATCAATCAGCCCTGAGGAGTGAGGGGCAAGGGGACATCAAGCAATTTATTTCTAGCTCAGGCTTTTTTTTTTTTTTTGGCATCGACGTGTGGTATGTGTGAACTTAATTCCCTGACCAGGGATCAAGTCCTAACCTCCTGCACTGGTAGTTCAGAGTCTTAATCACTGACCACCAGAGAAATCCCTCTAGCTCAAGTTTATGGATAGATAATTTATCTGTCTATTTCTGCTTTATTGACTATGCCAAAGCCTTTGACTATGTGGATCACAATAAACTGTGGAAAATTCTGAAAGAGATGGGAATACCAGACCACCTGACCTGCCTCTTGAGAAATCTGTATGCAGGTCAGGAAGCAACAGTTAGAACTGGACATGGAACAACAGACTGGTTCCAAATAGGAAAAGGAGTACGTCAAGGCTATAAATTGTTACCTTGCTTATTTAACTTCTATGCAGAGTACATCATGAGAAACGCTGGGCTGGAAGAAACACAAGCTGCTATCAAGATTGCCAGGAGAAATATCAATCACCTCAGATATGCAGACGACACCACCCTTATGGCAGAAAGTGAAGAGGAACTAAAGAGCCTCTTGATGAAAGTGAAAGAGGAGAGTGAAAAGTTGGCTTAAAGCTCAACACTCAGAAAATGAAGATCATGGCATCTGGTCCCATCGCTTCATGGGAAATAGATGGGGAAACAGTGGGAACAGTGGCAGACTTTATTTTGGGGGGCTCCAAAATCACTGCAGATGGTGATTGCAGCCATGAAATTCAAAGACGCTTACTCCTTGGAAGAAAAGTTATGACCAACCTAGACAGCATATTCAAAAGCAGAGACATTACTTTTCCAACAAAGGTCTGTCTAGTCAAAGCTATTGTTTTTCCAGTGGTCACGTAGGGATGTGAGAGTTGGACTGTGAAGAAAGCTGAGTGCCGAAGAACTGATGCTTTTGAACTGTGGTGTTGGAGGAAACTCTTGAGAGTCCTTTGGACTGCAAGGAGACCCAACCAGTCCATTCTAAAGGAGATCATTCCTGGGTGTTCATTGGAAGGACTGATGTTGAAGCTGAAACTCCAATCCTTTGGCCACCTGATGCTGGGAACGATTGAGGGCAGGAGAAGGGGACGACAGAGGATGAGATGGCTGGATGGCATTATCAACTCAATGGACATGGGTTTGGGTGGACTCCGGGAGTTGGTGATAGACAGAGAGGCCTGGCGTGCTTTGATTCATGGGGTAGCAAAGAGTCGGACACTACTGAGCGACTGAACTGAACTGAATTGAACAACCCGGGTTATCTGGTGTTAGGGGCGGGAGGAAGTTGGGCGTGCGTTCGGCAGTATCACTGAGGTGAGCTGCTGCAAGAACCGCAGCGCTACCAGCGGGAAGTCTGGGCAGGGAAGAAGCCCGGGTTGGGCTGGAGGCAGAGGGCTGCGCGGCTGGGCTCTGGTCCCCATGTCTGCCCCAGCGCTCTGGAGGCGGAGCTCAGTCAGCTGACTCTCGGACTCGCTTGCTCCACGCGCCGCCCCTCGGACTCCGGCGGGATCAGGAGCCGAGGCCGCGGCTGGAGCTTACGGTGGGGGCGCGTAGAGAGCAGCTGCATCCATGGAGCAACGCGGGTTCGGGAGGCTGAGGCTGCCCGGGCTGCTGGCGCTGCTGGCGGCGCTGGGGGTGCTGGTAGTGCAGGCGGCGCTGGAGAGGCGAAAGGCGCAGACCCCACGCATCTCTGCATCGCGGAACCAGAATCTTTGGCCCCTGCCTGTCTCTGCGATGACGACCCCGCGCTTGCTGTACCTCTCGCCCGGAAACTTCTTCTTCGGGCACAGCCCCTCTTCCAAGGCCGGCCCCTCCTGCGCCATCCTGCAGGAAGCGTTTCGGCGGTGAGCGCTCCCGACGGGCGGCCAGGGAGGGGACCCGGAGACCCCGGGGCGGGGAGGGACGGACCACCCCTGGGACGCAGCGCAGGCGCCGAGAGGAGGAGCCCCTGAGAGCCTCTTAGCGCCTGCACAGCCGTCCAGCCTGGCCGACGCTCTTGCCCCTATTTGACGGGTGAACCGGCCAGTGACCAGACCAAAGTCACGAGTCTGGAAGAGAGCAGAGCCGGCTTGAACCAGCAGGAACTGAAACGCAAGCTCTTCCCCTGACCTCCCGTCCCGTCCCCCCACAGCCCCCTCCTAAGGGACTTCCCGGGTGCTCTGGAACCCTGTTTTGGAGTAGGATGCTCAGAGTTTGTGGCTGTGTTCGCCTCGGAGAATGGAGTGGATGGAGGGTTAATGGCAGTTTATCTGGGGGGAGTTCTAAGAGGAAGATGGGTTCTTAAAGCTTGGGGACTAGGGGTTTCCCAGAGTGGCTTTTCGTTTATAGGCAGTTTCTCCTCCCCCAGTCTGGTAACAGTTCAGGTGGCAGAAAGTCCTTAGGTTGAAGCATTGCCCCAAACTCCCCTTCCCTTCCAAAACCTCTGTCCCATGCAAAGTGCTGGATAGCTTCCCCTAGCTACTTTGGTATGGTCACTGCACTGCAATACCTGCTTCTCCTTTTGATTGCCAGAAACATGTGCTTGCTCTCCCAGCTTCCTGTTTAGATCCTTAGCACCTCTCAGCCCTCCAGCCTCAGGTCTGTAACCCCATTGGCCACAGGGTGAGTTGTGTAGTAGGGAGGCAGCCCACAGTGCTAGCTTTTTCTTTCTTCTTAAAATTGATGTCAAGTTGATTGGGCAGGGCAGGGCTTCTCTGGTGGCTCAGCTGGAAAGACTCTGCCTGCCAATGCAGGAGACACAAGAGACATGGGTTCCATCCCTCCCTGGGTGGGGAAGATGCCCTGGAGGAGGAAATGGCAACCACTCCAGCATTCTTGCCTGGAAAATTCCCATGGACAGAGGAGCCTGGCAGGCTACAGTCCATGGGGTCACAAGGGTGGGACAGGACTTACTGAGCAAAAGTAAGAGTTGGTTTGTGGTGGTGTGCCACAGCGCTAGCTCTGCTAACTACACCGTGTGCAAGGCGGATAGCCCTTGGGCAGGTGTCTCAAGAAGCCTGAGTCTTCGACTTGTCCTAAAGGGCAAGACTGTCTTAAAGGTGCCCTGAAGGAGTGTGGTTTGGTGCTCAGTGTACAGGTCCTTCCCTCCCTCAGATTTTGGTCGTTGTTCCCTGAGGTCATTAGAGCTTAACTGTGCTTGCAGGACACCAAGCAGCTGGGGGGTAAATGCAGGACTAGTCACATCAGCACCTGCTGACCCCGAGCAGGTGAGCTCGGGGTGACCCCAGCTCGGCCTTGGACCCAGGCTTAGGCTGCAGAGACTTACGAAGTCGATGGCAGAGATGGCTTCTTCTCCTTCGGTTGTGAACCACTAAATAAGAAGAGGGACAATGTTACCCTCATTTTAGATGCATGCTCTAATGAGTCTTTGGTGTTGAATCTGCCATCAGGTCAGAATGGCTAGAGTCTGGGTGAAGAAGTTATATCAAGGTGGTTGATTACCAGCCTTGGGATATTGAGAAGGAACAAGTACCTGAAGGCCATTTAATGGAAGATGTTGACTTGAGAATCTTTTAAAAACAAACACACCTCATTTGCTCTGGGACTCAGTTCGTACAACTGGATTTTCCTTCTGTGCCATACTGCTGGTGATAAGCGAATGGTATGAGTATGGCAAGAAAGCGTGGCTGCTGTAAGGCAACCATGGTTAGATCAGCAGAACTTGAAGAAGCTGTGAGATGGTTTAAAAAACAAGGCTTGGCATCCTAAGAGAGTGCAGGTAGTTATCTGAAGGCTTTGTCTAACTAATTTCTTCCCTGTGTGGCAAGCAGCTATTAATTATACCCTGCATGTTAGGAAGAGATTATAAAACATTAGCCCTTATGGCTGAGACTTGAAAGCACTCAGGAGAGTGTTCTCGGAACCGAGGAGGGGACTTTACTGCTTCAGAGAAAAGGCATGATGGAGTTGAAAAGGTTTAGAGATGATGGGATGTTCTAGAATGTGTAGGCCATGGAGAACAGGTAAAACCGAGGCCCCAGTGTGATCAGGTCCTCATGGCTGCCCTCTCCTGAGGAACCCACTTGTGTCAGCCTCTGCTTTGAAACAGTATGCATTTTGCAGGCAGAGTTCTGTCTGTCTGGTACGTGGCTGCTTCCTTAGCTTTTAGAACAAGCTCACATGCCAGTTTTTTCTTTTTGCCTTTTTCCCTCCTTGGTTAACTGAAACTTTAGTTTCAGATCCTGACAAGCTAAAATGGGCTTTCCTGGTGGCTCATATGGTAAGGAATCTGCCTGCAATGCAGGAGACCCATGTTCAATCCCTGGGTCAGGAATATCCCCTGGCAAAGGGAGAGGCTACCCACTCAAGTATCCTTGCCTGGAGAATTCCATGGACAGAGGAGCCAGGCAGGCTACAGTCCATGGGGTCGCAAAGAGGTAGAGACGATGAAGGTATTGACTGTTCACAGGCACCTTGGACACCATTGAGTCCAATCCCTTAGTTTTCTGTTCAGTTCAGTCACTCAGGTGTGTCCCACTCTTTTTGACCCCATGGACTGCAGCATGCCAGGCCCCCCTGTCCGTCACAAACTTCCAGGGTTTACTCAAACTCTTGTCCATTGAATATGTGATCCCACCCAACCATCTCCTCCTCTGTTGTCCCCTTTTCTTCTTGCTTTCAATCTTTCCCAGCATCAGGGTCGTTTCAAATGAGTCAGGTCTTTGCATCAGGTGGCCAAAGTATTGAAGTTTCAGCTTCAGCATCAGTCCCTCCAATGAACATTCAGGACTGATGGACTGGATGGATCTCCTTGCAGTCCGAGGGACTCTCAAGAGTCTTCTCCAACACCACAGTTCAAAAGCATCAATCCTTCAGCGCTCAGCTTTCTTTATAGTCCAACTCTCATATCCATACATGCCTACTGGGAAAACCAAAGTATTGACTAGAGTTTTATATTAGAGCTTTAATATCTAGGGCCAAGATTTCTTTATTTGGCACAAGCAGCACCTGACTCAAAGCTGCCAACAGGTATAATTTCCTTAAAATTTTTTTTTTTTTAATTATGGTAGTTTGTATTTAAGACTGCTGTGTGCTCAGTTGTGTCTGACTTGTGGCCCCATGGGCTGTAGCCCGTAAGCCGCCTCTGCCCATATAATTTTCTAAGCAAGAATACTGGGGTGGGTTGTCATTTCCTGCTCCAGGGGATCTTCCCAACCCAGGGATGGAACCACCATCTCTTCATCTCCTGCACTGACAATTGGGTTTTTACCACTAGTGCAACCTGGGAAGCCCTCAGTTCAGTTCAGTTCAGTTCAGTTGCTCAGTCGTGTGCGACTCTTTGCAACCCCATGAATTGCAGCACACCAGGCCTCCCTATCCATCACAAACTCCTGGAGTTTACCCAAACTCATGTCCATCAAGTCGGTGATGCCATCCAGCCATCTCATCCTCTGTCGTCCCCTTCTCCTTCTGCCCCCAACCCCTCCCAGCATCAGGGTCTTTTCCAATGAGTCAACTCTTCGCATGAGGTGGCCAAATATTGGAGTTTTCAGCTTCAGCATCAGTCCTTCCAAAGAACACCCAGGAATGATCTCCTTCAGAATGGACTGGTTGGATCTCCTTGCAGTCCAAGGGACTCTCAAGAGTCTTCTCCAACACCACAGTTCAAAAGCATCAATTCTTCAGCACTCAGCGTTCTTCACAGTCCAACTCTCACATCCATACATGACCACTGGAAAAACCATAGCCTTGACTAGACGGACCTTTGTTGGCATAGTAATGTCTCTGCTTTTGAACATGCTATCTAGGTTGGTCATAACTTTCCTTCCAAGGAGTAAACATCTTTCAATTTCATTGCTGCAGTCACCATCTGCAGTGATTTTGAAGCCCCCCAAATTAAAGTCAGCCACTGTTTCCACTGTTTCCCCATCTATTTCCCATGAAGTGATGGGACCAGATGTCGTAATTTTAGGATTGCTGTATTAGCCATTTTTAGCTATACAGTTTAGTGATCTTCATTTCCTTTTGAATCTGTCAGGATTTTTCGATTGAGACTTCCTTGGTGGTCCAAGGGCTTAGACTTCCTGGACGTTGCCAATGCAGGGGCCCAGGTTTAATCCTCAGTAAGGGAACTAGATCCCACATGCCAGAACTAAGGCTCAGCCCAGCCAAGTAAATAAATAATGTATTTTTAAATTATAAAAAGATTTTCCTAAGCTAATGATTTCCCTCAGCACCTTTATCTCTTTCATTGTCTCATTGGTTAACTTCCATACACTTCCAAGTTCATCAGAACTTTCCCATCTCTCCTTACTTCCCTGGAAAACACACAAGACAGTCATATATAAGTAGCTTATACAGCTTTCTGGCTTCTCAGAATCTGTTGCATATCTTAGGCTTTGAAGACCATGTGATCTTTTATCTTCTAGTACCTTCAAATGTTTATTTGCTACCCTCTTCCTCTGATAGTCAGGTGCCAGCAGAATGTAAATTTTCCAGGCCCTAGTGAGGATTCTTTGGTGTTACTAGCTGGGATACTTTTGTTGGAAGGTAACAGGAGTCCCAGCTCAGTCTGGCTTGAGCAAAGAGAAAACCTGTTACCTCACATGTTGTTTTTGCTGTTGTTCAGTTGCCCAGTCGTGTCCACTCTCCGTGACCCCACGGAGGCAGCAGGCCAGACCTCTGTCCCTCAGCATCTTCCGAAGTTTGCCCAAGTTCATATCTATTGCCTTGGTGATTCCATCCTGCCATCTCCTCCTCTGACATCCTCTTCTTCTCCCTCAGTCTTTCCCAGCATCAAGGACTTTTCCAATGAGTCAGCTGTTCACATCAGATGACCAAAATAGTGGAGCTTCAGCTTGAGCATCAGTCCTTCCAGTGAATAGTCAGGGTTGATCTCCCTTAGGATTGGCTCGTTTGATCTCCTTGCTATCCGAGGGACTCTCAGGAGTCTTCTTCAGCACTGCAGTTTGAAGGCATCAGTTCTTTGGCACTCTGCCTTCTTTACAGTCCAGCTCTCACAATCGTACGTGACTACTGGGAAGACCACAGCCTTCACTATACAGACCTTTCTACAGAGTAACGTCTCTGCTTTTCAACACACTTGTCTGGGTTTGTCATCGCCTTCCTGCCAAGAAGCAAATATCTTCCAATTTCATGGCTGCCGTCACCATCCGCAGTGATTTTAGAGCCCAAGATGAGGAAATCTGTCACTGACTTCAACCTTTCCCCTCTATTTTCCATGAAGTGATGAGCCAGTAGCGCATTTGATAAAGAATCTGCCTGCAAAGCAGGAGACCCTGGTTCCATCCGTGGGTCTGGAAGATTCTCTGGAGAAGGAAATGGCAACCCACTCCAATATTCTTGCCTGGAGAATCCCATGGACAGAGGAGCCTTGCAGGCTACTGTCCATGGGGTCGTAACAGTCAGACTCGACTTAGTGTCTCAGCCACCACCTAATGGGGCCAGATGGCGTGATCTTAGTTTTTTTAATGTTTAGTTTTAAGCCAGCTCTTCCTCTCCCCTCCTTCACCCTCAGCAGGAGGCTCTCTAGTTCCTCTTCTCTTTCTGCCATTAGAGTGGCATCATCCCTGTATCTGAGGTTCTCCCGCCTGTCTTGAGTCCAGCTTGTGACTCATCCAGCCCGGCATTTCTCATGATGTGCTCAACATACAGATTAAGGAACCAGGGTGACAGCCAACAGCCCTGTCTCCTCTTTCTCAATCTTGAACCACTCAGCCATTGGTGGCTCAGATAGTAAAGAATCTCACACATTGAGAAGTCCAAAAGCGGGCAGGATTTCAGGGCTAGTTGGCTACGTGGCTCAGCAGTATCATTAGGAAATCTGTATTCTTGTCATCTCTGACCTGCTCTCTTTGGTGTGGCTGCCACTTGTGTACGTGTCACGTACAGAGAAAGTTTTCTTCTTGGTGCTCACCTCGGAGAGAAAGCTTCCTCCCACCCTCCTCCCCGCCCTGCCCCATCACTAGTCAGAATGAGCTTGCACACCCAGCTTCACACACCTAGTGAAAGACAGGGAAGCCTGGTGTGCTGTACTTCATGTAGTCATATAGTCAGACCCGACATAGGGAATGAACAACAATGGTTTGAAAATTTGTTTCAATTTCTCTCACACAGGTATTATGCCTATATTTTTGGTTTCGACAAGTGGCCTCTTGACTCTGATAATGTTGCAAGGAAAATGAAGTTACAGAAACTTGAAGTCTCAGTCATCATGGACCCAGAGTGTGACAGTTTCCCCAGCATCACCTCGGATGAGTCTTGTGAGTACCTATGTCATGGGAATAGACTGTTCACAAAGCTGCTTGTTACAGACTCGAGGGCCAGAAGCTGACTCTACTCCATGAACTATTGTGAGCTCTTAACCAGTGAGTTTATAATTATTATTTTTAAAAATAACCCTTAGGGAACTTCACTGGCGGTCCAAGGTTAAGACACTGCACTTCCACTGCAGAGAGCACAGGTTTGATCCTTGGATGGGGAACAAAAGTCCCACATGCTGCACATATGGCAATAATAAATGACTAAATAATTACTGTTAAAAGTCTGATGGCAAAACTCAAAAATAATCATTGCAGGAAATCTTTAAGTACAGTAAGTGAAGAGGAGGAATTAAATTATTCATAATCCCAGCACTCAGAGTTCACCTTTGTTACTTAGATTTTTTTTTTTTTGCCGAGTTTGAATGTTTTACATAGATATAAATAAAAGCATAAGATAAAGAATGGCATGAAAAAGGGGTCTAGTTCTGTACATTTGGCTTTTCTATTTTTCTTTTTTGCATGTGCTATACTAAGTTGCTTCAGTCGGTCTGACTCTTTGAGACCCCATGGACTGTACTCTGCCAGGGTCCTCTATCCATGGGATTTCCCAGGCTAGAACACAGGAGTGGTTTGCCATTCCTTTCAAGGGGATCGTCATAACCAAGGGATTGAACCCCCATTTCTCATGTCTCCTGCATTGACATGCGGGTTCTTTACCACTAGCACGACCTGGGAAGCCTCTTTTTTGTGTATGAGCATGAATTTCAATAAATATTTTTCAATGACAGCATTTTTAGTGGCTGAATAATGTTCTACCAACTGTATGGATGTGCCAAAACTTACTTGGCTTATCCCTTAATTATGCACATCTAGATAGTTTATTTTGAAATTAAGCCTATGTTTATAGGCATGATCTTTCATTCTTTTTTTTTTTTTTTTGGCACAGTATGTGGGATCTTAAGTCCTGACCACGAATTGAACCTGTGCCCCTTGCAGTGGAAGCACAGAGGCTTAACCACTGGACCTCCAGAGACGTCCTGACATGATTTCTGTTTATAATTAAGTTGACACATAGATAATGCAGAACTGAGAGGGGTGAAGTTTTTCACTTTTCATTTATATTTATGTTGTATTATATTTATATTCCATCTTCATTTATATTGATTGAAAATATAATCAACATTTAGCTCTGTGATTTTTTTGTTTGCATAAAATATTACTCTCCAAGGCTTTTCCTAACTTGTTCTAGAAAGAATAAACAGATGGGCAGACCTTTTTCATAGCATGTACTGACTGGAGATTACATGGGATTGTATCAAGGAATCAAAGGAGCAATGGGTGATTTAAGATTAGTGCAGAACGAGCAGGCTGGTGAGTCAGGTGCTAAATAGAAAGGAAAATGCATATCTTAGAGAAGAGAGTAACCCCTTTGTTCTCAGGCTGCCTCACAGACAGGTAAAGTCCATCTCTTCATCCTTTTGATTAGAGATGAGATTTCTTGATGCTTTGATAACAACTTTTTGCAAAATAACTTCATTTCTTTTCCATTCTGTGACTGTTCTTAGAAGAGAATCATGATGGTTTGCCCACATTAGTCATGTGAGTTGACAGATAGCACTCAGATACTTTATGAATTAGATTTTGCAATCTGAATTGAGGAATGATCAGCAAATTACCAAGGAATCTTTGCTGACTGGCAGTACAATGACATATTGTAAAATACAAATGATGGAATGTGTCAAGGCTGGGGAGTTATAGTCTGTCTTGCATTCAGCTTTGCAAACCCCATTTTTCTGAAAGGGAGACTTCTGGAGATAAGCTAACCATGAAATATTCTGGTTAAAGGATAAACTAGTTTTAAACTAGTTGTTGATGATGATGATGAGAGAAGTAACACACAAATGGAAATAACAAGATATCAACCGTTGTCCAAGGGTATGAGGAAATCTTGGAGAAGCTGATGAGTGTTAACAGCAGCATCAAGTAAAGTAGAAATAGGCACCTCCTCAGAACCAGATGTAGACTAATTTCTACCACAGAGAAGTGATTACATACATCAAGAATGTTCTCTGTGGTTTGTCTGCCACAGTGAATGTTTATAAGCAAAACGAATGTTCATCACCAGAAGAATGGCTGCGTATATCTTGTCAGTTGACTCTAGAGAATACGCTTCAACAATTGAGAATGAACAAGTGGAGTTACAGGGCTTCTCTAGTGTCCAGTGTTTAAGAATCTGCGGGCCAAGAGAGAGGCCACGCGTTTTGACCCTGATCTGGGAAGACCCCATCTGCTGAGGAGCAGCTAAACCCCACAGCCACAACTACTGCGCCCATGAGCCACACGACTGAAGCCTGCGTGCCTGAGAGCCTGTGCTCTGCACAAGAGACGGCCACAGCGAGAGCCCCGTGCACTGCCGCTCGAGAGGAGGCCCCGCCAGCCCCAGCTAGAGACAGCCCAGGCGCAGCAGCGGAGACCCAGTGCAGCACATGCCAGTAAACACGATACTTAAAAATGAAGTGGAGATAGAACGACATGGGGAACTTGCCAAGATCGATTGCTGAGTTGGACAAGGGGGGATATATCCTAGTGTGTACAGGGGGTCCCATTTACACACCGGCATAAATACAAGGAGGTGCGCATGAGGCAGCATCTGTTTCTTGCCGCGTGGATGCAACAGGGCCCAGGAAAGCCCTGCTGTTTCCTCTACGCAAGTAGGGGGAGTTCAGTGGGCATCTCAAAGGGGATTTTAGTCTTACCTGTAACATTTTATTATTCTAAAAAGGGGAATCCGTTGCTGTTATTTGCATGTATACCCTTCAAAGCAACAGTGTGGTGCAAAAAGTATAGAAAGGGATCATTGAAAGAGAGATGCCTTCGTTCCACCTCAGGGAGCTCATCGGTGTTAAGACTGAGAATTTGGCTGTGGAATAAAAATTCTATAGCTTATTTGTCCATATATTTAGGAAATACAATCCCCTCCTTATTGCTTTATATGTGTGGTTTCTGCATTGGGTTGAATCAGAGTCCTTTTAAATATCAGCCAGTCCTCAGCTGTTGGAAAATAACTGGCATCAGGTATATGCCACATGTTAATGGTCTTAGATAAGTCTTTGTGCTGACTGATCCCAGGAGATCTCAGAACTGGAATGTGGGAAAAGCTGGCTTTTAAACCGTGACCGGTGAAATGGTGAGTTCTATTTAGGGAGCTTAAACTAAGGATTTAATAGAGGGGAGGAATCGTGATTCGGCTGTGGTCATAACAGCAATACCGTTCTTAGCCTGGCCTTTAGCTACCTCTCGACTGTTCGTCTGATGGAAAGGCTTCCTTGCCAGAAGATTGTCACCTGATTGTTGGCTGTTGATAGAGCTGTTTTCCCTATGTGTAGCCAACTGTTAAGGCAACACCCTGGGTGATGGTGGTGCAGGGTGATGATGAAGCAGAGATAGCATGTTAAATCATGGACCTGCAGCCCTCGAGTGTCTTTGCTCTGGCAGAGTCTTCCCTGTCACATCCCTTTAGCTTTCAACCTCTGTGCTTTCTGGTGCTTTATACTATCTGTGGATGACTCCAGGAGAAGGCTCTCTAAACACGGAACTGACTGTTGTGGCAACCTCTAGTTGCACTGCGTGTGCTCAGTTGCACCTCGGCATGTGGCATCTTTGTTCGCCAATCAAAGATTGAACTCCTATGCCCTGCGTTAGAAGGCAGATTCTGGACCACCAGCAAGGTCCCAGCAAGTGAGTGTTAAGGAAGATTCAGGACAATGTTAGGGGTATTAGGTACAGGGCAAGTAGGGGGCACAGGGAGAGAATGGCCGGAGTAGAGAAAACTCTGGTCTTAGAGGGTGCAAGACTGATACCAGAGGCTTCATCAAGAAATTAGGGGCACTGAGGAGTTTGCCCTTTTGACTTAAATTGTTAGCTTAAGTAAGACCCTGCTCTGTAGAGGGGTAGCAGGAGAGAACTCTCCAGTAAGGGAGAATGAGGAATCATGGAGATGACACCCAGGTTCCTGACTTGAGCTGCTCGGCTGGCTGGAGTCAGGAGAGGATGAGTCCAGAGCCCAGCAAGTGGGAAGAGGGAAGAGTCCAGTCTGGGGCTTGTGGAGTTTAAGGAAGAACCTGCGGGATTTCTGGGGCTTCCCTGGTAAAGGATTCGCCTGCAGTGCAGGAGACCCTGGCTTGATTCCTGGGTCAGGAAGATCCCCTGGAGAAGGGGGTAGGCTACCCACTCCAGTATTCTTGGGCTTCCCATGTGACTTTGGCGGTAAAGAATCCCCAAGAAATGTGGGAGACCTGGGTTCGATCCCTGGGTTGGGAAGATCCCCTGGAGACAGGAAAGGCTGCCCACTCCAGTATTCTGGCCTGGAGAATTCCATGGACGGAGAACTCCACGGGGTCGCAACGAGTTGGACAGGACTGAGCAACTTTCACTTTTCACAGGACATTTAAGTGAGTATATACAGAAGGCAGTTTGAGAAACAGGTTTGGAGCTCAGGAGAAATAATGACCCAGAAATAGCAATATGTTTTGCGAAATGTACTGTATATCATTGAGGGATTAACAGCAAACATTTTTTTTTCTTCCAGTTTAATTGAGGCATAACTGACACACAGCACCGTGTAAGTCTAGGTGTAGAGTATAATGATCTGACTTACATACATCATGAAATGATTATCACAGGAAATTAGTGAACGCACATCTCATACAGATACAAAATTAAAGAAAAACATTTTTTTCTTGATGAGAACGCTTATGGTTTACTCTTTGAACAGCTTTCATGTATAGCATACAGCCGTGCTGACTATGTTCATCCTGTTGTACATTACGTCCCGTGTACTTATTAATCTTATAACCAGAAGTTAGTACCTTTTGCCCGCCTTTGTCCAGTCACCACCCGCCTCTGGTAACCAAGAGTCTTATCTCTGTTTCTGCGAGCTTGCTTGTTTTTGAAGTACAATTACCTTACGACACCGTGTTCATTGCCCTTACACAACGTGGTGATTCAGTATTTCTGTCCATTTTTACACATAAGCCTAACTCGTGACTCTGTTCTTCTGATGGAAAGGCTACCTTGTCAGAAGACTGTCACCTGATGACTAGCTGTGGATAGATGTGTTTTCCCTGGGTGTCACCAGCTGTCACGCGACCCCCTGAGTGGTGGGGGCCGTGGAGGGTGATGATGAAGCAGAGAACGTTTTATTCTTTCCTGGTTTTTTGAGGTATAGTTGACATAACATTAGATTCACTTCAGGTTTACAACATAATGATTTGCTATTTGTACATAATGTAAAATGTTACCATCTGTCACCACACGAGGAACATGTGTTTCTGTTTCCAATGCAGATAATTTGCTTGTGCAAGGACCAGTGGCTACGCTCACTGCCAACAGAGTTTGGGGAGTGTTACGAGGTAAGTTCTTCGTAGTTTCATTGTTATTTTCTAGTAAGGAAATAGTTTCAGTTGCCACTTTGGGAAATCAAGCATATTAATAGCAAAACTTCGCTTCCTTGGGCCCTTTATAGATTTTTGGGTATTTTCAAAACAATTTCCATTAAGTACTGTATATACCACTTAAAGAAAGATCATTTATATATACCACTTAATGAAAGATCACTGGACCCTCTACAAATGTCTGAAGGTTATTGCATTCATAGTGCTCGATTCCTTGATGTTCTTGGACTGTAATATTCATAGTCATAAATGGCCCTGATCTGCTCCAGTTAGGTTTTGTTTTATCATGTGTCCCCTCTTGCCACCTTCAAGAGCAAGCATGTCCTTTCTGCATTTGATTTATTTATTCAAACAACAGTTCAGTTCAGTGGCTCAGTCGTGTCCGACTCTTTGCGACCCCATGAATCATAGCATGCCAGGCCTCCCTGTCCATCACCATCTCCCAGAGTTCACTGAGACTCACGTCCATCGAGTCAGTAATGCCATCCAGCCATCTCATCCTCTGTCGTCCCCTTCTCGTCCTGCCCCCAATCCCTCCCAGCATCAGAGTCTTTTCCAATGAGTCAACTCTTCGCATGAGGTGGCCAAAGTACTGGAGCTTCAGCTTTAGCATCATTCCTTCCAAAGAAATCCCAGGGCTGATCTCCTTCAGAATGGACTGGTTGGGTCTCCTTGCAGTCCAAGGGACCCTCAAGAGTCTTCTCCAACACCACAGTTCAAAAGCATCAATTCTTCGGCGCTCAGCCTTCTTCACAGTCGAACTCTCACATCCATACATGACCAAAGGAAAAACCATAGCCTTGACTAGAAGGACCTTAGTCAGCAAAGTAATGTCTCTGCTTTTGAATATACTATCTAGGTTGGTCATAACTTTTCTTCCAAGGAGTAAGCGTCTTTTAATTTCATGGCTGCAGTTACCATCTGCAGTGATTTTGGAGCGCAAAAAAAATAAAGTCTGACACTGTTTCTACTGTTTCCCATCTATTTCCCATGAAGTGATGGGACCGGATGCCATGATCTTCATTTTCTGAATGTTGAGCTTTAACCAACTTTCTCGCTCACCTTTCACTTTCATCAAGAGGCTTTTTAGTTCCTCTTCACTTTCTGCCATAAGGATGGTGTCATCTGCATATCTGAGGTTATTGATATTTCTCCTGGCAATCTTGATTCCAGCTTGTGTTTCTTCCAATCCAGCGTTTCTCATGATGTACTTTGCATAGAAGTTAAATAGGCAGGGTGACAATATACAGCCTTGACGTACTCCTTTTCCTATTTGGAACCAGTCTGTTGTTCCATGTCCAGTTCTAACTGTTGCTTCCTGGCCTGCATACAGATTTCTCAAGAAGCAGGTTAGGTGATCTGGTATTCCCATCTCTTTCAGAATTTTCCACAGTTTGTTGTGATCCACACAGTCAAAGGCTTTGGCATAGTCAATAAAGCAGAAATAAATGTTTTCCTGGAACTCTCTTGGTTTTTCCATGATCCAGCGGATGTTGGCAATTTGATCTCTGGCTCCTCTGTGTTTTCTAAAACCAGCTTGAACATCAGGGAGCTCACGGTTCACGTATTGCTGAAGCCTGGCTTGGAGAGTTTTGAGCATTGCTTTACTAGCATGTGAGATGAGTGCAATGGTGCGGTAGTTTGAGCATTCTTTTGCATTGCCTTTCTTTGGAATTGGAACGAAAACTGACCTTTTCCAGTCCTGTGGCCACTGCCGAGTTTTCCAAATTTGCTGGCATGTTGAGTGCAGCACTTTCACAGCATCATCTTTCAGGATTTGAAACAGCTCTACTGGAATTCCATCACCTCCTCTAGCTTTGTTCATAGTGATGCTTTCTAAGGCCCACTTGACTTCACATTCCAATATGTCTGGCTCTAGATGAGTGATCACATCATCATGATTATCTGGGTCGTGAAGATCTTTTTTGTACAGTTCTTCTGTGTATTCTTGCCACCTCTTCTTAATATCTTCTGCTTCTCTTAGGTCCATACCATTCGAGCCTTTATCAAGCCCATCTTTGCATGAAATGTTCCCTTGGTATCTCTAATTTTCTTGAAGAGATCTCTGGTCTTTCCCATTCTGTTGTTTCCCGCTATTCCTTTGCATTCATCGCTGAAGAAGGCTTTCTTATCTCTCCTTGCTGTTCTTTGGAACTCTGCATTCAGATGCTTATATCTTTCCTTTTCTCCTTTGCTTTTCGCCTCTCTTCTTTTCACAGCTATTTGTAAGGCCTCCGCAGACAGCCATTTTGCTTTTTTGCATTTCTTTTCCATGGGGGTGGTCTTGATCCCTGTCTCCTGTGCAATGTCACAAACCTCAGTCCATAGTTCATCAGGCACTCTATCTATCAGATCTAGGCCCTTGAATCTATTTCTCACTTCCAACGTATAATCATAAGGGATTTGATTTAGGTCATACCTGAATGGTCTAGCGGTTTTACCTATTTTCTTCAATTTAAGTCTGAATTTGGCAATAAGGAGTTCATGATCTGAGCCACAGTCAGCTCCTTGACTGTACAGAGCTTCTTCATCTTTGGCTGCAAAGAATATAATCAGTCTGATTTTGGTGTTGATCATCTGGTGATGTCCATGTGTAGAGTCTTCTCTTGTGTTGTTGGAAAGCTGCTTTGACCTCTTCTTTTAAGAGGATAAGAGTTTGTTTTACTGGCTTCCAAATTAGTATGGTTTTGAAAAAGGAGAAGAATAATTTTCTCTAATGTGAGCTAGCTAGCCAAAGTTATAGTAATTAAAAGGAGAGAAGGCTTTGGATGTGACTCAGGTTGAGTGTTATTTAGAATAAAGTAACGACTGTTAATGCTGTGTTTTATATCATAGTAATAATGGTAGGATTGTGATCTTATTCAAATAGTGACATGAAAATAGCTATAGAGACTTACCAAAAATGTAACTACAGATATTATCATCTAGATTATTTACATATAATGGGATGTGATGTTAAACTTTTACCAGTCTGGTCTGCCTGTCTTGTCTGGGGCCTGTTAGGGAAATCAGCTTTATTGATCTCTGTCCTGATCCACATGAGAACTTTTGGGAGCGTTTGGTGAATCTAGTCCAGGAAGTCCTTATTTTCCACTTACTGTCAGCCTATGAAAGTAACAAATGTGTCATAAATGATATTTGAGGGTACTGCCACTTAACAGAAAATTCCAAAGTTATTCTGTATTTGGGGGTAAGAGGGAGGCATAGCCAAAGCAACTTTGAACATTTTATTCTTCCCTAATTTTTTTGAGGTATAATTGACATAAAATTATATTAGTTTCAGTCTTACAACATAATGATTTGATATTTGTATATAATGCAAATGATGACCACAGTAAGTTTAGTTAGCATCCATCACCACACATAGTTAGAAAATAATTGTTTTTCTAATGATGGGAACGTCTGAGATTTCCTCTTTTTAGCAGCTTGCGAATAGGCAGCACAGTGTTCACTAATCGCAGTCACTGTGCCGTGCCCCACGTCTCTAGGACTCACGTCTATGCGAAAGACTGTCCTTTCTGATCCCCTTCACCCATTTGGCCCACCCCCTACCCCTGCCTCTAGTCACTACCCATCTATTCTTCGTGTTTATGAGCTTGGTTTTGGTTTTCCAGATTCCACATCTAATTGAGATCATGTAGTGTTTGTCTTTGTCTTATTTCATTTAGCATAATGGCCTTAAGTTCCACCCATGTTGTCACAAACAGAAAGATTTCCTTCTTTCTGTGGCTGAAGAGTATCCCACTGTATACATATGCACACCGCATCTTTATCCATTCATCCTTTGACGGATAGGTTGTTTCCATTTCTTGGCTATTGCAGTTAATGCTGCAGTGAACACAGAGGTACATTATTGGGGTGGAGGGACTTAGAGTTTTTGTTTTCTTTGGATAAATACCCGGACGTTGAATTGCTGGATCATGTGGTAGCTGTATAGTGGCTTCACCCGTTTATATTCCCATGAACAGTACATAAGGGATCCTTTCACTGCATATCCTTGCCAACACTTGTTATTTCTTGTGCTTTTGATCATGGCCATTCTAACAAGCGTGAGGTGATAGGTCACTGGTTTTGATTTGCCTTTCCCTGATGGTTAATATTTAAAGTTATGACCAACCTGGACAGCATATCAAAAAGCAGAGACATTGCTTTGTCAACAAAGGTTAGTGTAGTGAAAGCTTTGGTTTTTCCAGTAGTCACGTATGGATGTGAGAGTTGGACTATAAAGAAAACTGAGCACTAAAGAATTGATGCTTTTGAACTGTGGTGTTGGAGAAGACTCTTGAGAGTCCCTTGGGCTGCAAGGAGATCCAACCAGTCCATCCTAAAGGAAATCAGTCCTGAATATTCTTTGGAATGACTGATTCTGAAGCTGAAATACCAATACTTTGGCCATCTGATGCGAAGAACTGACTCATTTGAAAAGACCCTGGGAATGGTTGAAAGCAGGAGGAGATGGGGATGACAGAGGGTGAGATGGTTGGATGGCATCACTGACTCAATGGATATGAGTTTGAGTAAGCTCCAGGAATTGGGGATGGACAGGGAGGCCTGGCCTGCTGTAGTATATGGGGTCTCAAAGAGTCGGACACGACTAGGCGACTGAACTGAACTGATGCTTAATAATGTTGAGCACCTTCTCATGTACCTGTTGGCTATTTTTGTGTCTTCCTTGAAAAATATACCTGTTCACAATCTTCTACCCATTTTTTAATTGGACTGTTTTTTGCTGTTGAGTTGTGCAAGTTCTTTATATATTAACCTCTTAATAGATAACGTAGTTTGCAAATATCTTCTTCCCTTTGGTAGATTGCCTTTTCATTGATTTCCTTTGAAGTGAAGAAGCTTTTACTTTGGTGTCATCCCATTTGTTAATTTTTGCTTGTATTTCTTTTGCTTTTGGTGACATATCCTAATAATTAATTCTTTTTTAAATTTCCAGTAGAGTTCACTAGTGAAGCCTTCTGGTCCTGGCCTTTGTTTGTTGGACATGTTTTATTATTGTTACCATCTCCTTACAAGTAATGAGTCTCTGATTCTGTTTCTTCGTAATTCAATCTTGGTAGGTGTTCTTTCTGGGAGTTTATTCATTTCTTCTAAGTTGTCAAATTTGTTGGCATGTAATTGGTCATAGCATTCTCTCATGATCTTTCGTGGTTTTGTAGTATGTTGTCACATCTTCTCTGTTATTTGAGTTTGAACCACAGGGAAGCCTTGGAGATACAGTGGGTTTGGTTCTAGAGCGCTACAGTAAACTGACTGTCTCAATAAAGGGAGTCACACAAATATTTTGGTTTCCCAGGGCATATAAAAGTTATGCTTACACTATTCTGTAGTTTTTCAACAGTACAGAGCAATCGCATTATGTCTTAAAAATAAGTACATACCTTAATTTTAAAACGTTACGTTGTCGTTAAGTCGTGTCCGACTCTTTGTGACCCCATGGACTGTAGCCCACCAGGCCCCTCTGTCCATGGGATTTCCCCGGCAAGAATAATGGAGTGGGTTGCTGTTTCCTCCCGCAATTTAAAAACACTCAATTGGAAAAAAATACTGATCATCATCTGACAATGCAGGGTTGCTTCAAACCTTTGCTTGGTAAGAAAACGCAGTTATCTGTGAAATGCGAGAAACTGAAGTGTCCCTGTATTCTTAGGTTAAAATTTTCCTTGGCAATATAGTTGTCAGCTAGAACCATGAATTTTGTAAAGTCGAGGCTAGATAGAGGAAATGGCCTATAATATAGGGAACAGTCCACATGCATAAAAAAGAGTCTCTGCTGTTATAAATAAAACACTGTAACTTGGGCCTTTATAGTTTCAATGATGTTTTCTGAGCCTCTTTGCCCTCTGTTAAATTTAGGTACCTTCTAAAGTGCGTATAATATTGTATTATAAAAATTCTTTCTTATAATGCTATAAACTTATTAAGGAACTGGAATTTTGTTTTCTTAAAACATTATTTTTTTGTGTTTATCATTACAACAGAAACAACGGTATGGGCACAATTAAGTAAAATATTTTTTTTTCATAGCAACGGGGATTTTTAAAAATTGAGCCTTGATTTTAGAGAGCATGTTACAGAGTATAACATGTTTAATTTTATTTGCCTTTCCTGGTTATGGTTCTATGCTTGGATAATATATCGTTTATTGTTTCCTTTATAAATTAATACAATAAATTATAAATTTTATTTTCCTCAGGTTTAGAGACCTTTAGCCAGTTGATTTATCAACATTCTTCTGGGACTGTAAGTATGATTACTGTATGTTACTAACATTATTGGGTAGACATAATAAAACATTCTATTAAAAAAATGTAAACTTTTTAGCTATTTTTTGCTTCTTGAATGTTTTTTCTCCCCAAGTATGTCTCTTAGATGGTAAATGTAATTTTTACACTTTGTTTGGTTTTAAATTAATCTCTTATCCCATACTTGCATTGACAGCTGTAATCATCATTGAACTGGAGAAAATTCTAAAAATAAATAAAAGTTTTCTTTTGTCTTTTAGTTCACTGCCAATGAATCCAACATTGTAGATTCTCCCAGGTTTCCTCATAGAGGAATTTTAATCGATACATCTAGGCACTTTCTCCCCGTTAAGACTATTTTGAAAACTCTGGTAGGTAATTATGTTCATCCATCGTCTGTTCTGAAGAAGTGTTCTTTTATGTTGTTACTTTATGTTGGTCACAGTGCTGTTGTGCTGGCTGGAACAAGGGATTCATTTTCCATACACTAATTTATTTCCCTATACTAAGTATGAGCAGTGGACTTTCTTCCCTCCCTTCCCTGAGAAATGTATTTCCTCTGCAGAGAAGTGGGAGCCCCCTAGGGAATCACCCTCTTGTTTTCATTGAGGTGGGAGAGAGGCTAACCCAGTATTCAGTCAGCATTGTTAAGAAAAACACTTAGTTTTAATGCTGCCTATTGGCCCTCTGTGTAAATCTCAATTGTCAAATAATCATGGGTGGAGACTTCACGAGGAATACAGTACCTCTAGTTGCCGCTGTTGCTGTTGAGTTACTCCGTCCGACTCTTGTGACCCCATGGACTGTAGCCCACAAGGCTCCTCTGTCCGCGGGATTTCCTAGGCAGGAATACTGGAGTGGGTTGCTGTTTCCTTCTCCAGCATCTCCAGTTACTGACCATTAATTCTGTGACTTCCATTTACTGTTTTTTCAGTGGCCTAGAAAGGAATCTGAGAGCAGCTTATAACTAAGAAAATGTCCCAAAGAAATAGGGAACCTCAGGTGTTGGGAGCTGGGAAGCAAAGTTGACGTAACTCTTCTCTTACTGACTTTTTATTGGTTCATCCCTTCCATCACTGTCAGTTTATTAGGGTCAAGAAGTTTTCCTGTATCTTCACCGAATCATTTATGAATATAGCATGTTATAAAAAAGTTATTTTTACATTTCCATTAAAACCTTGATTTTTCTTCAAAAGATATAATTGTAATTTTTAATGAAAGAAATACAGGCTTAGCATAAAAAAAAGTTTGAACATAGATATACATAAAATAGTGATCCCATAATCTCATTTACCAAGGACTGACATAAATTTTTATGTCCCATTTATCTCATTTTAGACTTGAAGAATGAATTAACTTATGATTCTTTTCTATTGAATATAGTTGACATACAATATTCTGTTACTTCCAGGTATACTAAATCATGGTTTGACACTGGCATACCTTATGAAATGACCACCAGGATAAGTCTGGTATCCATCTATGCCCATATAGTTACTACAATATTATTACATTCCCAGGGCTTATTTACTGCGTAGCTGGAGGTTCTTTCCTCATAATCCTCTTCACCTATTTTCACCCACCCCCTTACCCTCCTGGCAACCATTCTCTGTATTTGAGTCCGTTTTTGTTTCATTTTGCTTTTTAGGTTTCACAGATGAGCGAGATCCTTGGTATTTGTCTTTCTCTGATGTATCTCTGATGTGTTTAACATGATATCCTCTAGAGTTACCCATGTTGTCGCAATGGCAAGATTCCAACTTTTTTATGGCTGAGTCTACTCTGTTCTGATTGGAGAACTTGGTCTGTTTACATTTAAAGTTATCATTGATGGATATATACGTACTGTCATTTTGTTAATTGTTTTGGGTTGTTTCCGTAGTTCTCTTTTGTTCCTTTTATCTTCTTTTGCTCTCTTCCCTTGCCATGTGATGGCTATCTTTAGTGTTATGTCTGGATTCCTTTCTTTGTGTGTGTACCTATTAATAGGTTTTTGGTTTGTAGTTACCATAAGGTTCCTATATAACAGGCCCTTTCTCCTATGGGGGCTGCTACTCCATGGGTGGGCAGAGCTGGGCCCTGGGGCCGCTGCCTGTGGGACTGGCTTCTGGGCCTGGCGCTGGCCTGTTGATGGGCAGTTGAGTCTCTGGTGCTGACAGTCTAGAGTGAGGACTCCAAGATAGCACTTGACATCACCAGTGTCGGCAAGCTCCCCAGATGGGTCCCTTTAGTGCTTTTGTTCCCAAGGGGATTCCCAGTAGTCTCCTGCCTCTCTGGGAGGCTAACATCGGCAAGTGGTTCTGACCCTGGCTTCTTAAAAATTACTGCCTCTGCCTTGGGACTAGAGTCTGTGAAATTTGAAAAGCATAATCTGTCTCTTGTAGCCCTTCAGCTCTCCCGTATTCAAGTCCTGCTGGCCTTCAATGCTAGATGTTTTGGGGGGCTAACTGTCCCAGTGTTGGACCCCCTGGTCTGCAGAGCCTGATATGGGCTCGGATTCCTCACCCCTTTGGGGAGAACCTCTGCAACTGTGATAGCCTCCCATTTGTGGGTCATCTACCCAGGACTGTGGGTCTTGACCCACCTACTTGTCTCCTTGTGTTTCCATCTTTATATCTTGAGTTCTGAAGACATCTTTTCTGCTAGCCTTCAGGTCCTTCTCATCAGTAATTGCTCTTAATAGTTGTAATTTTGCTGTGTTTATGGCAGGAGGTGAGTAAGAGGGTCTTCCTGCTCCACCTTCTTGCCACATCTTGAGGAGGGAGGCTATATGTTCTGATTCTCTGATAGGGAAAGTCTCTCCACTTAATTTCCCATTTTCTTCATATCATCTTTTATATTTTATATACATATTATATTGTTTATTCCTCCAGAGTGTACATAAAATCAGTGTCAGTGTCCCCCAAATTTCTGAGAATGTTACTTGGATTTGTGCTGTGTGTGTACTGAATTTCTTTGATTTGTAAGAAAGAGTTGGCACTAAAATCTCAGAATTGTGGGAATTGTAAATCCATTTTTCCTCTGCTCTATTCCCAAACACCACAGTAGTGGTAGCCAAGAGCTACTGGGAATTCATGAGCTGGCTCTCTTCCAGTAGGGCAAAGTTAAAGTTTTAATTTATGATATAAATTGTATATAGGCTTTTTGAAAAATGAAAAGAAATTTATACTTCTTCACATCCTTCCCTTGTTGAAAAGGAAATTTTAAAAGGAAACAGGCACATTGGGAACAATCCTGAATATAGTAAGTATTAATAAATTGGAATGTATATCTGTGATATGTAATTATTTTTCCTTTTCCTCCCCACTGGGTTTGTTCTTTCTGTGAGTCTGCTTCTTTTTTATTATAGTCACTAGTTTGTTGTATGTTTTAGAGTCCACATACAAGTGCTATCACAGTTTTTATCTTTCTCAGTATGACTGACTTTACTTGGTATAATGTCCTCCAAGTCCATCCATCTCGTAGATAGCAAAATTTCATTCTTTTTTATTGCAGAGTAGAATCCCGTTATATACAGAGAAATGTATACCACTACATTGTGTCTATCCACTACATACACTGCATCTTGATCCATTCATCTGTTAATGAACACGTAGGTTGCTTCTGTATCTTGGCAATTGTAAATAATGGGGCTGTGAACACTGGGGTGCATGTGTCTTTTCAGATTAGTTTTTTTGTTTTTGGGGGTATGTATACCAAGAGGTGGAATTGCTGGGTCATACGGTAAGTTTTATTTTCAGTCTTTCGAGAAACCTCCAAACTGTTGTCTGTACCAATGTACATTCCCACCAAGAGTTTATGAGGGCTCCCTTTTCTCCACATTCCCACCGACATTTCTTGTGTTCTTTTTGATAATAGCCATTGTGACAGGTATGAGTTGATAATCTCATTGTGGTTTTAAGGTGTATAAATTTTCAACTTGTTTGCTTGCAGGATGCCATGGCCTTTAATAAGTTTAATGTTCTCCACTGGCACATAGTGGATGACCAGTCTTTCCCTTATCAGAGCATCACTTTTCCTGAATTAAGCAATAAAGTGAGTAATTCATGTTATTGTTGTTGGTGTATGAAAATTTTTGGTATGGTTTCCTTAGAAGTTTGTAGCTTAAATGTTTCTTATTATGAATATAATGTAAATGTAAAACTTAGATATTCATGGTTTAAAATTTTTAATATGCTATTGCTGAACATTTTAGGTCCACAAAACTGGTCTGCTTTTGTAATTGTTATCATAAACGTAAACATTTATGGGGCTACAGAAATACAGATTTAAAAGCTTAATGGATGTAGGAGACCTGAACCTTTTGTGATTAACATAAAGTTGAATAATTATATTTATCAAGTAGCCCAACTGTATAAGTTTTAAACAGAATTGTTCTGAATTCTGTAAATGACAACTTCTTTTCTCTCTAAAAAACTGTATGAAGTAGGGAATCTTAAGAGATAATGGCTCCTTCGCAGAAAATAATGGTGTTAGCAGTGTTCAAGTTGACTGAGTTGTGGAGCAGTGGCGCAGGGCGCCAGCCTCCCTGCTGCCTCACTGAGCCCTGTGCTGCAGAGCTAGCCACTGGCAGCAAGAGAAGCTGCATGCCTCATGCAGAGCTGTAGTTATGAAGGGGCAGAGCCAAGACCCTGAGTCAGTCCTCTGGTCACAATTCCAAAGCTTTCCTTAAAGTTTTGATGTGGTTTGGATTGAAAGCCTAGCAACACTCCTGTTGTTGTTTGCTTTTAATATGGAAAGCTCCAAACATATACAGAAGTGGGACTTAATGAATTCCCATTTCCTCATCGCTCAGCTTCAATAAAGTAATGGCCAATCCTACAACACCTATATCCCCTCCACCATTATTTTGAAGGTAATCTCAGACATCATCTCTTATTGGTAAAAAGGCCTGTTTAAAAATAACTCCTTATCACAGCTAAAAAATTAGCAATAATCCAGATAGCCAATCATTATTCCTGTATGCCCAAGTGCCTTTTTCTTTAAAACAGTTGTTTTATTTGCAGTGGGATGCAAATAAACTCCATACATTGTGGTCAGTTAATATTTCTGTTCTCTTTAGATCTATGGGTGCCCATCCCTGACCATGTCTTTTTATTTTTCTTTTATTATTTTCATTGAGGAAACGAAGCTCAATTTGTCCTGTAGTTTTCCACAATCTGGGTTTTGTTGATTGCCTTTCCAGTGTCAATATGTTCTTCTGTCCCCTGTATTTACTATAAACTGGGATCAGCTCTTGATTCAATACAAATTTGTTGTTGGGATTGGGGAAGACAAGACTACTTTTTAAGGAGCTGAGCATTTATTTATATTTATATATTTATACCTTGAGAGATGTGCCATAGTAACACTTTTAATGGACCTTTATTTACCACTGATACTGACTTCTAATTTTTCAAGAACATAAAACAGGACCAAAGGTAATCTTTAATTAAAAAAAATAAAATCAGGGCATCTCAAGGGGAATTTTTACTGCTGACAGTAATTAAAGTGATCTTGAATGCCAACAGCTATGTTTTGTAATAATCTGTGAATTTTGATTCTGAAACTGACAAGGGCAATATATTCAGAATTTTCACTTTGGAGTAGAACCTTTTATTTCTGTTCTGTCATACAGTCACATGAGGTTGAAATAGCGTGATGGTAAACATTGCTAAAACAAGGTACTGGTTCTGTCAATAGATAGTTCTGTCAATAAATCTGGAATTAACCCAAAGTGTGGTGAGAGCTTACTGATAAGATATAGTAAACAGATAATTTAAATGAGTCATCCGACATTACATAAGACTTTAATACTTTATGATACCTGAAAAGTCTGTTGGCAGATACCAAAGTACAAACAGAACCATAAGCAGCTCATACATTTTAATTTTAATAAATGTGACTTTTGCAGGGAAGCTATTCTTTGTCTCATGTTTATACACCAAACGATGTCCATACAGTGGTTGAATATGCCCGATTCCGAGGGATTCGCGTCCTGCCAGAATTTGATAGCCCTGGACATACGGCATCTTGGGGAAAAGGTAAGGAGTGTGTTTTTTGAGTTGCTAAAAGTGAACACGTGTGCTCCTGCATCTCATGACTTGGTGTTTGCTTATTTTGTTCTTAGTTGTGCTTTGCACAAAGGTAGCACTATTGATGGTTGTAATTCAATAACTACTATATGTCTGCTGTGAGCAGGTCACTGTATCTAGGCATTGCCTAAAGTATAAACACAAGGAAGAAAAGAAAACAAGAAATGATTACAACAAGTAGAATGTGAAAAGTGAGTTAAACAGTTACATGAGTGAAGTAACACCTAAAATGTTCTTGAGACATCAAAGAATATATTCTTGTTTCTGGTAGAGGGAACAACAGGAAAGGCATTTAGCTGGAGGACAGCACAGGAGAGAGCAGTATGTACTGTGCTGTGCTTAGCCTCTCAGTCGTGTCCAACTCTTCGTGACCCCCTGGACTGTAGCCCCCAGGCTCCTCTGCCCATGGGGATTCTCCAGGCAGGAATACTGGAGTGGGTTGCCATGCTGTTCTCCAGGGGATCTTCCCAACCCCTGGATGAACCCATGTCTTCCATATTGCAGGGGAATTCTTTACCATCTGAGCAACCAGGAAAGCCCATGAATACTCACTCCAGGAGTGAGTAGCCTGTCCCTTCTCCAGGGGACCTTTCCCATCCAGGAATCGAACTGGGTCTCCTGCATTGCAGGCGCATTCTTTGCTATTGGATGCTTAAGAACTGCTTCTGCAGCGAGACTGCCTGGGATTTGAGTCCTGCTTCTGGCACTTATGGGCTTCCTGGTGGCTGAGATGGTAAAGAATCTGCCTGCAATGCAGGAGACCCAGGTTTTATCCCTGGGAGGTGAAGATCCCTTGGAGAAGAGCATGGCAACCCACTCCAGTATTCTTGCCTGGAGAATTCCATGGACAGAGGAGTCAGGCAGGCTGTAGTCCATGGGTTGCAAAGAGTCGGACATAGCTGAGCGAATATCACTTTCACTTTTCACTCTCTCGCATTTATAAACTGAGTGACCTTGCGCAAGTTACAGAACATCTCATTCTCAGACTTCCCATCTCTAAAATGGTGTATTAGTAGTAGCCATCATGTCATGTTTTTTGAAGATTAAAAAAATGAATATAAAGCACATAGCACTGCACCTAGCATTTATAATTGTTCAATAAAAATTATTAGAATAGACCTGGAGAATAGTGGGAAATGAGTCTGAAAAAGTAGCATGGTAGGCCTTGGGTGAGGAGTTTGCACTTCGTCAGGAGGCACGGAAGCCAGTGAGAGCTGCAGGGTAGAAGAGGGACACGGTGGGTCCTCAGTGCAGGGAACCCTGGGTGAAAGTGGCAGATGGAAGTGAAGGTCCGAGAGCAGAATGCTGATAACAGTGATGGCAAACAATGTATTGAACTGGGAGACATTCTGGAAATACAGTCCACAGAACTTGGCAACTGACTGAGTCCAGCAGGAGAGGGACGAGAGACTTGGTGGGATGGTGACTGGCTCACCAGAATGTGACAACTGGGAAGCTACAGAAGGAGTTGGGGGAGAGAATCTGGTTTCTGTTAGGTTGTATTTATTTATTTGGGCCGCGCTGGGTCTTGTGCCGCGCAGGCTCTCCTCTGGTTGCAGCGAGCGGGGGCTGCTCTCTGGTTGTGGCAGGGGGGCTCGGAAGTTGTGGCGCATGGGCTTAGTTGCTCCGCGTGTGGGATCTTCCCAGACCAGGGATCGAACCTGTGTCTCCTGCACTGGCAGGCAGATTCTCTACCTCTGACCCACCGAGGAAGCCATGTCGGATTATATTTGAAGTGAAGCTAATTGTGTTCAGCAGGGAATTTGAAATATGGATTGAAACTTGAGGAAAAGGAAGATTGGGAGAAGACTGGCTGAAGATTTGGGAGCCCTTAATATTTGAGATGGGGCTTCCCTTGTAGCTCAGTTGGTAAAGTATCTGCCTATAGTGAAGGAGACCCAGGTTCAATTCCCAGGTCAGGAAGATCCCCTGGAGAAGGAAATGGCAACAGGCTCCAGTATTCATGCCTGGAGAATCCCATGGACAGAGGAGCCTGGTGGGCTACAGTCCATGGGTTGCAACAGTCGGACACCACTTAGCAACTAAACCACCAGCCACCAGTATTTAAGATGGTATCTGAAATGGGTAACACCTCAGAGAGGCTGATGGAAACGGAAGCAAGTCAGCACAGGGGCAGAATTCAGGAATTAGTTCTCCCTTTTCTTATCTGAAGAAAGTACCAAAGTAACTGAGTAAACCTGCTTATCTTTTTCTGTATCACATATATCTTCAACAAACCAAAGTAGTACAGTCATGTGCAGAGCCTTGTCTTTGTGCCTGAACCTCTCCTTTCTCCGTGTTTCCTTCCAGGCCAGAAAGATGTCCTGACTCCATGTTATCACTCGAGAGAGCCGTCTGGGACTTTCGGACCTATAAACCCTATATTGAATTCAACTTACAGCTTCCTGTCTAAACTTTTCAAAGAAATTGGTACTGTGTTTCCAGATGAATTCATTCATCTGGGAGGAGATGAAGTAGATTTTAATTGTTGGTATGAAACTTTGTTGACCACGCCCCTCCACCCTTTTCTAAAACCTCTTGCACTTGAAGTGGGTGTAGAGGTGTCTCTGGGAAGAGGAAAGACTTGGGGGAACACCTCTGTGATGTGTTAACCTGGGACCACAACTCCTAAGATGGTGAATTGTTTATAGAATTCACACACTGATGCTATTGACAGAAGCCTGTAGGAAGGAGAATTAAAATGCAGAAGAAAATGGAAATTTTAAAAAAGCTAAATACAGAACAATAGCTTTAGTGAAGAGGGTAGTGATTAAGTGGGAGAGATTTTTCTAGTAAAAATCTTCTGTGCAAATAGCCTTAGATGGAAGAATGATGAGGGAGCTTAGGGAAAGCCATTTTTACAGGATATCAGCTTCTAAAAAAATTAATTGCAGTGGAAAGTTAAGATAACTCATAATTAAATTTTAGACTTATTTTAGGTGTAATTAGGCCACTTCACTTTCACTTTTCACTTTTATGCATTGGAGAAGGAAATGGCAACCCACTCCAGTGTTCTTGCCTGGAGAATTCCAGGGACGGGGGAGCCTGGTGGGCTGCCGTCTATGGGGTCTCACAGAGTCAGACACGACTGAAGCGACTTAGCAGCAGCAGCAGCAGGCTTATTTTAGGCATCAGTTCAGTTCAGTTCAGTCACTCAGGCGTGTCCGACTCTGCAATCCCATGAATTGCAGCACGCCAGGCCTCCCTGTCCATCACCAACTTGGCACTCTCGGCCGCCGGCCCTGACCTCAGATGAGGGGTAGCTCCTCTCGGCCGCTGCCCCTGATCTTGGACATGGAGTAGCTCCTCATAATTAGGCTTATTTTAGGCTTAATTTAGTCAAAATTAGGCTTATTTTACTCTTTACAAACTTTAATAGATTTCCATCTGTATAAATGATGTTGGGGATATCTGTTGCTTTATAAAGATTGGGCAGATGGAACTTTTAATGAAATTTTTATAACTGTTTTTGTTTAAGGAAGTCCAATCCAGCAGTCCTGCATTTCATGAGGAACAAAGGCTTTGGCAAAAAATTTGAGAAACTACAATCTTTCTATATGCAGAAGTAAGTTACTGAAAGCCTACTTCTGTTTGTTTCATCAGTGCCTTTTGTAAAAGTTTAAGCTCTTACTTAGTACTATTTAATTTTCTCATTTTCTCTCCACTCCTTTTCAAAGTGTACATGTTATAATCTTTGTTACACAAAGTACAGATGAAAAATCATAAGGGAGGGTGCAGTACCCATTATTCTCTTTAAATCGATAACATGGTGACTCCAATCCTTTTGGTGACTGTTGAGACGTAGGGTGGTAAGTTATCTGCTCTGTGAACTCAGCTGAAAACCCAGGCTACCCTGAGAAGGCTTCGTCACCGTCTAGCTCCTGGAATTTATTTTGTCAACTCCAGCACTGCTTTTACTCTATACCTGTGCTGTCTGGTATGGCAGCCACAGCCACATGTGGCTGTTTGTATTTAAAGTATACTTGAAAAAGTTAAAAATTCAGTTCCTCAGTCACATTCGCCACATTTCACATGTTCAGGAGCCAACAGCTAGATGAGACTAGTGCTACCATACTGGAAAGTGCATATATAGAGCATTCCCTTCCCTGAAGATAGAGCTACTCAACAGTGCTGCCCTATGGTGAAGAGTAGGAAGCGTATTTTGTAAAGAGCCAGACAGTAAGTGTTGGTGACCTCATGGGGCACATGTGGTTTCATGGGCTTCCCTGACGGCTCAGCAGTGAAGAATCTGCTTGCAGTGCATGAGATATGGGTTCGATCCCTGGGCTGGGAGGATCCCCTGGAAGAGGCAATGATAACCTACTCGAGTATTCTTGCCTAGAAAATCCCATGGACAGAGGAGCATGGCGGGCTACAGTCCATACATGGGGTCACAAAGAGTTGGACACGACTGAGCATGCATGCATATGGCTGCATACTTTTTTAATATTTTTTAAGCACTGCTTTACCAGTATAAAAAGGGGCTTCCCTTGTGGCTCAGCTGGGATAGAATCCGCTTGCAATGCGGGAGACCTGGGTTCGATCCCTGGGTTGGGAATATCCCCTGGAGAAGGGAAAGGCTACCAGCTTCAGTATTCTGGCCTGGAGAATCCCATAGACTGTACAGTCCATGGGGTCGCGACAGTGGGACACCGAAGCGGCTTCACACGCACATACTGAGAGGCATCTGTCAGTGTTGCAGTCTTTGGTATAAAATGTGCATTCTTTACACACACTGCTAAGTTTGTGATCTGAAATAACTTTGTAATTTTTTTCAATGGTAGGGTTTTGGATATGATTTCAGCCATGAAGAAGAGATCCATAGTCTGGCAAGAGGTTTATGATGATGAAGGCAAGGTGAGAGGTTACTAATACTGCGTGTGGTTCTGATAATATGAGACTTAATACTCTAACACCTTGGATGGAAGAACCCTAAGCTTTCCCTGTAATGCTGGGGGAGGTCAGCTTATCTTTCCGTTTACGCTGCTGGTAGGCAGGAGCCGCACACTGACACCAGTGACGATGGCATTTATCTGATTTCTTCCATTTACTTCATCCCTCAGTGCGGCCTCCTTCTCTTCTCTCCCATTTTCCCTCCTCCCTCTCCATCTCATTCTTAGTAACAAAGTGAGGTTCTTTGAAAAATGTTCCTTTTTTCAGAAGAGCAGAACAACAGATAAGAATGAGTCTTTATTGCTGTTAAGGTAACCTTCATCTTTTTTTAAGTATCACTGTCAAGTGTACTTTTTTTTTTTAATGGTACTTCTCTCTGGCATAATCAGAATTCTTTATTTTCCTTTGGGGCAACTGAAAATTTGAAAGTCCAGCTACTTGTATTGTCTTTCCAGAAGGGTTAGTGGCATCCTCTAAGTTCCAAAGTAAGTAAAACAGTGTGGTAGAAATCGGACTAATGCCTTAATTTATTACACCTACATGGCATTGTATGTAGACAAAAGGTAAAAAATTAGAAGTTTTGATGAAATGTCTACGTCCCTGTTATTACAAATAGCATTAGATATTACCTCAAAGAGGAAAGGGGAAAGAAGAAAACATTGCTTTATTCAAGGATCTTGAAAAGTTATTAGCTACAATGCCTTAGACTTTTGATTTCATCTCCTGTAGCTGCAAGACCTAATACATATTTCATTTGTAACTTTAATAGCTTACACCAGGCACAGTAGTTCAAGTGTGGAAAAAGGACAAATTTCATATGAAACTAAGGAAAATTACAGCAGCTGGCTTCCCTGTGATCATTTCTGCTCCTTGGTACTTAGATTTGATCAGTTATGGAGAAGACTGGACTGGGTACTATTCTGTGGAGCCTCTTAACTTTGCGGGTAAGTGAAGCAACCACCATTATTCGACGTGTTAGGTTTTTCAAACCCTCCCCTCCCTCCAGGGAATCTTTATCTAGGTACTACCTACTACCCTCCCTTTTATCTTTGATCCTTGATCTTCCTTGTGTATAATCCAACAGACTGAACTCAGTATCATTTTAAACTTTGTGAAAGAAACCACATTCTTTCCTAAATGAAAGAACTTCTAAAGTACGATTCCCTTACACTGATGAGACTTGTCACTATGCATTCAAAGAGGCCTGACTGCAGGAGCCTTGTCTCTCCTCTGAGCTTCCTCTGCAATGTAAGGCACCTCAGTAGGGATCGCGTCCTGTTCGGTGGCTTCCGGGTTCTGGGGAGGAGGCGTCCTTGGGGGTGGGCATGTCTGAGTGGTGGGGCTCTAGGCTCTCAAACCCCTTAAGAACAGTTCTGCTTTGTCCAGTTTTGTACACTAGACTTTAATATACAATTTCCTTTGAGGAAAAGTGTTCTGGTGTTTAAAAAGTTTCAAAACTGTAGGTCTGTCAGGAACTGTTTCTCCAAAAGCATTTTCTGAGAATCAAGAAGTCGTAATTACTGTAGATACCTAGTCTCTTTGACATCAAAAGACAGGTATTGAAGGCAGGAGTGGTGCTCACTCGTCCACCTTGCATTCCTTGGCACACTGTTCACAGGCAACCAGGGGAAGAGCTTCCGGTGTCCAAATAAGTTTGCAGAAAACCAAAATAAAATGGTCTCTTTACTACTGGCCTGCTACATTAGTCGACACACACTAACAAATGCTCTGTGAACCACGGGGTCAGTTGCGGCAATAAAGCTTGCCACCATTTTTGTGCCGCAGCTGTGAACTTCTCCCAAGGTCCTCCTGACTCCCAGAGAGAAGCCTTGCCCCAGGCTAATACCAGAAACCAGTGCCACCTCTGTGTGTGAGCCTCAGGTTGCAACCACCTAACTCACACCACTGACTGTAATCTAGGTACTCCGAAACAGAAACAGCTTGTCATTGGTGGAGAAGCCTGCATATGGGGAGAGTATGTGGATGCAACTAACCTTACTCCAAGACTATGGTATGGAACCTCCGGGAGGACATGTGGACTAAGGGGCCTGAGTTTAAGCGGGAAAGCACTAGAAACTTGCCCAAGTGTGTGGTTTGCTTCTTGAAGGAAACATGAATTTAAATTGCCTTGGGGGATGTGTGGTTTCAATTTTAGGCCTCGGGCGAGTGCTGTTGGTGAGAGACTCTGGAGTCACCAAGATGTCACAGACCTAGGGGATGCCTACAGGAGACTAACAAGACACCGCTGCAGAATGGTCGGGTAAGACACATTTATTTGTCAGGCTAGGATACTGTTAAGTACAGGGTGATTTTTTTACCTTTTTAGTATTAGCTAGCTTATTGGGATTTTTTTTTTTTTTTTTTTTTTGCTATAAATGGAAATGTATGTGACCTAATAGGTAGTGATCTAATTAGGAAAAATTGGCAACTGTTTCTCCATGAATTATGAATCTCTCTTCAGTAATTAATGGTATGGTTTAGTGATTCTGACTTGAGCTAAGTTTCTTAAGACAGACATGAATTAATCTAAAACATCTTTTGTTTATACTTTTCCTACAGACGAGGAATAGCTGCACAGCCTCTCTTTACTGGATATTGTGAGCATGAGGGCAGAATGTAAAAATGAGCTTAAACAGAAGAAAGATATGGGAAAGAGCCCACAGTCATCCATACTACAATCAACCTGATTTTAAAAATCATGTTTTTGAATAAAATATCTTTTTATTGATTGAACCTCCATCTTATTATACATTAGAAGGCTGACATCTTTCTTGTGAGAGAAGTGTAAAATCAACCAACCGAAAACCTTGTGGTATCTATCAGTGTATTCCAAAAGACCGAATCTTAACTACCAACAGTAATAATTTACTAGACACACAGTACAGCTCAGGTACATTAACCGTCAACATCAAAGCACGTTTCTCATGCTATAAAGCAGAATGAGCAGCACCAGTGCCACCGTCTGTTCAAGTTCTCTTTTAAATTGTTCTTACTGAAAACGAAGTAGGTAGGTGCTCCTGAGTTTCCCTCCAAGGACTTAGGACAGGCCATGCCTCTGGCTGAGCAGCGTACTTTGATCTTGAGGATTCATGGCTTGATAGTTAGGCAGCTCTAAGGCAAAAGTAGCTGAGCCTGATGTTAATGTTCGAAGCACAGTTGAATAACCCTAATCAAAATAATGTTATCTCTGCAAAGTTAAGCCTCAGATCTCTCCCTGCACATCGTTTGACCATTATCAGGAAAAATTTGGTAAGTACTGTGGAGGACAGAAAACCAGGAGCAGGGGGCCCGCTTCAGAAGCATTCCCCAGTCCCAACGTTTGGTAAAGACTGCTGGCACTCGGATACCTGTCCCAGAGCAGGAGAAGCTGGCGGGGACAAGAATGACATGAAGAAATGCCTGAGAGCCAGCAACAGTGGAAGTAAATAAGTGCTTGGGATGGAAAAACGGTCATGGAGGCTGATGACACATTTTGGTAGAGCACACCTCAAACTTTGTGGAGGACTGGAAAGCCCTCCCCCACACATCCATACCCGTGCAGATAGAATCCCTGGGATTTCTCCAGAAATTCATGTAAATACGTAGATTTAGTTACAGAGTACCTACCATGGTTTCTGCTAAGGGAACAAATCCGATAACAACTTTGTTGTCTTGGCGAGACTGGATTTCCTGAATGTTCCCTCTTCTCTGTGCCAGGTCTGCTAGGACAGGGCTGAGGTAGTCTCTGCTCACTGTCACCTCAAGATTCATCAGGGGCTCCAAAATTTGCTTATCAGCTTTCTTCAGAGCCTAAAGAAATTCAGTTCAGTTCAGTCCCTCAGTCATGTCTGACTCTTTGCGACCCCATGAATCGCAGCACACCAGGCCTCCCTGTCCATCATCAACTCCCGGAGTTCACTCAAACTCACATCCATCGAGCCGGTGATGCCATCCAACCATCTCATCCTCTGTCGTCCCCTTCTCCTCCTGCCCCCAATCCCTCCCAAAATCAGAGTCTTTTCCATTGAGTCAACTCTTCACGTGAGGTGGCCAAAGTACTGGAGTTTCAGCTTTAGCATCATTCCTTCCAAAGAAATCCCAGGGCTGATCTCCTTCAGAATGGACTGGTTGGATCTCCTTGCAGTCCAAGGGACTCTCAAGAGTCTTCTCCAACACCGCAGTTCAAAAGCATCAATTCTTCGGTGCTCAGCTTTGTTCACAGTCCAACTCTCGCATCCATACATGACCACAGGAAAAACCATAGCCTTGACTAGACGGACCTTGGTCGGCAAAGTAATGTCTCTGCTAATGAAATTAAAAGATGTTACTCCTCTTCCTTAGACTGCAGATCAGACATCTGTTATGAAGGGAAGATTCATAAAAAATTAAATACTGTCCATACCCAAGCACAGAGCCTCCAGCAAAAAGACAGAAGCCTGCCTTAACACTGTATAAGAAGTCCAGAACGTCAGCGTTCGCCCGCCCATGCGTGCCAGCAGGGCACCTGAGGCCTCAGGTGGGGTGTGCTCCTGCCTTCACTCATGTGCTGCAGGAGGACGCTTGGTAAAGCTGATTGTGCGGAGCACCTGTGAACATGTGCCCAGAGACACAGGGAAAGAAAATGGTTTTCCCCTCTCAAAGACATATTTCCTTCATACATCTCCTCTTTTATTTTTGAAACCTATAGTTACAGTGCATGCTACAAGTCAGGGCAATCAAGGAGGGAAATACAGGAGAGAGCTAAAAACACAGTAAGTAGAAACATATGCTGAGTGTAAAATAATCAGAATTCTGTTCAGAATTTCAGATTTCAAAGGCCAAGGAGAACAAGCGCATCAGGCTTGTTCAGGCAAGCTAAAACAGCATCAGGCAAATAAGAAGTGGACAAAAACTGGGGAAGCAGCAGGGATGGGGGAGCCTGGTGGGCTGCCGTCTATGGGGTCGCACAGAGTCGGACACGGCTGAAGCGACTTAGCAGCAGCAGCAGCAGCAGCAGAGGAATAAAGACATCTTGGGGTCCTGGTCAGATTGTCCGTATAGCATCATTCCATCAGCCAAACTGGTAGGATTCAGAGGGCGTTTGCAAGCACTGTAACTACTGATGGGTTTGCTTTAAAAAGGTAACCTACTCCTCTGGCCTACCAGAGTTAAAACAATTTCCCATATATTCTAAGCCTGTTGGTTGTCAGGTGGGATGTAATAATCTTGGATTTAGCAGTGGAAACCAGATCAAAGAGCAAGGGCTCTGGAATGTGGCCTCTCCTTTATCTGGCTCTGGCTGATTATCCTCTCCCTGCTCACCAGCCCCCGCTCACTCAGGCCTGGACGGTACCATGGCGTCTGTTGTCCAGTAATGCTCTGTGCCTCGGACGCTTCTGTTCCCCACACTTCAGCACCTCTGCCTTCCCCTCTCCCTGCTACCTTCACGATCATGAAAAATGGGCAGACCGTAAAAACATCAGTATATTCTCGTTATTGTAGAAATTTCAGAAAACCATAGCACACATATATATAGTAAAAGCATAATTTCAGTTCTTTGCAGCTGATTAAGCCTTTAATATCACTGTCAACTAAAATGACTCAACTAGAGAAAAAGTATCTAATAATCCTTAAATGAAAACATTACTAAAACATAATGACAGTCAACAGCAAACAACTAAATAGATCCTATGTATTTTTGCAATTCTTACCCAAAGCTTTGTGCCGCTTCACAGTGTAGCTTTTCGAATAACATAACAGAGTGGGGAAAGACTAAAAATTAAGAGGAATAATGCCATATCTGAGGAAAGGACAGAGTTGTATGTGACCGAACAGGAGGTATTGTGCTCGTGGGTCTGTCCTTAGTCCTCTTTTCAGTCTTTTCCTTGGGAACAGCTGCCTAGTTACAGAGCGTCAAAGCCTCCTCAAAGCTGCACTCGAGTCACAGCCTTTGGGTGCTCCTTGTAATCACTGGCCTGCTCTGGGATGATGTCTGAGTATCTTGCAGCAACCCAATATGGCCCAAACTGATCTCGTTATTTCCTTTTCCAAACACTTGCCTGCTCTTTCCTCTTTCTGTTGATGGCATCACTAGTCTTCAGTTTACCCGGACACGCATCTTTGATTTCCTTTTTCCCCAATGTAAGCTGTAAGATTTCTATTCCTATTGCTGACATTCTAGCCCAGATCTAGTCTATTCCCTGTCTGAGGCTCTCCATACTCCAGTCCCTCCTATATTCTAATGATTATGCTGCTCTCTTCAAAATGTTTAAATCATTTACCACCGTTCTCAAAACAAATCTCAAATTCCTCACTGTAGTTTCTTACAGGTTTCCCCACAGTCGGACTCTATTTTACTTTTCCAACCCTAATTTCAACACCCTCCTGCCTTCTTTAGTCTTCCCATGTCTGGAATGCTGCCACTGTACCCATAGCCTCCAAAACACCACAGGCCAACAAGTAAGGAAACTGTAAAAGCCCCTGTGTCCTTGTCTTTTGAAGTAAAATGCTGACTCAAGAGTTAATGATTGGGAAATGTGAAGATGGAGAAACAAGGATAGCTGTTGGGCTAGGGAACTGGGAACAGTTTAGACTGTAATTCTGTCACAAAGCAGAATCACCAAACTCACAGCTCCCTTAAAGATATAAAGGCCTGACTCACATTCCCAAACTGTTTTTACAGGAAGCAGACCCCCTCCCGATGAAGACTGCCAACCACAAGAACATAGACCATGGACTGGTGAAACAGCCTGTTCCTGAAACACTATAGTGGGTCCCAGTCTTGAGGTCATTGGCTCACCATGGCCCCCTTTGCCTGGCAAAGCAATAAAAGCTACTCTTTCCTGTTTCACCGAAAACTCTTGTCTCCACGTTTCTATTCATCACCTGTGAACAGAGGCTGAATTTCAGCAATGTTTCACTTCTTTCAAAGTTGAAAAGAGGAGTCGCAAAGAGTCGGACGTGACTACAAGTGAACAACCATTGGTAAGTGGTATGTAACAGTGGAACCACCACCACCATCAAGATAATGAAACATATCATATCCATCAGCCCTGAATGTTTCTTCCTGACCTTATGTAATCCCTTCCCTGACCCCTGCCCTCTCTAACCTTACCCTACTCCCTCCTTTCCACCTGTCCAGACAAATTGCTTATCTGCTTTTGTCATCTAAAACTTTTTAGAAATCATTCAGTATGTTTTTTCTTTGAGCTTCTTTTTTTACTCAGCATAATTATTTTAAGATTCATACATGTTGTAGTATTGTTACCAAGCCAAACTGGGGTTCCCTTGCCCTGGCACAGCAAAACCAACCTGGTGACACACGGGATTGTGGTGAGGGAAAATACAGTGTTTATTGCCGGGCACCACATAAGGAGTTCAGACAGCTAGTACTCAGAAAGCCTGAGTGCCCTGAAGGGTTTCAGCAAAGCAGTTTTAAAGGCAGGGTGAGCATAAGATTCCTGTTTCCTCACCGACATCTAATCAGAAGAAAGTCTGCACACAGTGGAAGATAATGAAGACTCTGGAAATCACACCCCCCCCCAACCCCCTCAAATGTTTAACTTCCTTTTCTCCATTAAAAAACTTTCATGGTCAAGTTGGTTTTTGGAAACGAGTCCGCCTTCTTCCCAGGTTGCTGGCCAACTGAATAAAGCAAACTTTCCTTTCCAACCAACACTTGTCTCTTGAGTATTGACTTTCAACAGTGGAATCTGAGTTCAATAACATGGTCTTATGTTACAGATGAGCAAAGTGAGGCTCAGAAAAACACTGCTAGGAAGTTTGAGAACCAGGATCTGATTTTACTTGAACTAACTACACATTCTCTTCTTCCCACGGGCCAGGCTGCCCCTCTAAAATCATCTTAACTTGTAAAGAAGTTGGCTTCCACTACTGAAACTTGAATCTGGAAAAACTGCTTCCCACCTACCCTCCCCAAACTCCAATCCAGAAGAAAGATGAAAAAATTATAAGAAAATGGAATTTTTCTGTGATTAGCGAAAAGCAGAGTTCAAGATCAAAGGATAAATGTGCAAAGAAAAACACACACAGAAAACAAGCTAGTGGTCAAGCCCACTGCTACAGTTCTTAGGAGGTCCCCCCTTTACAACGCACCCCTTCACCTGTTCCCTGTCTGCATCAGGTAACCCTGCCTGGGCTGGGTCCAGCCTCCATGGATCACAATCAAGGCATGTCAAGGATAGATGTCACAGAGCCAGGCTCCATTCCTTTGTGAAGCAGGATGGGTTGTCTATTCTCTGAGAGCCTTGGTCTCTTACCAATCCATTCGTTATGGACTGTGGATGTCACCAGTTCAGTTCAGTCACTCAGTCATGTCCAACTCTTTCCAACCTCTAGGACTGCAGCACCCTAGGCTTCCCTGTCCATCACCAACTCACGAAACTTACTCAAACTTATGTTCATTGAATTGGTAATGCCATCCAACCATCTCATCTGTCTTCTCCTGCTCCTCCCTCCTTCAGTCTTTCCAAGCATCAGGGTCTTTTCAAATGAGTCAGTTCTTCACATCAGGTGGCCAAAGTATTGGAGTTTCAGCTTCAACATCTGTCCTTCCAATGAACACCCAGGACTGATTTCCTTTAGGATGGACTGGTTGGATCTCCTTGCAGTCCAAGGGACTCTCAAGAGTCTTCTCCAACACCACAGCTCAAAAGCATCAATTCTTTAGCACTCAGCTTTCTTCACAGTCCAACTCTCACATCCATACATGACTACTGGAGAAACCATAGCCTTGACTAGACGGACCTTTGTTGGCAAAGTAATGTCTCTGCTTTTTAATATGCTGTCTAGGTTGGTCATAGCTTGTCTTCTAAGGAGCAAGTGTCTTTTGATTTCATGGGTGTCACCATCTGCAGTGATTTTGGAGCCCCCCAAAATAAAGCCTGTCACTGTTTATGTTGTTTCCCCATCTATTTGCCATGAAGTGATGAGACCAGATGCCATGATCTTAGTTTTCTGAGTGTTTAGTTTTAAGCCAACTTTTTCACTCTCCTCTTTCACTTTCATCAAGAGGTTCTTTAGTTCTTCACCTTCTGCCATAAGTATGGTATCATTTGCATATCTGAGGTTATTATATTTCTCCCAGAAATCTTGATTCTGGCTTGTGCTTCATGCAGCCAGGCATTTTGCATGATGTACTCTGCATATAAGTTAAATAAGCAGGGTGACAGTATACAGCCTTTACATACTCCTTTTCCTATTTGGAACCAGTCTGTTGTTCCATGTACAGTTCTAACTGTTGCTTCCTGACCTGCATATAGGTTTCTCAAGAGCAGGTCAGGTGGTCTGGTATTCCCATCTCTTGAAGAATTTTCCAGTTTGTTGTGATCCGCACAAAGGCTTTGGCATAGTCAATAAAGCAGAAATAGATGTTTTTCTAGAACTCTCTTGCTTTTTCGATGATCCAATGGATGTTGGCAATTTGACCTCTGGTTCCTCTGCCTTTTCTAAATCCAGCTTGAATATCTGGAAGTTCACAGTTCATGTACTGTTGAAGCCTGGCTTGGAGAATTTTGGGCATTACTTTGCTAGCCTGTGAGATGACTGCAATTGTGCATTAGTTTGAGCATTCTTTGGCATTGCCTTTCTTTGGGATTTGAATGAAAACTGACCTTTTCCAGTCCTGTGGCCCCTGCTGAGTTTTCCAAATTTGCTGGCATTTTGAGTGCAACACTCTCACAGCATCATCTTTTAGGATTTGAATAGCTCAACTGGAATTCCATCACCTCCACTAGCTTTGTTCATAGTGATGCTTCCTGAGGCCCACTTGACTTCACATTCCAGGATGTCTGGCTCTAGGTAAGTGATCACACCATCTTAATTATCTGGGTCGTGAAGATCTTTTTTGTACAGTTCTTCTGTGTATTCTTGCCACCTCTTCTTAATATCTTCTGCTTGTGTTAGGTCCACACAATTTCTGTCCTTTATTGTGCCCATTTTGGCATGAAATGTTCCCTTGGTATTTCTAATTTTCTTGGAGAGATCTCTAGTCTTTCCCATTCTATTGTTTTCCTCTATTTCTTTGCATTGATCACTGAGGAAGGCTTTCATCTCTCCTTGCTACTCTTTGGAACTCTACATTCAAATGGGTATATCTTTCCTTTTCTCCTTTGCCTTTTGCTTCTCTTCTTTTCTCAGCTATTTGCAAGGCCTCCTCAGATAACTGTTTTGCCTTTTTGCATTTTTTTTTCTTGGGGATGGTCTTGATCACTGCCTCCTGTACAATGTCATGAACCTCTGTCCAACCTGAGATGATTTAGTTTAGTGTTACCCACTGTAAACAATGTGATGCACATGGGACTAGGTAGCCTTTCAGGAACCCCTAATCAAGAATCCACACTTCAGGGATGATTAGTGAGCCTCTGAAGCATCCTAATCAAGAAGATACACTCCAGAATTACAGATTAGAATTATTGTTTTTGAAAGAGCAAGTTGGTTAGCTAGCAGAAGTAATAACTGGAATGATTCCTGTTGAAATGCAGAATTAAAATCTATGACTAAATAGAAAGCGGCTTCTCAGGTGCTTCAGTGGTAAAGAATCTACGTGCCAATGCAAGAGATGTGGGTTTGATCCCTGGGTCGGGAAGATCCCCTGGAGAAGGAAATGGCAACCCACTCCAGTACTCTTGCCAAGAAAACCCCATGAACAGAGGGAGCCTGGTGGGCTACAGTCCATGGGGTCACAAAGAGTCATACACAGCTTAGTGACTAAATAGCAGCAGCAGAAAGACTATAATGGGCCCTACTGCCCTTACCCAAGCAAATATGAGGATCTGGCCTGCCCAGCTCACGCCTTTGGAGCAGCACTAGCCCTTCAGACATTCGTTTGACTCTGTGCTCCTTCTCATCCCTTGGGCCTGTTTCCTGACCCAACCAGTAAGTTGGCTAATTCTGCTTTAAAAATTACTGTTCCTCCTTAGAATGAACCTCTCAAGCAAAGAGCTAGTTGGAATGCCTAAAGATTGCGAGGGACTTTTCCCCCAGTCACAAGACACCACTGTATGATCATTTTTATACCTGCTTGTTAATAAACACCGACACAGCAGAAATTGGTCTCAGATTCCATTTCATCACAATAAACAAGCTGGTAGCAAATTTGTCAAGGAGAGGATGTACAGTCTCCACTCTCTCTAATGCCAGAGGTAATCAGCTTTTACAAGAATAACAAAAACAAGTAAATTGCCCAACACCGACTTACTAGTGAATCCGTTGGCTTAGGACAGTTTGCAGCATTACCCTTTTAACCTGAACATACACCTCTACAAGGCACTGGGATCTCCTACTTCTGTGTATGAGGCAAAGACACATGCTGACTTCAGAGATGCAAAGCTAAAAGATTCCACCCATCCCTTCTGCCCCCTAAATCCCTATTTTGATCTTCAGGTGGAGAGAATTTACCACAGTGAGGTGCCTTCTGCTGCTACTGCTAAGTCGCTTCAGTCGTGTCTGACTCTGTGCGACCCCATAGACAGCAGCCCACCAGGCTCCCCTGTCCCTGGGATTCTCCAGGCAAGAACAATGGAGTGGGTTGCCATTTCCTTCTCCAATGCATGAAAATGAAGAGTGAAAGTGAAGTCGCTCAGTCGTGTCCGACTCCTAGTGACCCCATGGACTGCAGCCTACCAGGCTCCTCCATCCATGGGCATTTCCAGGCAGGAGTACTGGGTGGGGGGGGGCCATTGCCTTCTCCAGAGGTGCCTTCTAATTAGCTGCAAAGACTGTGGCTGCCAGGACTGCTCCACTAATGTCCTGAGCTTAGTGCTCTGCAGGTTCCCTGGTTGTGTGCAGGGAAGTGAGGCTGGGAGTGTGGAGCTGGGGGGAGCGGGGATGGGGGGTGGGGGGTTAGCCGGGGGCGGGGACACCTGGTTGGGGAAAGGGCGGGAGGAGCAACACCTGCTCCTGTGTAACATGATCCTATTGTCTTTATGAGGACAAGACTTCCAACTGGTCCAAGTGAGCATTTTGTTGCTGGTGGACGATGAGAACCAGGCCTCCAATCACGGCCAACCACTCACAGCCAACTTAACCCACTATTATGGAAATTGCTCCAATTAAGTGCATCATATTTGCATGTGAAATGACAACTAAGTGCTTGCCTCAGAGGCAATTTTTGCAAATGAAGCTGGGTGTTAACAAAATAGGGTAGTTTGTCCTTTGTTGGGATTATTCGTGACCCAGTGAGATGGCAGCCCTCCTCAAGCCTTGCCTTGTGGCCTGTCATAAATTACTTGTCCCTCAAATGCTTGCAGATGAGCCCCTTGAAATAAATGGGCTTCAATCACCAGTTTCAACAATTGTCCTGTCTCCAAGTAATAAAACATCTGGAAAATTAGGCTAAATGGATAAAACAGTTCTCAGTAATAAGTATCTGGCATCCTTACAACTCTGTATAATGTGTTTTTTTTTTAATGACCAGATGTGGTACTTTTGTGTTATGAAGAACAGAGGCATGTTTAGTCATGTTTTATATTGCATTGAAATGCAACATATATTTTCATAGCTCCCTGGAGAAATGCTCTCCCATTGATTGTTGATGTGTTGGTTTACAAACTTGAAAGTAAGTGAACCGCTCAGAAAATTACAGACATAATTTAAACCTTCAATAAACTGGACACTCACAAGGCACCAGCTTAAGAAAAAGAATTCAGTCCATAAATTTACCTTCACTCCTAGTGGATATGTTCCATCAAATCTTTGATCTTGCTGTCATTTATATTCTTATCTGTCTTCTGGAATATTTACAGCTTTATGAAAAAATGATTTCATCAAACTTGCTGTTCACTTCTTTCCGATTTCTCATTAAGAAAGCTTAGCTGCTAACCCACCTGTGTAGTCTCCATTTTATAGACCTTTGTGGGGTTCCAACAAGATGCTTTTAACATCTGTGTGTGTATGGGGAACGGAAACAAAGATATTTAGAACACTGTCCACGGGGCTACTATTCTAAAAATCTCCTTGAACACCACACCACCGAAGACACACACACACACACACCCATTTATTTTAGAAAGTTTGGAAAACACAGAAAAATACAAGAAGACATTTTGCTCTACCCCTGAAACACAACATTATAAACCAATTATACCTCAATTTAAAACGTAAATGTTTAAAAAAGTATAGAAGAAAACTGAAAAATCATCTGTAGCCATATCCAGTTATTACCACAGTGTATATAGGTAGCATTTTTCATTTTATAAGATTACAATGATATTCTAGATACTGTTTTGTCACTTCAAATACCACACGTTTTGTCCTTTTAAAATAGGAAACTTGATAGAAAGGCTATTTTCATTGAACTAGTTCATTTGGGGACATTCAGAGTTTTTAGGAATGTTCACTGCTGTAAACAGTCTGTGATATTGAAGTTGCCGAAGGCAGAGAGGGAGGGAGAGGGATGGCTGGGAGTTTGGGGGATCGGCAGACGCAAACTATTATTTTTAGAATGGATAAACAACAAGATCGTAGTGCACAGGGAACTATAGCCAATCTCCTTAGAGACACTATAATGGAAAATAATATAAAAAAAGAATATATCTGTGTAAAACTGAGTCACTTTGCCCTACAGCAGAGATTGCCACAACACTGTAAATCAACAATACTTCAATGAAAAAGAACAGTCTAGTAGAAATGCCTTTCTATAAAAGTCTTTTCATAGATCTCTGATTATTTCCTGGAAGTAGAATGGCTAGAAGGACTTCCCTGGTGGCTCAGACAGTAATGGATTTGCCTGCAGTGCGGGAGACCTGGGTTTGATCCCTGGGTTGGGAAGATCCCTTGGAGGAGGGCATGGCAACCCACTCCAGTATTCTTGCCTGGAGAATTCCAGGGACAGAGGAACCTGGCGAGCTGAAGAATTGGATACAATTGAGCAACACACACACACACCTGTTTAAATTGCCATTTTTCCTCTAGGCTGCCTGCCAGGCTCCTCGATCCATGGGATTTCCCAGGCAAGAATACTGGAGTGGGTTGCCATGCCCTCCTCCAGGGGATCTTCCCAATCCAGGAATCAAACCCGTCTCCAGTGTCGCCCAGAGCTTCAGTTTACTCAGTGGTAAACCCAAGAGAGTGTGGCTCAGCTGGTAAAGAATCCGCCTGCAATGTGGGAGATCTGGGTTCAATCCCTGGGCTGGGAAGATCCCCTGAGAAGGGAAAGGCTACCCACTCTAGTGTTCTGGCCTGGAGAACCCCATGGACACAGGAGCCTGTTGGGCTAGACAGTTCAGGGAACCTACATGCTGCAGCTAAGTGTTGGTGTCAGTCCATGGGGCCGCAAAGAGTTGGACATGACTGAGCAACTTTCACTTTTCAAAACTGAAGAAAAGCTATGAGCTTCAAGTGTGTGCTTTGAAATGTACTTGTTTTGTTAATATTTGCAAGTAGGGTTGAGGAATTGAAAAAAAAATGGCAGTAGTGGGAGGGGCAGTTTCTTAAGTAGGCCTTAAAATACCCGATTTGGATTCCTGAAACATATAATTGTGTAGCCTTGGGGGAATGGTTTAACTTCTGCTAGCTTTTTTTTCCGCTTGGAAGTAAAACGAAGTTTGTTTCTGACCTAGGACCAAATCCTTCACAAAAGAGAAAATATAGCTAGTTAATAAATTTCTGGAAAGATGTACCACCATCGATGGTAGTCAAACACAAGGTAAATTAATATAATAATGAAATAAGATTTTTTTACTGATAAAGAAATATTTTTTAAAAAATACCCGCTAAGTGCTGTTAAATGGACACTTTAGGAGTATACCTGGCTATAATCCTTTTGAGAAGCAATTTTTACAATCAAGCACCTTGAGACTTCTTTCCTTTGGGACCAGCAGGTCCCATCTCTAGTAATTTAGCCTAAAAGAAATTCACCTAAGATGTAGAAAAAAATGGTACATAAAGATGTTGTCAGAGAGTGAAAGATACCAGGAAAATCTCAATAGTAGGGACAATGATAATATAGTAGATTTTATAATGACATAATTTATTTAGATTTTTGCTTAAATGACACAGGGTAATCCAAAACAAGTATATTTATGTCAGAGTATTTCACTATCAGAAATACATAAGTAAATTATAGCATGCAATCATAAAAAATAACATCTAGTAAGAGTAACAATAAGAAAATACTCATGCTATAATGTTAGGTGAAAAAAAGCAGAAAATAAAATTGTCTAATCAATATTATATGCCTGTGGAAAAATACTGTGCACAGTACAAAGACTAAAAGAAAAATTTATGGGGACATAATGTGCAGCATGACGACAACGGTTAATAATACTGAATTGTATGTTTAAAAGTTGCTAAGAGAGCAGATCTTACAAGTTTTCATCACAAGGGAAAAAATCATAACAATTTATGGTGATGGAAGTTAACTAGGCTTAGTGTGTGACCATTTTGCAACACATACAAGTATTGAACCATTATGTTGTACACCTGAAACTAACAAAAAATGATTTCAAAAAAGCTTAAAATCGTAGAGGTGTTCTTTGGAGTGTGGTGAATGTTCTCCCTGTCTACTTTTCTATATTTTCCAACTTTGCGCAATGAACACATATAAACCCACTTTTTAGATGAATATTTCTCCTTGAATGAAAACATAATTATGAAAGGAAAAATGTGTTAGGTGAGGTCTTACTGTACGTGGACACGAAGCTGAGGAATTCTGCTGAATTCAGACCGTGGAGTAAAGGTACTATGAAAACACATTTCATGAAGAACCTCTGCAGAATGTCAAATGAAGTCTCCATCCACAGTGTGAGTGATCGTCTTTCCACATTTTTTTATGTATTGAATTTCCTTAAGTAGTACTTAGTGTTAAAAATATGTCAGTTTCCAAATAAAATCAGAACTAATACAGAAAAGCCTGCTTAAACTAGGGAAGATGTGAGCCCCCAGCTGCTTGTCAGGCCTGCGTTCCATTTCTGGCTTTTCTTTCTCACCTCTCTGCCTCCCTGTTGATTTTCCCTTATTCTCATTCAGAGGATAACTCCTGGGGGTCAAGGACTGTAAACTTCAATTTACGTTCAGCCTCCAGAGCCCTCTGGGGATCTAATGAGCGCTCGGTGCAAGTGCAATTGGCCTCTGCTCCAGCTCTGAGTTTGTCATGCTGGGAGGCAGAGAGGGGTTGATTGCTCTGTGACCCCCCATTGATACCAACAGACAGAGCTTCCTGCCTCCCCGCGGCTCAGTCCACTGCTGTCTGACCTGAAGGGTGGAGGCCAAGCCAAAAGGGATTTCTTAATTGTCCTTTCCCCTCTGCTGCAGGGAGGCTGGGTGGCACCTTTTCAAGCGCCCATGTTCTTGCTTTCCTAAGCTGACTCTTTGTTCTAGGGAATGCCTTGTCTTTCTTACCCTTGCTGTAGTTGCATATCTGGCCTTGTTCCATGAGCTCCAAGACAATTTTTTTTTTTGGCCAGAATTTCTCCTGTGATCATCTAAACGGAGGATTGAAAGACATTTTCTTGGAATAAGACTTTAGTATTCTGAGGCTGCTGGGAGGAGTAGACAAAACTAAGGGTAGCTTGAGCAAACATGTTCTAGTTTTCCTTACCTACCAAGAAGTCCACAGGTGGGCAGCTGCCGGCTCAGTTCAGCAGCTTAAGGCCCTCGGGGCTGGTGTTTCTATGACGCTCCTGCCTCATCCCTCCTGGCTGCTGTGACTTCAGGCATCATGTGCAGCCGGGGAGGGAGGAGGAAGAGGAAAAGAGGTGGCCTCAGACATATTGGTTTAACCAAAAAGCAAAACATTTCCCAGAAACCTCCCAGCAGGCTACCTTTTATACTTCATTGGCACCACTACCCTCGCTGAAGAGGTAGGCTGGGCAACCAGCATTCGGAAGAAGATGAGGGTTACTATGTTTGGCTGAGACCAGTTGCCAGTTATTGCTTAGGGCTGGGCAGACATGGAAATATCATCACTGGCGGGGGTGGGGGGGGTGCCTGATGAGTGGGCTCAGCCAGGCTGAGGGTCTCTGTACCCCACACGCCCCATCCTCTTGCTTCCTTCCCAAATGACCCTTGTGTTCTTGACAAAGGGCAGAGCCTCTCTTCTCCTTTGGCTTCTTGCGCAGGTGAAGTGGGGACTGTTTCTCTGCCCTTGGGCTCCGCACCTCTCTCCACTCTTAACAGCCACAGACAGGCTATTGAGGGTCATTCCTCTCTCGCCCTTTACCCTTAGGTTGGAAAAGAACATGATTTCTAAGGTAAGAGCCTTCTTTGACTTCTGAAGTGTGATACTTAAGTCCAGCCACTTATCAAGATTTTAAGGTTTAAATTTCATTTATTCTCAACAGAATGCAATCTTCCTGAGTTGAGGAAGAACATTCATGTTCAGCTGACAATAATGCAATTCTAGTTTCTGCTAATACACTCATAGTGTTAGTTTTTGACTGATTGAAAAGAGAAAAGGAGAAAGAATTGATCACAGTTCTTTTTTTTCCCCAGAACAAGGAGGATCTGGGGTTGTCCCCAAGCCCTAGGATCCCCTTCTTCCTGCTTCCTCTCTGTGTTCACATCTGCAAAGTGCCTCTGAGTCTTTCTCTACCCTCCTTTTTCCCTTTCAGCTTTCTTATCTCTAGCTGGTGGGGACCTCATACATCACCTTGTGATCTCTTTGAGTTCAGAATTGCCTGCGGCTCCCCCTTCAGCATTTCTATATTTTTCCACCATCTCTTCCTATCTTGGCCCCTTCACCTGCTTTGTACTGGGGGTTGTGTGCTTTCCAGTGTGTTCCAAGATCAGTGTGTCCCTGGTCTTGACCATGGTCTGCTGGGCAGAGGGAAATCAGGCATTTCTATGTTTTCTTTGCAGATGATTGATTTATGCTAAAAAAATAATAATAATACTGTGCTGGGAAGTCATTTTGAAATTCTATATTTTTAGAATATCTTGGGACTTACAAATGCAAATATTACATAAAGACCACACATGTTTCCCTCCGGTTTTAAAACTCCCTTTCCTCTATGAAAGCTTTGAAATAGGATATTAAAAAATACAAAAGTTACGGCTAAATGGAAAAAAAAGGATGCGTGTTGTACTAAAGTGAAACACCTCGGAGCAGAAGCATCAGCCTCCTTATGGCATGGAGATGGACCCAGGGTCAGCCAGAATGCAAGGTTTGGAGGCACAGTCTCCAAGGCTGCCCTCACTTTTGACACCAACTGCAGTTTGTGGGAAGAGGTTCCCCAAACCCCCCTCAGTTCTGATAATTCCCTAGAAGAAAGGACTTACAGACCCCACTGAAAGCTATGATACTCACAGTATGGGACATCACAGGAGAAGGATATAGATTAAAATTAGCTGAAGGGAGAAACATGTAAAGCAGAGTCTGGGGGCAGGGGCTGAGAGCGAAGTTTTTGTTTTGGGGACACGTTACAATGTGCAACAAAACACAAAATATTACCCACTGGGGAAGTTCCGCTGAGCCTCGATGTTTGGAGGTTTTCTTGAGGCCCCATTCCATAGGCATGGCTGATCGAAGCCTCCAGGTCTACTGATACCACGTGACCCAAAGCTCCTATCCTAAATCACAAGGTTGGTCTTTCTCGCCTGGCCAACTCCCACCCTAATACTATGGGATGTGGCGGGCCCCTTTGAAGATCTGCTGTGTCCAGGCTCTGCCCTAGACCAAGACACTTCTATTCTCCCAGAAGCTGGGGTAAGGGCCAAACTTCTCTCTGGGAAAAAACCAAATTCTTTATTAGCAAGATGCTTCACTTCTTACTTATGACTGACATCATAGGCTGCCTCCAGGAAAGTGCAAAGTGAGAGAGGCATCAGAGCCATCTTGGAGACAGTGATTTGTTAGTGGTGCTGGAGATCAAACACAGTTGCTTTGAGTCTATTTTCTTTCTCACCAGATATGTTCTAGTGATCTGGGGGCCACACAGACCAGAGCCCTCAGCTGCTACTTCCAGCGGCTTACAGACATCAGAGATGCCGAGAAGCTAGGGCTCCAGACTCTGGTGTGTTTCAAGACACCAATGCCCTGGGGACTCACAGATGACATTTCTGGAAGCAAACGACTGGCTCTAACTAGGTCAGAGTCTGTGAACACCTGAACTGGAGATTTGGGGGCGTAGAGGCTTAGGGGATTCAAAAGAGATCAAGCAGCTTGAGTTAGAAACTGGACAGGAAACCCTTATAAACAGGGGTGGGAGGGGAGGTTTGGGGGTGGGAGGCACCATACAACAGGTGAGGCATGGAGTTAGGAACTAAAGCAGCCGATGGAGCAAAGAGGACACAGATTTGCTAGAAAGCCTGTGACTACACTGTCAGTGTGAGGTTTCAGAAGAAAAATATATTCTCCCTTAAGTGAAGGACTTACTAGCTTTCTCATAAGGTTCTGATGAATCAGTTCAGTTCAGTCGCTCAATTGTGTCCAACTCTTTTGATGAATAGTTGCCATCTTTCCCTTTAACAATATTTATTGAGCATTTACTATTTCTAGCTCAGATGGCAAAGAATACGCCTGCATTGTGGGAGACCCAGGTTAGATCCCTGGGTCAGAAAGATCCCCTGGAGGAGGGCATGACAACTCACTCCAATATTCTTGCCTGGAGAATTCCATGGACAGAAGAGCCTGGTGGGCTACAGTCCATGGGGTTGCAAAGAGTTGACACAACTGAGTGACTAACACACACATGCTATTTCCATGCAACATTCTAGGTGCTGAGGATTCAGCAGAGAACAAAATAAAATAGCAAAGTCTTTCCCCGCATGGAGCTTGATTTTTAGTGGTGGATACAAATAATAAATAAATATATGCCCTGAAGTGGTGACAAGTGTGCTGAAGAAAAACAAAGCAGGGTGAAGGGATGGAGCGAGAGGAGCTTGTCTTTGATCAGGAACCCAGGGACAGCCTCATTAATCAGGAGACATCTGAGCAGAGATACCTGGTTATGCTGATGTCTACGGAAGATTGCTCTGGGCAGGAGAACAGTAAGTACCAAGGTCCTGGGCTGTGGAGGGTGGCTTGGAGTGGAGATGAAGCCAGATAAACCGGATCTTGCGGTTGCAAAAAGGAGGTGGGAGCCACTGGAGGATGTAAACTGTAAGTTCATGGGACAAAGAAGGTTCACATAACACACACACAGAGCCATCTCCAGGCTCAGCCTTCTTCAGGTACAAGACTGATTTTGCTGTGAAAATCAGATTTGGATCCCTTAAAAACAAACTCTGATTCTTTTCATTGCCTCAAGTCATTTGCATTTAATCATAGTACAGTACCTAATTGTGTGAATTAGCATAAAGACTGATTGCTGACTAGTTTTAACTGGCTTTGCCACACAATAATGAATGGTGGGTGACTCTTATTGATGCTGAGAGATCAACAGTCAGATGTCTGAAACTCTCCAAAATTAACAACAAAAGTTTCAGCGCTTTAAGAGTTAGTATCCCCGTACTTATCTGTTTATTGGTTAGAACATTCTCAAAATAACATTGATGCTCTTATCACAGTCCTCATTAGTGCCTGGCATAAGCAAGCACATCATTTTACGTCCTCATGTTAATAGACACTCAGTACTGTGGAAGTGGGAAAGGGTACCCAGAACCACTGCGTGTGATTTCCCAGTGCCTCACCACACCTTCTTCCCCGCTGGAGGACTAGTCACCGCCGCTGCTCCTGTGCTCGTGGAATCAAGGTCAGAGAGCTGGTGTCTGTCTCCTGGATATTCAGCTCCACCCAGCTTCAGCAGCTACACAATTGCGCCCCCTACCTCCCACTCCCCAAACGGTCCCAGTAAAAGTCAGCAGGCACCGCATCCACAGGTTCCTGCTTCCTCGCTCTCTCTCCTTAGTCCAGACTTCTCTGTCCTTTGCATTGGACAGAGCTATCTCGCTGGCCCTGGCCCTCTTCCTCTCTAGCTGACGCCCTACACAGCAGTCAGGGTGCTCTCTCAAAAACACCTGTTCCACGGTGTAGAAACAGTTTAACCTTCCAGTGTGGCTGCGGGTGCCTTGCAGGGACTCATCCCTCCATGCCTATACCTCCTCTCCATCTGCTGAACGTCTGTCTTTACACACCCAGCTCAGAAGTCACCTCCTTCTGGAAGCCATCCCTTACTTCCCCCCAAAGTCTGTTATTCTCCGTATATTCCATGCAATGTATTTATTTGAGTTGGATCCCCTTAACGTAGGAATGAAGGCTAACCTCATGTCCAAGGAGCTGCAGCCCCAGGGGATCAAAGAGCTGTTCCTGTCACTCACGGAAATGTCCTTGTGTGATTCTGTGGTTACAGACGGCTTCTGCGATGCTGCCAAGCGAGGCCTCGCTGCACAGGTGTGTCCTGCAGCTCAGCATCACAGACGTCACCTGAGAGCAGAACCTCTGGGACTTCCCTGGTGGGCCAGTGGTTGAGACTCCACCTGCCAGTGCAGGGGACGCAGGTTCGATTCCTCGTCGGGAAACAAAGATCGCACATGCCGTGGGGCAACTGAGCCCATTCTGTGCAAGTACTGAGCCCACGTGCTCTCTGATCTGTGTTCCGTGACAAGAGAAGCCCACAGCCTATAACAAAAACCGAGGGCAGTTAAAAAAGAAAAAAATGAAAAGAAAAGCAGGATTTCTGCATCTACCCAGAACTTCTGAGCCAGAGTCTGCAGTTGAACAAGATCCTCAAGTGATTTTTACGCACATTAAAGTCTGAGCAGTGCCTGTGTGAGGCTTCCATGGAAAGTACAGTATAGAAAGGACTATAGCTGCTGACGCCTGGGGGTGGATGCTCTAAGCTGGCCAGATTCCAAAGATGTGCTGGCACTAGTGTGAGCTGGCCACACCTCCTCCCCAGGCACACACCCAAGTGGGGCAAAGGGAGTGAAGGCCGCTTCAGCTGGAGGGAGCTGGGCAGGCTAGCCGTGTACCCCAGAGCCACCCAGGCAGGCGTCCACAGGACACGCGACATCTTTATCTTTTGTTGTGTAGGAAACGGAGATGCTTGGCGTGAGGTGGCCCTATGGCTGATTTAGAAGCCTTAGACTAGAACCCCCCTACTGGTCTCTGAGCTCCCTGGAGGTGTATCTTCAGACCCCCACAACCAGACACATAAAAGGGTCTCCGTGAACGCTAACGGGTGGATTTTGGCTTAAGTGATGCACACTGAGCAGTTTGTGCCTGTCAGGCCAGGGCAGTGCATAATCACCCTGACGTTTAACAGAAATGAATCAACCATGACAGAATTCAGGAACTTTATCTGGGTTGAAAGGTATCACATTTAGTCAAAATTATCGACATTGACAACCACACCATCAACATCACCACAATCCCCTATGGAAACCCCACTTGGTAAACTGTGAATGTGTGTCTGTTCATTCAGGCAAAGCTAGAGAAGCTGCCTAGAGGTCCCGTTGGCAGAGGTGTGGCTCTGAGGTTGGACCGTGGCCTGTAAGTCTGGCCTTCATCGCCCGATAACCCAATGGCTTGAGGGCCCTCGTTTCTTATGCTTTGTCTGGTTTTAAAAGTGGAAGGTAAATATGGTCCCTGTGATTCCATTTTGGCCAGAAGTGGAAGTTGCCTGCTTTACTCATAAACACACAGCACTTTTGTGGTGTTTTAATACCCATCCAATTATCTAGGAGGGGACGACTGTGAAAACTGAGAGACAGCTCCTTGTTTTGTCTGGGACTTTAGCAAGAGTCGGTCATCATTTTTAAGATCGTGCTGCTGATGTGATGTGAGTCACGGGACTTGAATGGGCAACGTGCAGGCCACATCTGGAGGCCCACACTCACCACGGCCCCATGTATGCGGGCAGCTGTCTGACTCCTTTTGATGTCATTTGGTGTAGTCCTGCTAGGGCACTTACATATTTAAGTGCATATGATTTTATTATAATTTTCCATTTGTCTCTCCTCGACCCTAGAGTTAAGAAATGTTATTGAGTTTTCTGAAGTGAAACTTAATAGACTGCATTGTCTAAAACTTCTGTTTCAGGAAGGCAAAGTAGATAGTGAAAATGCATGCTTAGGCGCTTCAGTCGTGTCTGACTCTCCATGACCCCGTGGACCGTGGCCTGCCAGGCTCCTCTGTCCATGGGATTCTCCAGGCAAGAACACTGGAGTGGGTTGCCATTTCCCTCTCCAAATCTGACCTGAGACAAGCAGAAAGTAAAAATAATTGACACCAAAAGAGACAGTGTCACTGGCACAGATGTGGGTGGTTCCCTGAGAAGGCGTTTCCCCCTTGCTCCTGATGGGACAGGCCTGGGGCTGTGACGGGACCTCAGAGGAAGCGAGCTGTGTGGTGAGTTTGGGCCGAAAGGGCCATAGACAGAAACCTACCAGGGTTTCCAGTGTGATGAGGGCAGCAAATGACAGAGGGTAACTGAGAGGGCCAGGGAAGTTGGGGTGACTCTGCGGCCACCTAATGAAGTGGAGAAGGGGTGATGGTTGTTTTGGCTTGTTGCCATGGACAGATGGTGGAGGGGGGTAGAAGGGCTTCTATCCTTGACCTTAAAAAGCACTTTGGAACTTGAACACAGCTCTGGGGGAAAAGTGGGAAGGTGGGCGGTGAGGGAGGGGATTTGGTCAATGACTCAAATTAAGTTTTCACCAAAACACCTAGAAAAAGAAAATTTGGGACTTCCTTGATCATCCAGTAGTTAAGATTCTGTTCTTCCAATGCAAGGGGCAAGGGTTCAATCCCTGATTGGGGAACACATGGGTCAGGGCCCACGTGTGGTGCAGCACAGAGTGGATAAGAAAGCTGTGGTACATGTCCACAATGGAATATTACTCAGCCATTGAAAAGAATGCATTTGAATCAGTTCTAATGAGGTGGATGAATCTGGAGCCTATTATACAGAGTGAAGTAAGTCAGAAAGAAAAACACCAATACACTATACTAACAAATATATATGGAATTTAGAAAGATGGTAACGATGACCCTATATGCAAGACAGCAAAAGAGACACAGATGTATAGAATAGACTTTTGGACTCTGTGGGAGAAGGTGAGGGTGGGATGATTTGAGAGAACAGCATTGAAACATGTATATTATCATATGTGAAACAGATCACCAGTTCAGGTCCGATGCATGAGACAGGGTGCTCGGGGCTGGTGCACTGGGATGACCCTGAGGGATGGGATGCGGGGGGAGGTGGGAGGGGGATTCAGGATGGGGAACACATGTACACCCATGGCTGATTCATGTCGATGTATGGCAAAAACCACCACAATATTGTAAAGTAATTAGCCTCCAATTAAAATTTAAAAAATAAAGTTAGCTATTTGATCATTGCCGGGAGCCAGCACGGGAGATCCCACCCATGACAAGGTCATGCAGGACTCGAGGGAATCCCTGGGCCATCCGACCCATGACAAGGTCATGCAGAAGAGTCCTGATGAGCAAGGCCTCAGGACTCAACAGACCCCCTGGACTTGCTCGAGCATCTATCCCCGAACCAAAATCTGTCTGTCTTATTATTTTATGTCTTTCACCAACTTTTCTGACATTAGCAGGGGGCTGTCTCTGACCAAAAGAGTTAACTTAGGGCTCTAGTTGATTTCCTGGGCATGAAAGGAGTGTTTCAAACCCTCTGTTAGCATTCTAGCTTACTTGGCAGGTTTATCCAGACTCTTGCAACATTGTTGAGCCTATGCTTACTGCCAAGTTCTCACATCCCTTATCCATTGTGTTCCTGGGAGTGCATATAGTCAGGACGTAGAAAAAACAAGTAATAGCTTTAACAATAGCAACATTAGACTGAGTTAATAAGTTCTTTCTTTGCTGTAACCCGCTGAATCTTTGCTCCATAAAAATGTAACTCTGTACTTTAAGGGTGACGCAGGCTAAAGGCTAAGAATTTAAGAAAAAACACTTTAAGAAAAAATCATTGTTCTGGTGTTCTGGCTGACCAACCTTTATCAAAAGGAGGTCATGGAATATCAACAGGCCTCCAGAATAGAAGATGATGTACAGAAAATAAGACTTTTGCGGGAAGGAACCTGATATTGATGACAGTTATTACTGATGGAATGTTGAGTTGACTCTGCATTTTTCACCTTGCTCTATGTATAACTCAGGGTATAAAAGCCCCGAGAAAAATGAAGTAAATGGGCCTCGCTCACCAAAGAAGCTTGGTCACCCCGTGTCTCTTTCTTTATCTCTTTATCTATCTTTCTTCATTCGCAGACGTCGTCCATCCTGAGGATATCCCTGGACTCTGCTGAGGCTGGACCTTTTTTAAAAAAAAAAACAAAAGGAAAAAAAAGAAAATTGCATTTCTTATACTTCTAAGTTTGTGTCCTAAGGTTCATAATTACTACCCAAGTATAAGGACCCCTTTCAGTGTGAAAATTTGAGCAGAATGTCCCCAAGCATGAGAGCTGTTATGTTTTTTCCTATCATTGACGGAGAAAGGACACGAAGGTAAGAAGCCACTCTGTATTCAGGAGCTGCTTGCTGGCTACCCAAGTGGACCAGAAGGCACACAAACTAGGAAGAACTCAGGTTCTGAGTAAAAAAGTCTGGGCTCTGATATTTGCCATTGGTTAACTGTGGGCTCTCTGGCAAATTAAATTACATTGCTTTCCCTGTTTCCTCATTAACAAAACAAGGATAATGATAGTATTTACCTCACAGGATGACTAAGAACATTCAATACTCAGTAAGTCATGATTTTAGTATAAATGGACACAAATTATAATTTACAGATGACTTGTGTGTTTTGTATTACCTAACCTAGACAGCATATTAAAAAGCAGAGACATTACTTTGCCAACAAAGGTCCGTCTAGTCAAGGCTATGGTTTATCCTGTGGTCATGTATGGATGTGAGAGTTGGACTGTGAAAAAAGCTGAGTGCCGAAGAATTGATGCTTTTGAACTGTGGTGTTGGAGAAGACTCTTGAGAGTCCCTTGGACTGCAAGGAGATCCAACCAGTCCATTCTAAAGGAGATCAGTCCTGGGTGTTCATTGGAAGGACTGATGCTAAAGCTGAAACTCCAATACTTTGGCCATCTCATGCGAAGAGTTGACTCATTGGAAAAGACCCTAAAGCTGGGAGGGATTGGGGGCAGGAGGAGAAGGGGACGACAGAGGATGAGATGGCTGGATGGCATCACCAACTCGATGGACATGGGTTTGGGTGGATTCTGGGAGTTGGTGATGGACAAGGAGGCCTGGTATGCTGCAATTCATGGGGTTGCAAAGAGTCGGACATGACTGAGCAACTAAACTGAACTGAACTGAACTGATGGACTTCAAAGTGAGCTTGAATTTAATTTCTGTGCAGGCTGCTCACTCCAAACTTAAGTATTAGACCCAACAAAATAAGTTAAGGTTAGACTTTTAAGGGAATTCCTCGTTTGTCTGACATAAAGGTAATGTTACATAGAGCTGGTGAATAGATTTACCCACCAGACCACAGGCCAGGAGAATTTGTGCTGGCATGTCAGAATTAACAAGCATGACTTACTGTGAGGCTTTCCCACTGGGAGATATGGCCTGGTTTTCCATTACTTAAGTCTTATCATTTCTTGCATCAAGGAGTGCAGACCAATTAATCACCAAGGAGCAGAAATACATTACCTCCCCTTTGGGTGACTGGCTCTTTGGGTGATTTAACACTTTTTTATCTTGAGAGGAAAAGCACAGTGATGTTGCTTAGTTTACAGTTGGAATGGTCCATACTTCCAAGGAGACTCAAATTATTTGCAAAGGTCAATCCTAAAAGAAATCAACCCTGAATATCCACTGGAGAATGGAAAAGCTGGCTTAAAACTCAGCATTCAGAAACTAAGATCATGGCATCTGGTCCCATCACTTCATGGCAAATAGATGGGGAAACAGTGGAAACAGTGACAGACTTTATTTTCTTGGGCTCCAGAATCACTGCAAGTGGTGACAGCAGTCATGAAATTAAAAGACGCTTACTCCTTGGAAGAAAAGATATGACAAACCTAGTCAGTGTGTTAAAAAGCAGAGACATTACTTTGCCAACAAAGGTCCATATGGTGAAAGCTGTAGTTTTTCCCGTGGTCATATATGGATGTGACAGTTGGACCATAAAGAGAGGTGAGCACTGAAGAATTGATGCTTTTGAACTGTGGTGTTGGAGAAGACTCTTGAGAGTCCCTTGGACTGCAAGGAGATCCAATCAGTCAGTCCTAAAGGAAATCAACCCTGAACATTCATTGGAAGGACTGATGCTGAGGCTGAAGCTGCAATACTTTGGCCACCTGATGCAAAGAGCCAAGTCATTGGAAAAGACCCTGATGCTGGGAAAGATTGAAGGCAGGAGGAGAAGGGGATGACAGAGGATGAGATGGTTGGATGGCATCACTGACTCAATGGACATGAGTTTGAGCAAGCTCCGGGAGATGGTGAAGGATAGGGAAAGCTGGCCTGCTCCAGTCCACGGTGTTGCCAAGAGTCAGAGATGACTTAGTGACTAAACAATAACGACAACAACAATTTATCATATATTGATGATGGTTCGTCTTTGAAAATTTGGGGGAACTTCCTCTAATTCATTGGCTCTGAATGTGGTCCTGTTACTTAAGGCATCCAGTGAAACTCTGATTAAGCAAAATATTCTGGAAATGGGGTTTTCCAGATAAAATCAGGTAAATCATCTGGGCTTAGTCCCAGTTGACATCTATGTTTAATGCTTTGTTAGACTTTCTTGGCTTAGCAAGTACAGAGCAATGAACATACTTTGGATATTTCTTTATGAATTATGAGATGGTTAAGAGTCATTCATTTGTTAAACAATTCACTTGTTCATTCTAAAAATATTAGTTGTTTACCTACTGTGCACTGGGTTAGGGACTAGACACACAATGAGAAAAAGACAAAGGTGGTCTGGTAGAGGCTGAAAGGACCCACATGCGGGCTGCAACACCACCACTTCGCAGCTACATGATTCTGGATTCATTCTCCTGGATTCAGTTTCTCATCAGGCAAACTGTCCCAATAACTAGAATATCTGGACTTCCCAGGTGACTCAGCAGTAAAGAATCCACCTGCCAAGCAGGAGACGCCTGCCAATGCTGTATCCCTGGGTCAGGAAGATCCCTTGGAGGAGGAAATGGCAACTCCCAGTATTCTTGCCTGGGAAATCCCATGGGCTGAGGAGCCTGGCGTGCTACAGTCCATGGGACTGCAAAGAGTTGGACATGACTTAGCAACTAAACAGCAGCAGCAACTAGAATATCTAGTTTGCCAAGGACATTTGAAGACAATAAAGCACAAAACATTAAAACCTGCAGTTCTCTATGAATGGTCTTCTTATTTGATGTCTGAGAATCTTGCATTGCTTTATGAAAATAATTTTAAATGGTCCAAATGTCCTATCATTTAAAAAGAAGACATCATTTCTATTTTGACTCTATATTGTATTAAAAATAGCATTTTTTTTTAGAATAAACTATTGGTTCAATTCCTTCCTTTTCAAGTTTTTTGAGAAAACCAGGGCCTCAAGAGATGGACTGACTTGCTCAAGGACCTTGTTAAAAAATAATCTGAGGTATATTAAAAATTTTAAGTTTTTCTGAGCAGAAATTGAACTGAGCAGCATCCAAGCTAGCAGACAGAAAGAAAGTCTAAGGAGCTGTACAAAATGGAAGACTCTTATAGGCAGAAGGAAGCAAGGACAAGTAAGTAATAGAGGGCCAAAAGCAGGTTGGTTATTGCAAAGTTACTTTTCTTTAGGGTATGACAGGGCTATCAGGCAGATGACGTAACTAGTGCTAATCAGGCCATTCCTGATTGACTGGTTTAAGATTCCATTTGTAGGAGAGTTGGAACTATAATTAAGTCTCAGTTTGGAGATGTGAGGCTTAGCATAAGTGATTTCATTTGGGTCTGTTGTCTTGTTTTTAACAAACTCCAGGTCTGGGACTAGAGGTCAGGACACTTGCTCTCATCTAGTTCCCATTACTCATGGTTATGGGTCAGACCTACAGAGCACCTGATGATACCGGCTGACAAAGAACAGCAGCTGGTTAACCCGAAATTGGTCTGTAACTTCTCTCCACTTGAATCTGTCAAGGAAGAAGAATGTAATTATTGTGCCTTCATCCATTTCCAAGAACTACTGATTTTAATCTCAATATTTAAGCTTGTGTAGCTGGCAGAATTTTGGCCCCCAGGACCTCTGCCCTCTGTTGTAATGCTCATGGTTATATTGTATTGTGTAGCAAAAGACAACCTAGACAGCATATTAAAAAGCAGAGACATTACTTTGCCAACAAAGGTCCGTCTAGTCAGGGCTATGGTTTTTCTAGTAGGCATGTATGGATGTGAGAGTTGGACTATAAAGAAGGCTGAACGCCGAAGAACTGATACTTTTGAACCGTGGTGTTGGAGAAGACTCTTGAGAGTCCCTTGGACTGCAAGGAGATCCAACCAGTCCATCCTAAAGGAAATCAGTCCTGAATATTTATTGGAAGGACTGATGCTGAAGCTCCAATACTTTGGCCACCTGATGTGAAGAACAGACTCATTTGAAATGCCCCTGATGTTGGGAAAGATTGAAGGCGGGAGGAGAAGGGGATGACAGAGGATGAGATGGTTGGATGGCATTACCAACTCAATGGATATGAATTTGAGGAAGCTCCGGGAGTTGGTGAAGGACAAGGAAGCCAGTCCACCATGGGGTGGCAAAGAGTCCGACACTACTGAGCAACTGAACTGAACTGTAGCAAAAGGAACATTGCGGATATAATGAAGGTTACTAATTAACTGGCCTTAAGATAGGGAGATTATCTTGTATTATCCAGGTGGATCCAATGAAATGATATGAGCCGTTAAAAGCAGAGAAGGCTGTTAGAAGAGGGAAACAGATAGGTTTGGGAGAAGCATTTGATGTACCATTGTTGGCTTGAAGATGAAGAGGCTTAGGAGTCAAGGAAATGGAGACCACAGTCCTGCAACCTCAAGGAACTGAACTCTTGCAACGACCTGAAATGAGTTTGGAAACAAAATCTTCCTCAGAGCCCCTTGATAAGGTTCAAGCTGTCTGAACCAGGACTTTAGCCACAGGAGCCTCTGAGCAGAGGAAACAGGGAGCCACTCTCTGCTGGCACTTCTGACCCACTGTGAAATAATAAACGGATATTCTTTTCCTCTTATTTATTTACTTTTGATGGGGGAAGATATGTGGGTTTTTTTTTTTTTTAGATTTATTTATTTATTTTATTTGTTGGCTGCGGGGGGTGTTCGTTGCTGGGCTTTCTCTGGTTTCTCTAGTTGCAGAGAGCGGGGTCTACGCTTTGTCACAGTGGGCGGGCTTCTTGTTGTGGTGGTTTCCCTTGTTGCAAAGCATGGGCTCTCAGGGTGTGTGGGCTCAGTAGCTGTGGTGCCCGCGGCAGGTAGGATCTTCCTGGGCCAGGGGTCGAATCGGTGTCCCTTGCACTGCAAGGCAGATTCTTAACCACGGGAACACCAGGAAGCCCAATTTACTTATTTTTAATTGAAGGAGAATTATAATACTAGGTTGGTTTCTGCAGATATTTTTTGCTTTTAATAACACTTTGGGAACTTCCCTGGAGGTCCAGTGGTTGGGACTTCGCCTTCCCGTGCTGGGAGAGGCAGGGGTAGTGGTGGAGGTGGTGGTGGTGGTCCAGGTTTGATCCCTGGTCAGAGAGCTGGGATCCCATGTGCTTTGTGGCCAATGGCAAAAGCATAGAACAGGGGCAACACTGTAATAAAGTCAATGCAGACCTTAAAAACAATTCATATTAAAAAAAAAACCAAACTTGGGGGAGTAAATAAATAACATTTTAATTTTTGTTGTTTATCTTCAAAAATTCCTAACATGAACCAAAGTAGTAAAGGCAGGTGGATGCAGAACTGACAGAGAAGGACGAGAGGAAAGGCAGCAGCCCCCTGGCCTCACCCGCCAGCTGCAGCCCACTCTGCAGAGGCAGCCGGGGGCAGCGCTGCACGCTCCCCAGAGGCAGCTGTCCCTCAGCCGTTCCTCACGCCTGTCAATACTGCCTTCACACTGTTCACCTTTATTTCCCAATTTCAGATTTCTCTTACTGATTTGTTGCTTAGGTAGATGTTACTTGCCTTAAAAAAAAAAAAAAAAAAGCTCCAACACGGACATATTTTCTTGTGTTCAGCATCTTTCTTCTAAAAGTTCAGTATAGGAAAATGTTTTATTAATCATTCTAGTGATTTGGCTTCTAGACAATTGAGGTTCTATTGTTTTGGCTTCTTCGGGGAGTGACGAGCGCCATCACATTCTAACGGAGGATCCGTGCCTCCTCACTGACAGCATTCATTGCCATGTCCTTCTCCAGGGGAACTTCCCGACCCAGGAATCAAACTCAGGTCTCCTGTCTTGCAGGCAGATTCTTTACCAACCGAGCTACAAGGGAAGCCTCCCATCTGTAAACCATTGTCTAACTGAAGATTTCATACTTTTGCATAACCTGTGTATCCTAGGATTTTTAACCACAATTTCACAGTTGCTGGATATAGCCAAGCGGTTCGGTGCGTCTTTTATTTTCCACTGCATGTTTTCTCCAGATCATTCCAGGAGGACACGCAGAACTCCACCAGACATTTGGATTTTAGACATTGAGGTGGACAGGTATGTGACTCTTAATATTTGGCGCTGAGTCACAGTTGGCACGAGAGGTAAAGAACCTGTCTGCCAATGCATGAGACAGAAGAGACTCGGGTTTGATCCCTCGGTTTGGAAGATCCCCTGGAGGAGGGCATGGCAATTCACTCCACTATTCTTGCCTGAAGAATTCCATGGACAGAAGAGCCTGGCAGGCTTCAGCCCATAGGATCGCGAACAGTCAGACACGACTGAAGCCACTTAATATACACACAGTTGGAGAAAGAGTGCTTTGTTCCATAGTTAAGAGACTATATCTGAGTTACATTTTAAAAAGCAATTTGATTAGGACATTATTTTGCTTGTGAATTGATGTACCAATTTCTCGTGGGTATAGTGTGCCAGAATGAATGATCTGATAACATGTTTAGTCAACTATAAAGTGTGAAAATGAATAATTTAAAAAAATGTAATTTTAGTCAGTTGATTCCAGCTTTTCATTGGTTACATCCTTATCAGACCTGTTAAGGTGAAGCAAAGAAAACCAAACAATTCACTTCTTTTCCTTCTCTCGTAAATTCACTGTATATATACCAGGGGTCCAAATCTGCCCTTGCAGAGGATGGAAAAGCAGGGGCTCAAGCTAACTAGGACAGTAGAGGAGGCAGGGTGGGTCAGTGGTTAGGAACACAACTCTATTGGGATGAAACCCACCTTGGGTTCTGGAGACCTTCAGTCTCTCAGGGTCATTGCAGGGATTAAATAAGATGGGTGTGTGTAGTCTTTAGCACAAGAAGCAGAAGATATTAAGAAGAGGTGGTAAGACTACACAGAAGAACTATACAAAAAAAGATCTTCATGATCCAGATAATCACAATGGTGTGATCACTCACCTAGAGCCAGACATCCTGGAATGCAAAGTCAAAGTGGGTCTTAGGAAGCATCACTACGAACAAAGCTAGTGGAGGCGATGGAATTCCAGTTGAGCTATTTCAAATCCTGAAAGATGATTCTGTGAAAGTGCTGCACTCAATACACCAGCAAATCCGGAAAACTAGTAGTGGCCACAGGCCTGGAAAAGGTCAGTTTTCATTCCAATCCCAAAGAAAGGCAATGCTAAAGAATGTTTAAGCTAACTGCAAAATTGCACTCATCTCACATGCCAGCAAAGTAATCCTCAAAATTCTCCAAGCCAGGCTTCACCAGTACGTGAACTGTGAACTTCCAGATATTCAAGCTGGATTTAGAAAAGGCAGAGGAACCAGAGATCAAATTGCCAATATCTGCTGGATCATTGAAAAAGCAAGAGTTCCAGAAAAACATCTACTTCTGCTTTATTGACTATGCCAAAGCCTTTGACTGTGTGGATCACAACAAACTGTGAAAAACTCTTCAAGAGATGGGAATATCAGACCACCTTACCTGCCTCCTGAAAAATCTGTATGTAGGTCAAGAAGCAACAGTTAGAACTGGACATGGAACAATAGACTGGTTCCAAGTCGGGAAAGGAGTACGTCAAGGCTGTATATTGTCACCCTGCAGAGAATATCATGCCAAGTGCTGGGCTGGATGAAGCACAAGCTGGAATCAAGATTGCTGGGAGAAATATCAATAACCTCAGATATGCAGATGACACCACCCTTATGGCAGAAAGAAAATAACTAAAGAGCCTCTTGATGAAAGTGAAAGAGGGGAGTGAAAAAGTTGGCTTAAAATGCAACATTCAGAAAACTAAGATCATGGCATCTAGTCCCATCACTTCATGGCAAATAGGTGGGGAAACAATGGAAACAGTGAGAGACTTTATTTTGGGGGGGGGGGGCTCCAAAATCACTGCAGATGGTGACTGCAGCCATGATATTAAAAGATGCTTGCTCCTTGGAAGGAAAGCTATAACAAACCTAGACAGTGTATTAAAGAGCAGAGACATCACTATGCCAACAAAGGCCCATGTAGTAAAAGCTATGGTTTTTCCAGTAGTCATATATGGATGTGAGAATCAGACCATAACAAAGGCTGAGCGCTGAAGAATTGATGCTTTTGAATTGCAGTGCTAGAGAAGACTCTTGAGACCAAACCCATCGATCCTAAAGGCAACCAACCCTCAATATTTATTGGGAGGACTGATGCTGAAGCTGAAGCTCCAACACTTAGGCCACCTGATGTGAAGAGCCAACTCATTGGAAAAGACCCTGAATCTGGGAAAGACTGAAGGCAAAGGGAGAAAGAGATGGCAGAGGATGAGATGGTTAGATAGCATCACTGACTCAATGGACATGAATTTGAGCAAACTCCAGGAAATAGTGAAGGACAGGGGAGCCTCGCATGCTGCAGTCCATGGGATCACAAACAGCTGGACACCACTTAGCAACTGAACAACAATAACAAGATATAGTAAATGCTAGGGATTCTTGTCATTCTTATTAGCTCTAAGACCATCCCAGTGGACAAATGGGTCCCTGTCCAGGAGCCTTTAGGACAACTTATATTGTATAAGTTTTATATTATATTGTATATTATATATTATATTGTATATAAGTTGTATGCATTATATGCAGAAGAGCCAGTGGCACTGGACTGGCCAGTGAGCAGCAGGAATTGCTCAATCTGGGGAGATTGATGGCCCAGCTGTGCCCTTTGTTTGCCGGGCTGTAGGACATGAGTTGCAGACTGTCAGCCCCCAGATTACACCTGCCAGGGCTCATTTGAGTCGTAACCTTCAGGGCTATACAGCTACTCAAAAAGCTCCACACCATGTTCACTATTTCTTTTCCCATATCTTGGTTGTGTGTGTGTGTGTGTGTTTTGGTTAAAAAAAGCACTTTATTGAGATATAACTGACACACAAAAAGCTGTACATTTTTTGTTTTCAAATTTATGTTTGATCGAAGGATAACTGCTTTAGGATATTGGTTTGATTTCTGCCATACCTCAATTAGCCATAGGTGTATATATGTCCCTCCCTCTTGAACTTCCCTGCTGCCTCCCACTCCTCTAGGTTGTTGCAGGGCCCCTGTGTGAGTTCCCTGAGTCATACAGCAAATTCCCACTGGCTCTCTACTTTACATACGGTGGTGTATACGTTTCCATGCTTCCCTCTCCATCCATCTCTCCTTCTCCTTCCTCCCTCCCCTAGCTGTGTCCATAAGTCTGTTCTCTATGTCTGCCTCTTCACTGCTGCCCAGTAAAGAGGTTCATTCGTACTGTCTTTCTAGATTCCATGCTGCTGCTGCTGCTGCTAAGTCGCTTCAGTCGTGTCCAACTCTGTGCGATCCCATAAACGGCAGCCCACCAGGCTCCCCCGTCCCTGGGATTCTCCAGGGAAGACCATTGGAGTGGGTTGTCATTTTCTTCTCCAACGCATGAGAGTGAAAAGCGAAAGTGAAGTCACTCAGTCGTGTCCGACTGTTCGCGGCCCCACAGACTGCAGCCTACCAGGCTCCTCCGTCCATGGGATTTTCCAGGCAAGAGTACTGGAGTGGGGTGCCATCGCCTTCTCCATCTAGATTCCATATGTATGTGTTAATATACGGTATTTGTTTTTCTCTTTCTGACTTATTTCACGCTGTATAATAGGCTCTACGTTCATCCACTTCATTAGAACTGACTCAAATATGTCTCCAAAAGCTGTACATTTTTAACACATACAACTTGATGAATCTGGGAGTAAGTCTATATCTGTGAAACCATCACTGCAATCGAAGCCATGAACATATCCATCACCTCCAAGTTTCTTCCTGTCCTCTTCATTTATTATTAAAATTGTGTGATAAGAATACTTAATATAAGATCTACCCTCTTGGCAAAATTTCAAGTACACGATACACTATTGTTAACCTAGGGGCACAGCGTCCTAAAGCAGATCTCTAGGGCCTGAGCATCTTGAATTTTGTGTGGTTCCTCATTGTAGTCAGAAGAGGGCACTGTTGCTTCATCCCAGTTCCGCACCGTGGCCCTGCTTCTCTGTCCTGCACCGCAGCGTCCCATTCGTGGCTTTGTTCAGGATGACAGTTTTCTTTCTTATGTAACCACGAAGGGGAAAAAAACAAAAACTTTTGTCTGTAGCAGAAAAATATATACAGAAAATATTGAGATAGTTCTCAAAGTTTTAACTTAAGTTATGCGACATTGTGTATGGCATTTAAAAAATATACCAGTGGCAAGTTTGTAACAGATAACCCACAAGGACCTACTGTGTAGCACAGGGAACTCTGCTCAGTGTTATGTGGCAGACTGGGTGGAAAGGGAGTCTGGGGAAGAATGGATCCACGTATATGTATGCCTGAGGCCTGAAACTATCACGACATTGTTCATCAACTATGCTTCTATACAAAATAAAAAGTTAAAAATAAAATACACAAGTGAGACAGAGAAAATTTATGCTGATGAAACTGATCGAGAATCTGCCTGGAACACTATCAGTCAGAACCATCAGAGTGTAACTTACTTTTCCTGCTGATTTGGGGCAAGTGACCCAAAAAAGGTACAGAAGAAACTGATGGACAGTTCTGTGGACCCGAGATGTTTCCTTGTATTGTGGCAAAACTCAGAGCCTCTTGAAAACAGAAGCCCTTGTGAAAATCAAGGAGGTGCAGTGTTGACTCTTGCCTCCTGCCTGTGAGGTTTCCCGTTTCCTTTCTTGGCTAGTGCCATTCTGAGCCACTCACTTAACCATTTTTAACAGGCCAGTTTTTAATGAGGCAATAAAGGCTTTATTTATAATCCTTGGGTGAAAAATGGCAATTGAAGACCACCAGTTCCAGCCCAGGTGCTCTGCCTTCACTTGGTTTTCTTCTAAACCAACAGCAATCAGGGTGACAGAAATTGAGCTCCTTTTCTGCCTGTGTTTATGTTCTTTCCTGCTTATTTCTTTCAAGTTTCTTTATATGACTTTTTCTGTGGTTTCAGCTTTGGGAAGAGACACATTCGAAATGCAAATAAGAGGACATTGATGGCAAGCCAAGCCTACACAGTGTAAAATCACAGGAGAAGGCTAGATAAAATGGAACTGGGGACTTCCCCAGCTTTAAGTATTAATATGATGCTTGTGAGTAAATACTGGCTGGATGAATGACTGAATGAGTGGACAAATGAATGAATAAAACCACAACTTTTCAGATAATTGCAGGTAAGAAAACTGACTTAGAACTACTTGAATATATATGCTTTTTTTAAGTCTTCATTTCTTTCTGATATTACAGTATTTCCAAATATCCTCAGATCAAGAAATAGCAAGTCTTCCAACTTTATTTGGGGTTTTAGGACTGTTTTCAAAAGTGACTTATGTGTCTAGGGGAACCTTGTTACTTTATTTACTATTTTTTTTAATCTTAATTGGAGGTTACTTACTTTACAATATCGTGGTAGTTTTTGTCATACATTGACATGAATCAGCCATGGGTGTACATGTGTCCCCCATCCTGAACCCCCCTCCCACCTCCCTCCCCATCCCATCCCTCAGGGTCATCACAGTGCACCAGCCCCGAGCACCCTGTCTCATGCATCGAACCTGGACTGGTGATCTGTTTCACATATGATAATATACATGTTTCAATGCTATTCTCTCAAATCATCCCACCCTCGCCTTCTCCCAGAGTCCGAAAGACTGTTCTTTATATCTGTGTCTCTTTTGCTGTCTCGCATATAGGGCCATCGTTTACATCTTTCTAAATTCCATATATATGCGTTAATACACTGTATTGGTATTTTTCTTTCTGACTTACTTCGCTCTGTATAATAGGCTCCAGTTTCATCCACCTCATTAGAACTGATTCAAATGCATTCTTTTTAATAGCTGAGTGAGAAGGCAATGGCACCCCACTCCAGTACTCTTGCCTGGAAAATCCCAGGGACGGAGGAGCCTGATAGGCTGCAGTCCATGGGGTCTCGAAGAGTTGGACACGACTAAGCGACTTCACTTTGACTTTTCACTTTCATGCACTGGAGAAGGAAATGGCAACCCACTCCAGAATTCTTGCCTAGAGAATCCCAGGGATGGGGGAGCCTGGTGGGCTGCCGTCTGTGGGGTCGCACAGAGTCGGACATGACTGAAGCAACTTAGCAGCAGCAGCAGCAGCAGCAGCATATCCTTGTTCAGGCTGTATTTTCAAAATCATGAGGAAAACAGTTACGAGAACTTAAAGACAACACACCCACCAGCATCTCTCTCTTCTTGTTCATTCTTTCTTTATTCTGACTTGCAGCTTCCTGATTTCAGACTCTGGTCTGAGTCAAGTGTGTGCTCACAGTATGCCATAAAATGCTATCCTCTTAATATTCATTCATTCAAAGGTAGGAGCTCATGGACCACAAAGGTCCCTTCTTCTGGCCCCTTTTTCATGCCCAGACATGCTCAGACCTGGCGTCTTGCCCTGTAGCAGAGCCTATAGGCCAAAGAAAACCTTCATTTTCACTGCTTGGAACAACGGTCAATTCTTCAATGTAATTACTTAGGACAAATTAAGAGTTTAGATCCAGGGACCTTGGGACACTCAAAAATTATGAAGAAGCAAAGGAAAATGGTTTCATATGCCCCTGGGCTGTGAAAGGCCTCACCCTGCAGAGGTCCTGGTGTGATTCTGACAGATAGGCGTGAGCTTTTACCTAGGGTCCTCTACCAGAACCTCAGGGCAGGAAGAAGCAGGGCTGTGTTTCATGTATGCACTGTTTTTGGCCTGCTGCCTTCTAAATACTGCTTTAAAAAAAAAAAAAAAAGATTTCTTAAATACTTTCCCCTTTCATCTGCTTAGTTTTCAAGATGATGGAAGGTGAAGAATTGTTTCTCCATCATCAGCAGAAGATCAGGACAAAAAGAAGAAAGTGCCAGTAAGAGGCGGAAGGAAGCAGCGGTGACTCCCATGAATTTGAGCGTTTCTTGCACAAGTTGGGTTTGAGAGAAGCACAGCCTCAGATAAACACTCCAAAATTGTATGTATTAATAAATTAATTCAAGACTGGAAATGTCCTTTAATCTAGTGCTATTGGGCAGGTGTAGAAATATTAATAGCAGCTTTGATAAGGATTCAAGTCTTTATTAGGAGAATTCCTAGGAAAAAACTATGGGGTTGTAGGAATATCATTCTCAAACAGTTGACTACAGAATCATAAAAGAAGCCATTATATAGCACTTACCCCTAGCTGGGCTCTGTTCTACTCACTTTATATATGCTAATTTATTAAGGAGCCAAACAACCCTCTGAGCCAGGTACTGTTATTAGCTCAGATTGCAACCTGGGAAGCTAAGGTACCCAGGTATTACAATACTTGGCCTCCAAACACCTCGCTAGTAAATGTCAAAGCAGGAATTCCAGCTTGGTTCCAGAGTCTCTGCCCTTAACCAATTAGTTGCCAAAAATAAAATACCATGTGGATACAGAAAGAGTAGAATTTAAATGCTAAGTGTCATTATCTCTAATTTTTTCTGTTACTTTTCTGTTTTTTCCCCAACCTTCTACCATCAAGTGCTTTTGTGATCAAAGAGAAAATAATAAATGCAGCTTTAAAAGCTTGACCCTAAAATCAATAACCCACCACAGGTTGTGAAGATCTTTGTTTTAAACGGCCCTGCAATAGAAGTAACAAGTCTGAATGGCTTGATTTACTAATGACCGGGACCTTACTGAGAAATACCAAGCAAAAGTGCCTCAGACGTGTCCCTCGGCTGTCCTGTAAGCAGGCAATAAACTACCACTTGCCATGTCACTTGGGGATGTGGAAAGCGACGGTCTCATGGAAAGAATGAATTCCCCAGCTCTAACCTTGAACAGAGGGGTGCAGTCCCATGGTGGTGCTCAGCACTGAAAGGTCACAAATATAGCCACACATGACTTTCCATTAGGCATCATTATATACAAGCCCCCTGTATTCCTAGATAGCAGCAACAAGCATTTGGAATTGGAAATTAAAAAGTCACACTATAATCCAACTTAATTCACAAAATACATGTAAAGTAGTCACACATATAATGGCTTCGCGTGCTAAGTCACATCAGTCCTGTCCAACTCTTCATGACCCCATGGACTGTAGCCCACCAGGCTCCTCTGTCCATGGATTTCTCTGGGCAAGAATACAGGAGTGGGTTGCCATTTCTTCTCCAACAGAAGCTTTTAGGAAACAAGTAAAAACTTATGACGATGCCAATTTGGATCCAATTCTAAGAATACTCTCAAAGTTTCTCATGACATGTTTAATGCAAATACAGTTAAAAAGATATAAATGCAGCAGGTGGTAAACCAAAATTTAGACAACTATCAGTTTAGACCTCTTGTTTCTTCCCAGAGAGACAAATAAGTGACTTGAACAATGCTGATGACTTCTCGCATTGATTATTTTACTTTTTTCCTATCCTTGTCTTTTTAATCAATAGTCAAATTAACAAAAAAAATTCTCCCTTTTATTAAAGAGTATTGCTGGTAGGATCTGAAGCCTCACTTCCGTAGTAGGTTTGTAGGCTTGTGTCTGTGTGTGAGGCTCAGGAGTCAGAGCAGGCACTGCACTGACGCCTCAGCATCTCCTTGGAGAATGAAGGACATCTTGCCTGGCCCTGGGGGTGCTAGCAGCAGCCCTCAGAACGGCCTCTGGGGAACATGACTGTGCCACGGCCCCTTTCCTGGGCAGCCTGCCTTCAGCAACTGGTAACACAGCCGACTACAGCCTGGCCTTCTCAGCCTACCTGGGGACAGCTCCACGGTGTCATCTCTGACCGAGACTGCGTCGCAGCTCAGCTTCTCCCCCTGCCCATCCTGCTGGGCTCTCTTTCCTCCCACAGGTGCTGAGCCCAGGACGCACGCATGCCTGCGCTCACGTGACCCACTGACCCACGCTGGGCCGGGGAGGGGTGGGCGGTGTGGCATGTCACCTCAGGCTGGGTGTTCACTTGCAGCTCGAATTTGACACTTGGGGAGGAACGGACACTCAGCCTCGGCTCCAGGCCACGCTGACTTCACATGCCTATCTCACAAACCACACGAGGAAGGAAAGCAGTGCCATCTTCCTTTCACACACTCAAAAAGAGGAGCAAAGAACAAAGAGGGCACTTTTGGAAGACTGGCAGGCAGTGTGCCTGAAAGGCGGGTGGGGCTTTCAGGGGACCACAGGAGGCAGGACGGCAGCTGCTGAGCCCACTGCTTGGTCTAATCCCCTGAGCGGTCCTGTTCCTGGTACTATGGGCACAGGGTGTTAATTAAATCATTCTCATTAATTCAGCCCAAGTGTAAATTAGGATGGAATGAAGATAAATTAGGTTTGAAGGCAGCTAATACATTTAACCCCATGCTGCTTCTTTTGCAGCCTAACAAAATAACATTGTTAAGGGAGATAACAAGGCCAAAGCCTTGGGCACAGCTTCCTAATAGCATTAAAAACGAGACCTTGGTTTGGTGTCACAAGGCAGAGGCGAAGACCAGCTCCCAGGGGCCCAGGGGACCGGCCTAACATCTTGAGGGAGGTGGTGGCCATTGTACAACAGGGATGTCTGTAGTTTCCCAAGATGTTTATGACTCATATCTCTGAAGCCTATATCATCCGGTTTGATCACAAGTCTATCTAGAGAGTTCTTCCTGTACAAATACAAGGCTTGCTCATCTTTTCTCCTAGCAAGTGAAGTGATAAGAACTACCTTTAGGACTGGCTGAGAGACGCTGGAGGAATAACAGTTTGAACGGCTGTGATCCTAAATTGCCAAATCACTTTCAGCTGTGAAGTAAACATTAGAAACTGCCTACAGGCCTGATAATTTCCCATGCATCGGCTCAAGCAAACCAGTGTACGGTTTGTAGGTCATTTGTCTTCCAGTTTTTATAACCCATAGAATAAGTAATTTCTTTTCCCTTCCTCCATGCTGCTTATCTCCCTAAGGCAGATGATGTGAATGTATATAGTCACTGAATACATTCAAGATTTTCCAGACCACAACTTTTTTTCCCCTTCTCTCTTCTTCAAGTGTAGAAAGGTGGCCACGTTAGGTAGAAAAGATACAGGAAAACAGCATAGGTGGATGACAGAATGGCCAGATGGAGTTCTCTTTTCTCAGTCCTGCCTGCTGAGCAAAGCTATTTGCAAAGACATGTAAACTTTGCTGTCCCCCCACCCCCTGTTTAAGGACACTCTGCATTTTCTGAGTGGTAAAGACGCAATAGAAACAGATGGCCTGTTCTTAGCTCAGCGGCTTCCTGTGGCAAAATCTCCAGCCAACCAAATGAACTGAGGACATGTGTTATTCCTAGGCAGGGTCATCTAGGTACAGGTCCCTGTAGATTTGGTAAGTAACTGAAATAAGAAGGAAATACTTCTCTTTAATGAGAAAAAGTGTATAATCTCTTACGCAGAACACCCGCCCCCAACTCAGTCCCACCTTCCAGGGCAGATATTAACATTTGGTCTTCGGAACCAACCTGCTTGTTTTTGACCCGAAGTCCAGAAAGATAAAGCCTAGGAGGAAGTGCCTCCAGAGGTTGCACTGATTACCTTCCCCCACACCTTGCCGCAGGCTAAGAAAACATGTTTTTAAGAGACATCTGTGCAATACAACACGTTTACCTCTCTCGGCTTTTCAGCACCTATCTCCAATATCTGCGGCCTTTCTCTGTCTGGTCTTCGCGGATTTTTATCCACATCTTTAGGAACCAGGGGTGGGCTGGCAACGTACCCGGTCTCTTTACCTTGCAGCTGGTAGACCCCCCTGCACGTGGGTCTGACCGGTAAGCGATCTGGCCTCTCTGGCTTTGTGGAGCAGTCTGGAGCCGCGACTCTGAATAATAAGTTAAAATATGAAGCAGACCTGTAAAGGCTCGTTCTGAAGCTGACGAGTTAATGCGAACAAAGGACTTCAGAGGGCACTGTCTTCCTTTGTTTGCAAGGAGCGAAATTTCTCAGCACGAATAACTGGAGGGCCCGTGCTTAAAGGAAAGTGGGGTTAAAGGACCGAGAGGGCCTTGATTTCTAGTCTCTGGATTGGGGGCGCGCCAGGGGGAGCCTCCTCTGCTTGTTAAACCATTTCTGCCTCTAATATTTAAAAGAAAGCTGGGAAGTGGGGATCTCCACTCTAGCTATAGGGCTAGGCCATTGCAAGTAGCCGTGTGCCCTCGAGCTGGACAATTCACTTCAGATCTCCCTGGACCTCAGATTCCCAATCCGTAAAAAAAAAGAGGGCGGGGGGCTGGACTGGTAATCTCTACAGCTCATTCATATACTTTATTCCAAATGTCCAATAAAAAGAAAACCAGGCATTTCAGCTCCCCGTGGAAAGACAAGCCCTTGGTACAAAGATCAAAAATGGGTTTCATAAATAGTGATTGCCGTTCGAGGTCTTCTAATCACTTTTCCTTTTCGTGGCACGCGGCGCTTCAAACGTGTATGAGCTGAACCATTGCTCTGCTGAACTCCTACCCAACACAACCTAGCGAAAAGCGATAGGAAAGGGCCAGGTCTGAGGGGGCGATTAAAGGTTTATCACTTCGGAGAGGTGGCGGCGTGGCCACTCCTTGGAGCAGTTGGTTTTGAATCAAGCGGCCACAGCGATTGGCTGCAAAGCACGTGGTGCGCGCTCCGCCGGACAGCGCCCGGCTGCCGCTGCCTAGGGCGGCGTGGGGCAGATTCCGGCCGCGGGTGCCGCACCCGCGGGGAGGGTGGGGGAGGACGTGGGGGCAGGAAGCGCCCGGGGCGCGAGTCTTTCCGGTCCCCTGCCCTACAACGGAGCCCTACAGCCCGGCTTTGCCCAACCTGCGGAGTGCCTACAGTGTCCAAAATTGTGTCCATACCTCGCCCCTGTCCTCTTTCCAGGTATCTCGCCCAGCGGGCAGGCTGTGTGCGCCCAGGGCGCGAACCACTAACACCCGTCTCGCCTCTTGTCTCTCTTTGCTGAGCCTCACGGCGGCTCCCGCAACGCGGAGCACACACCTGGGGGGCCGCGCTGTCCCCAACCACCCCAGAAGGGTCCCTCAGCACCGGACTCTGCTCAAGACACAGCGACCCAGGAAGACTTGTTTTACTCGCGATTCCCGAAGGCTGCAGCTGCTCGTGGCTGAGATTCCGCATCCTCTTTGTCTCTCTCTCTCTACTTGCCACAGCCCCCTCCCCCGCTTCCTCTCTCGATTAACTCCCCCGACACGCTCTCCTCCCCTTCCTCCTCCTCCTCCTCCGCCGGCCGCTTTCACGCGCTTCCTCCCTCCCTCACCTGGTGTCACTTTTTGCCTACGCGCCCTCTCCCCTCCCCTCCCCGCCCTCCCCTCCCCGTCTCGCCGCTTATAGCCGGGCGCTGGGCCGCCGGGCGCAGACTGCTCGGGCAGCCGGAGAGGAGGCGGCGCGGCCGAGGCGCTGCAGAGACCGAGTGGAGACGCCAGGCGGCCGCCGGCGCGCACGGCTCTTTCCAGCTCCCTCCCCCGAGCGTTCAGCCCGCCTCCTTCCGCGGCGCCTGCGGCCGCTGGCTCCCTCTTCCCTCCCGAGCGCCCTCCGGGAGCTGCTCCGCGGGTGGCAGGCACAGAGTCCGTGACCTGGGAGTCGTGAGACCGCGGCGATCAGCCCGCGGTGACCAGCCAGCGAGCCGGAGCCCCATGCGCGCTCCTTTCGCCGGGGCAGTCGCTGTTGCTCCCTGGGGCTGAGACGTCTGCTCCGTCGCCTCCCCGCCGGGTTACCGAGGCCAGACCCAACTAACTGGTTGTGCACTGTGGCCGGCCGCCACTGCTGTAAGTCTCCGCCACCGCCGCGGACCTGTTGCGGGCGCCGTGGGTGTCAGGTCTGCCTGTGTGTGTGCGTGCGCGCGCACCGCGGAGCCTGGAGCTCCGACTTAGGGGGCGGCGGGGAACTGCTCTCGGGCGGAGACCCCGGCCCGCCGCTGCGCTCCTCTGGCAGGCAGAGCCGGGCACTGCCCGAGGGGCCTCCTCTGAGCCGCTGGGGAGAGAGGAGCTCAGCCAGGATACGATCGACACCCCCCCGCGCCCCGCCGCCCCACTCCCCTCCGCGGGAAGGGCTGTGCCTAGCGCGCGGGATTGTTTGTCCCCTTGCACCCTACGCGGCACTGGAGTCACGCACAGACACCCCTAGTAAGGGCATGTTCACTGCGGCCAGATGTCTGTGGGGAATGAATGAAAACTGCTTTCTAAAAAATTATTTTTTTTGTCATTCAGGTTGTTTAGCCTTAACATGGTTAGTTTCGAAGGATAGGAATTGGTAGGCGGGGTGGAGATGAACCGCTGAACTTGGCGTGTATCTGGTGTCGCCCACACGGGCATGTGTTGAAGAGCGTTACAAGTGCTATAGAGGACTCTATGGTAAAATGCTTTTCTTGTTAACAGTCTCTTTATAGTGTTGTTCCTTTGTTATCAATAATGTAAATTGCCTGAGAAAATCTGCCCAGTTTCTCCTTCGATGGCCTGGAGATCAGGTTCAAAACTTAAAGAAATGTGACGCGCTGCTAAGTATTGGAGGCTGAGATCCTGGTTAAAGAGCATTAAGTGAACTGAAGTTACTGTAGCCAGAATTCCTTTTGATGTTCACTGGTAATAGCAGCCCTTTTCGCCTTCTCTGTAGAGGCAGGTTAAGTATATGTGTGCGTTTTTTGGCCACTTACTTGGCATGCAAATATTATTTCTCTGGGGGCTTAAAAAATGCCAAAAGGATGATTCATTCTGTGTTGAAGGTGTGTTTAGAGTCTGTGTACATGGTTTCTGCTGATGTTTTCATGTTTGCATACTTTTAAACCAAAAGACAAGTTGTCTCCCTTGGGTCTTCAAGTGTACCTTTTAATCAAATATTCCTGCAAGATTGTTGGATTTTGACTGTGACACACTTCTCCATCTGGGTGGCATCCAAGATGACAGGCTAGGCTCTTCTGCTGGCTTTTGAACCTACTTGGGAAATCCAGGAGCATAAACACAGGCTGTAAAGAGATGCAGATCCTATATCCCAGTCTTCTAAACTGTTATGTTAAGTATAAGCCTGGCTATGAGTGTTGTTTTACACTGCTCAGGGAAATGCCTTCTGGGCCTGGTGGGTGTGATTCCAGTTCAATCTGCAGGCACTTTGGTGCTTCTGTACCTTGTGCAAGAACCTCATTCTTCTGTCAGCTGCATTCAGTCTCAGCCAGAAAGAAGGCAGCTTTTTTTTTTTTTTTAATTGAAATACAGTTGATTTACAATGTTGTTAGTTTCAGGTATACAGCAAAGTATTCAGAATACACACAGGTTTATGAATTCTTTTCCATTATAGGCTATTGCAGGACACTGAGTATATATGCTGTACGGTAGGTCCTATACTATACAGTAGGTCCTTGTTGGCTGTCTACTGTATATATAGTAGTGTGTGTATTTTAATCCCAAACTCCTAATTTATTCCTCCTTTCCCCCTTGGTAACCATAAGTTTGTTTTCTATGTGTGTGTCTATTTCTGTTTTGTAAATAAGTTCATTTCTATCTTTTTTAAAAAAGGTTTTCCATTTGCGCAATATCATATGACGTTTGTCTTTATCTGACCGACTTTGTGTGATAATCTCTAGGTCCATCCAAGGGAGGCAGGTTTTGAGATTGCTTTGGAAGCATTCGTTAAAAAAAAACATTAGAAAGCATAGCTACTCATTTGGAATTCTTGCAAGTTTCTATATAAGGCATAAGAGTATTTATACCATTTTTTGAGGTTTAGGCTAAAACTCTTCTTCAAAGTACTGAAGACTGAATGTGCTCATGCTCATGTGACTGCAGCAGTTGAACAGCAGGGATGCTAATTCAGGTTTTGAACACATTGGAGAACCTGGTGCATTTACACAGGGTCCTGTCGGAGCATTGGGCCTTGGGTGACATGGACTAGACCTTAGAGGCTTAGCTTGACGTGGGGGTGATGCTGGCCTCTTCACCATTTGTCACAGCTCAGGTCACTGTGGAGACTGATGGGTGCTTCCTAAAGTCTTAACACCAGAGCCCTAGGACTCTGTTGTTTATTTTCTTCTCCAGTAAATCATGGTTACTCATGATGAAAAGTTACATGCCTAAAATAAAAGAAAACAAGTTGCAACTCCTAATATATGAGACCAGTGAGTCAAAGGCACCTGCCTCTGTTGTTCTCTGTGCCTGCCTTGCCTCCGCTGGTCAGGTTGAAGGAAACAAGGCTGGTAAGGACTAGCTGTTCCCTGTTTGGAACAGATACTGTATCAATGCAGTTCACCGTCCTGGAATAAACAGCTTCCCTACGAATCCTCTGACAGGCGGGTTCCTGAAGCCTTTATTCCTTTGACTTAACAGAAGAGTAGGGTTAAAAAGGAAGAAGATAATTCAATTTTTGAACATAGGTGATAGGCATGTCCTGTATCTTTAGCTTACACTTTGATTACTGAGGAAAGCCAAAGAGTCGATTTGGTTCTGCTATAATTCCCATTTAGATACTGAGGAAAGCACTGTAGTCGGCAAATAAATTCTAGAGTGACCGTAAGTTAACAATGGCTGGCAACACACATACACGCACACACACACACGTGTGTATGTGTGTTTTGATTTAGATAACATCTGCATTCTGATCTCCCTATATGCAGGTGCCAGCATTTGCAAGTACCCAGGGATGGCCCTGGTGATCCCTGTGTAATCGAGAGAGAGCAGTGGATACACGCTTTGTTCTTGAAGCTGGTTTTCTAAGAAGTAACTTAAAGCAGGGAGAATAGAACATTGGAACTCCTGAGTTTGCTACTCAAACTAGTCTTTCTTTTCTGGGCACAAATCCCCATTTTGGAAGCTGGCCAGAGCAGAAAAGGTGGGTGGTAATTGGGGCCAGAGTCTATTCTGTGTTTCCAGGATAGCTTGCTGATCAGTATATGGTCATGTTTATATTGGGGCTCTTTTAGGACTGAAGTGGTAGAGGTGTCTGGTTAGAAATGATTTGTAATGTTAAGTAAATGTTTGGTCACTTCAGAAGCTGGCTTACACCTGTGGCTTTAGTGTTACATTTCCCATTTACTGTACCTACACTGTGGTAAAGACAGTGGGTATTACCAAAGGAATTCTTAATGGAATTAATTAGTAGGTATTTGTCTTACACATGGCTTTATGTTGCATAGGGCATTAAAACTTGTGCCCATCCCGGCGTTACGAGAGCTGGAGGCCTGGCACTGCAAGTGACCAACCCTGAATCAGCTGGACCAGGGCAGGGACCTGTGAGAATGAGAGCTTGATCCTCTTGGCTTTTGCTGACTTACATTCTCAAGGACCTTCAACATCCTGAAAGTTGGCAATCAGGTTTTCCAAGATGAACCTGCTCTTGAGCAGTGACTTTTTTTTTTTTAAACAACGTATAGGTTACATAGCTCAACAGTAGTGTAAGTGCCTTTCTTTATCAGTAACTGTCTCTGGCTTTGGATGGGCCTGGCCAGCCATTATTCAGATTAGTAGGCAGCGGGGCCCACAGCGCAGTGTTCTGTTCCCTCGTGTCTTTTGTCTTCTGGTTTTGACTGGGGCTCTGGCTCGGCTGTTCCGCACACTGCGAGCATCTCTGTTCAGTAGTTGTGTCTGGTTTTTTGCAGGAGTGGAAACAATGTCTGTCAGTGTGCACGAGAACCGCAAGTCCAGGGCCAGCAGTGGCTCCATCAACATCTACCTGTTCCACAAGTCCTCCTACGCAGACAGTGTCCTCACTCACCTGAACCTGTTGCGCCAGCAGCGCCTCTTCACTGATGTCCTTCTCCATGCGGGCAACAGGACCTTCCCTTGTCACCGGGCAGTGCTGGCTGCGTGCAGCCGCTACTTCGAAGCCATGTTCAGCGGGGGCCTGAAAGAGAGCCAGGACAGTGAAGTCAACTTCGACAATTCCATCCACCCGGAAGTCTTGGAGCTGCTCCTCGACTATGCCTACTCCTCCCGGGTCATCATCAATGAAGAAAATGCAGAATCGCTCCTGGAAGCCGGCGACATGCTGGAGTTTCAAGACATCCGGGATGCGTGTGCCGAGTTCCTGGAAAAGAACCTGCACCCCACCAACTGCCTGGGCATGCTGCTGCTGTCCGACGCGCACCAGTGCACCAAGCTGTACGAGCTCTCCTGGCGGATGTGTCTCAGCAACTTTCAGACCATCAGGAAGAACGAAGATTTCCTGCAGCTGCCCCAGGACATGGTCGTGCAGCTCTTGTCCAGTGAAGAGCTGGAGACCGAAGACGAAAGGCTTGTGTACGAGTCTGCAATTAACTGGATCAGCTACGACCTGAAGAAGCGCTACTGCTACCTCCCAGAGCTGTTGCAGACGGTGCGGCTGGCGCTGCTGCCGGCCATCTATCTCATGGAGAATGTGGCCATGGAAGAACTCATCACCAAGCAGAGGAAGAGCAAGGAGATCGTGGAAGAGGCCATCAGGTGCAAACTGAAAATCCTGCAGAACGACGGTGTGGTGACCAGCCTCTGTGCCCGGCCCCGGAAAACCGGCCATGCCCTCTTCCTCTTGGGAGGACAGACTTTCATGTGTGACAAACTGTACCTGGTCGACCAGAAGGCCAAAGAGATCATTCCCAAGGCTGACATCCCAAGCCCGAGGAAAGAATTCAGTGCGTGTGCAATTGGCTGCAAAGTATACATTACTGGGGGGCGAGGGTCTGAGAATGGAGTCTCGAAAGACGTCTGGGTGTATGATACCCTGCATGAGGAGTGGTCCAAGGCGGCCCCCATGCTGGTGGCCAGGTTTGGCCACGGCTCTGCTGAACTCAAGCACTGCCTGTATGTGGTCGGCGGGCACACTGCCGCCACTGGCTGCCTCCCAGCCTCCCCCTCAGTCTCTCTGAAGCAAGTGGAACATTACGACCCCACAACCAACAAATGGACCATGGTGGCTCCCCTCCGAGAAGGGGTCAGCAACGCCGCAGTGGTGAGTGCCAAGCTCAAGCTGTTTGCTTTTGGGGGTACCAGTGTCAGTCATGACAAGCTCCCCAAAGTTCAGTGTTACGATCAGTGTGAAAACAGGTGGACGGTCCCAGCCACCTGTCCGCAGCCCTGGCGTTACACGGCGGCAGCTGTGCTGGGCAACCAGATTTTTATTATGGGGGGAGATACTGAGTTCTCCGCCTGCTCTGCATATAAATTCAACAGCGAAACTTACCAGTGGACCAAGGTGGGAGACGTGACGGCAAAGCGCATGAGCTGCCACGCCGTGGCCTCCGGAAACAAACTCTACGTGGTTGGAGGGTACTTTGGCATTCAGCGATGCAAAACTCTGGACTGCTACGACCCAACATTGGATGCGTGGAACAGCATCACCACAGTCCCGTACTCACTGATCCCTACTGCGTTTGTCAGCACCTGGAAACATCTGCCTTCTTAAATGCCTTGCATCCTGGAGAGGGTGAGCGTGAGGTAAGTCAGCTTAGCTGTAAGTATCTGTATAGTTGAGAGAGCTGTTTCAGCTCGTACGTGGAATAAGACAGGCTCCATATAGCCCATCCTATAGAGGTACCACACAATCTATACCAATAAAAGCACTTGCACCCCAAAGCTTAAACACTTGTGTTGACCACAGCTGCAACACGCGCCACCGCCCCCCCCCCCCCCAGATCATCAGCAAGTGGTTCTCAGCCTCTACTGAGCCTCAGAATCTCCCAAGCAGCTTTCCAAAATCTGCACACCCCAGAGGCTGGGTTTGTTGGGTCTGGATGGGTCCTAGGCATTAGCATTTTTAGAAAGTTCTTCAGTGGTTCTAATTATGACCTGGTTGGGAACCCTGACCTATGTTAATAATGCCAGCTGATGTCTTCTGAGCCTTCCCCCTTTGCTGGCTGTTGGGCTCTATGTTTCACATGGATCTTTGCATTTGGTCCCCACAACAACCCTGTGGGATATTATTACAGGAGCACCTTATAGATGAGAACACCTGATGTACAGAGGGGTTAAGTAAGTTGCCTGAGGTCATAGGGCTCAGCAGGCGGAAAGGTTGGTCAAGAGTTCAGCCCAGGCAGTCTGGCTGTAAAGCATAAGCACTTTAGCTCATGCCAAATGGGCATTTAGTACCCTTCACACTGGTATCACCCCAGGAGATAATTGTTGATATTTAAACTGAGCTTCCTCAAACCCTTTTTGGAATGAAGTAGGGTTTCAAAAATTGAATGCTGAAATTATTTCCAGTGTATTCTGTCCAAAATTATTTATTAGCTTATTTAAAATGTCCCCCCACCGCCCCCCCCCCATCCCCAGACTGCCCCCTTTAGGGCATTTACTAACTTTCATGAAATCTGGGTCTGTCCTTGGAAATAGTTGCACCTGCATTGTATGAGCCATCCAAACCGCCCTCCCTGCAGCTTTTCAGAGTTAATCATTCAGGCTGACCCCATTGTCAGGGTGAACAAGAGTTGTGTTTCTGTGTCATATATCTGAGTACATAATGGTTGTCTTGTGTACTTAAGAGTATATCATACTCTTGGTTCAAATAATTAATAGGCCTTCGCAGTTCAGGGTTCAGGGAGCTAATGGCTGCCTTGCTTGCTTGTAAAGCACTCTCGGGATTGGCCCCGAAGTCACTTAAGCATGTGTAAGCGTAGCACAGGGCACGTAGAATGGGTTGATTTGTTTTGGTGACTAGAGGGCTCATTACTAATAATAAGAGGATGAAGTTTAAGAATCTGCTTTGGAGGAGCTGCTTGTGATAATGCACTCATTACTTGGAAAGGTTTGGTTCTGTGTTTAGTATGTTTCATACCTTTCAAGGGGACCATCCAGCAAAGAGGGGGTTTGCACTCTTCATTTGTCTTCTCTTTCCTCATCTCTTACAGCTTGTTTAGAAACACCAGTAAAATTGACCTCCCTTTTACATGTAATCTTTCTGTTTCTTTCATTTCTTCTTCATCTCCTCCCGCCTGTTACAGGTGGTACAGTTCTTAGTAACATAATGTTTACCTGTACTGAGACACCGTCAGGGGTGCAGGACTGTCCTCTGGGGAGCAAATAGGGTAACTGTTCCAAACCAAACTGGTTTTTGCAGCCTTGCTGTCATCTCAGTAATCCTGAATAAACAAATGCTCTGAAAGGGGTTATTTCATTTGCAATATAAATGCATTACTCAACTCTAAAGCAAGTTTAAAGAACCTTCTAGGCAGAAGCATCAATTAACAGCATGCTAAATTGGGTGTTAGTCCAGAATTGACTATATTTGCATAGGAGAGCCTCAAAAATTGCCAGTGACAGTGGGGATACTTCCAAGTGGTAATTGGCTTGGCATCATTGGAGCAAGATAAGGAACTGGAGGCAGAAAGAGAGCGACCATGTGTGTCTGGTTCTAGCCTTCAGCTGTGGAGTCTGGACCTCTCTGCACTTCAGACTTCCCCTTTGTTAAATGAGTGATTCGAATTGTGCTTTCCTTGAGATCTGTCCCAGTTTAGACTTGGATGAATTGATAAATGAGAAAAAAGCAAAGAAAGGGGTAAAAATAGCTAGCCCATGTCTGTGTTTTCTTTCCTCCCTTCAATTTAGACCTTACCTCAAAGTGGAATTAGCTTTATGTGTTGGGGGAAAATGAGGTTTCTATGACTGTTACCTGCTTGTTATCTCTATACTTCATTTTTGGTACCTTCTTTCTCAGCCCAGAGTGAATATGTTAGCAAACATTTGAATTCACCCTCTCCTAGGTCTTTGAACCTATTTAATCACACATGTCCGGCCCCTGGGAAATAGAGCAAAAAAAGTGCTGGGTTATATTCGAAACATATCCTCTCCACTCTTGGTGCTATTAGCCAGAGTCAAGCACAGGATAAGCAAATTTGAGGGGGCTGGATTTGCCTTTTTAAAGGACGGTGTGGGCCTGATCAAAGCCACTCTTGCAGTTTCCGACGGGGAGAATGTTGGTTTAAATTTTTAAAGTTTACTGCACACCAGATAATGTTAAAACACTTAAGCCGGATGGAGTGACTTAAAAGTACTGTGTAGGTATCAGACTTGAGCTGCAAGCGCTTCCGGGACCTGGCTTTGCTTTCCAAATGTAGGTGCTATCTGAATTAATACAGTGTTAACACAAAGTTTCCCTCTGCCTGAAAGCTTATCCACCAAGGTGATTTTAACTCTTTGTTGCTGCTCTGTCAGCCCTGAGAGGGACAGAAAGGAAATGCCTTTGATTTCACTGCGTGTTCATGATGCTCTGTGGCCCCAGCTTGACAACACTTAGATTTGGTTTGCTTTGTTCCCTGCTCCCCTTTCTAGAGGTGTTTTTGTTTTGGGTTTTTTGTTTGTTTGTTTTTCTGTTTGAGTATGCAACATCTTGAAATTTCATATTATTACAAGATACATTCTTTTGGCCTCATGTTGATGTATAGGTTCCAAGGAGGTGCGGGTGGGGGATGACACCGTAGTCTAAGGAATGTCTTGAAAGCTTGAATCACTGTTTTGAAATGGAAGAAACAGCTAATGGAATGAATCAGACTTCTGAATACAGGAGAGAAAGAAGGACTCTGTGAGTGATGAGCGGCCGCTCCTGAATTCCCTTTGTCTCTACTTGGAATTTCAGCATTGGGGCTGCAGATTCCTATGCTAGGGCTGGAAATGTGCTCCAAGACCAGATAGGGGGAGCTTTTCAAAGACAAAAGCCCTCTGCAAACTCTCCTTATGTAAAATTAGACTTAACCAAGTGTGAAGGATGAGTGGTGTGAGAAACCACCAGCTCCCATGAAACCTGCAAGCTTGTGCTCACAGCACCTTGAATTGATGATCGGCGGGCGGTCAGTCCTGTAGGTGATAATGCTGAATGCTGCGTGCCACAGCCCGAGTCTCCTAAGTGTGGACTGATGAACTTGGAGAATAGACTCCAGCCTTGGCTGCTGAGGCCTGGTGTGCTGTCATGTGAAAAGAAGCGAGGCTGACTTCTGCCGTAATGAATAGCAGAGATGCATTTAAATAAGAGGATTAATATGTCTGCTTTCTATATGGTGAATAAACTTAATTTGGAATCCTTTATGGTAAATGGGCCAAAGAGGGTGGGGGTGAGTTGGCAAAGGAATCTTTGGTGATCACTTTACAGTGGCGCTGTTTAACCATGGAGAGGAATTACGCGTATCAGAAGCAGAAGATGTAATAGCACCTAGGTGTATAGGTTTGATTTGCATGTATGTATGGTTAATCAGGAAGTGAGGATCTTTTCTGTGGACACCATTGTTTTTGCTGGAGCGTCTGCCTGCACGAATGCACGAGTGTACTCTTTTAAGTCTGGCATTTTAAATGTCTTTGCACATTGCCTGCCAAATGTGTAATTAAGACCTTTAGAAGCAATATTGACCAGCTCTGTCCTGAGTTTAATTTTTTTTTTTTTTTTTTTAGATTTGAGACTAACAAAAATATCTTCCTCCTCTTCTATTTTAGCTGACTCCATCCCTCGATGAGACAAGATGCGATTTCTACTTTAGAGAGGCCAGATCGAATGAAAGACAAGAAAAAGGAAAAGAAGTGGCTACAAGACTCGCATCCGATCCACCGCACCTTGTAAATGCTTCTAACTGGACATGAAGGAAGGGGGTAGGGGAGGGGGTGGGATTTTCAGTGCAAGTAGCACATGGTTTAAATATGAATGAACAAACCTGTGATCTAGTCCTTGTCTTGTAATTGTGGATTAATGTCAGCATTAATCAGCTTCTCAAAGGGAGAGAAAAGCCAGCCCTTTTTCCTTGCTGTACCATATTCAGCATTTGATTTTCCATGGGTTCCACCACTTATGTGTAGAATTTGAAATGGTTGTCACCTCTCTCTGAGGAGCAAGCTTGAAGTCTCCACACCAGCTGCTGTTGGAGATTTGAAAACCCGACTGTGGGGCCAGGAGGGGAGGTGGCTGGGCTGGCTGCAGAAGTGAGGACCGCTGGACTCCACGCTAATCTCCCAGGGCTGTGCTCCCCAGAAACGCTTCTGAACAATGGGGACATTGTTGGTAGCTGTTTGCTAGATGTTCTTTTCTATTTATAAGTGACTTTAAACTTTCCCTTGGCTGGTAAGAAATGTGTTGTAGATTTAGCTATTTATTGTTTGAATCCTGCATGCTGAAACAGTGCTTATAGTTGTCTTCACGTGTATGGACGCGTGTGAATGGTTGTACGTTTTGCACAATTTTGTGACCGTTGTGATGTGCTCTGCTGCACAAAAGTGAAAACTTGGGCGTTACAATTAGGGGTATAACTGGAGGGTGGGTTGGGCAGGGTTGGGGGGGCAGATTTTGTAAATGTCAAGACAGGGAAAGATTACCAAATAGAAACTTAAAGTTACATCCTAGAGGTAGGGAAAGCATGAAGGTCATTTTTTTCTTAAACTGAAGTCAGCTTTGGGGTGTCGTGGGCTCTGGGCATGCCAGTGGCTCCTGGGGCAAGGGAAGCCATCTTTCTGTCCTTCCCATCCCTGTTCCATTTACTTGCTTCTGTCTCAGCTACTGAAGTTTGGAAAGGACCAAATCACTCGGCAGTTTTTTGTTTTTATTTCCCCTTTGTGTGATATCCTGAAATCCTGGAAATTCTATGGACTAGTTCTGTATATAGGGCACAGGTAAAGGCATTGTCCAAAGTTTATTTATTTATCTATTTATTACCCTGTGAGAATGCTTGGCCATAACCCCAGTTAACAGGAGAAAACAGAACTCTCACCGACAGAAATTAATTCACTCATCAGATTTGCTTGACCGAAACTGGTCGTTCTCTCTTCCTGCTGTAGCATTTAGCAAGTGCTAAAAGTTCTCCAAGGTGATATTCAGAGGGGTACAGTGTAAACTTCAGTGCTCTCTCTTAGGTAGGTCTCTAAAAGAACTCTTTGGTGCACAAAAGTGACACATATGGCCCCCCAAACACCAAAGAACTGTAAGCAGTGGCCCCCGCGGAGAGGCCTCCCTGGAGAGCTGGAAATGGGTTGTGAATACATTCTTTGCTAGTTCCAGTGCTTGTTTGCTAAACATGTGCCGTGATAGGTATTAGTGGTAGACTCATAGGTGCTTCCTCGCCAGTGTCCGGGGAAGCCCAGCATTTGCAACTCACACTGCTTCCACTGCTGTTTCTCATAACATTGTATCTTAGAAAATAGGGTTTAAGACCAATAACCTTTGACATTGTGTGTTTGCATTGTCTAAAGACAGATAAATCCCTCACATTTCTCTCCACCTGAATTCATTAGACTAATTATACATGTCTGTCCGTGCTGTGAATAAGTGGGCTATAGTTGGACCAAAATAAATGAGCCATTGAAATCAAAGGGAGGGTCTCAATACTTTCTAGCAGTCAGTCCCTCGCTCTTAGATGTGTTCTAAGCAATGCAAATGTCTGATTGTACCCTGGCAGTATATTGTAGCAGTTACAGCTCCGTAGTTTATGATGCAAATCTGGCAAGATGTGGGTGTCGCTACATGGCTTTTGAGAGCAGGGTGAATTTTCTGCAGCTGTTTCGAAGTTGTGGTCTATCCTTGAATCCTCTGTTAATTGCAGTGTGTGAGCCAGAGGGAGCGGTGGTCAGGGTGGGCCCGCAGCCTGCAGGGAACTTTCTGGACTCCTGCTCTTTGAATTGACAGAGGCATTTGGGCTCACTACTTGACCATTCTCACCCTGTGAAATGTCCTACACTTTGAAGCAAATACAATTCACAGCACAGCGCACACAAAAACCTTGGCATAAGACAGAGAAGGTTCTTCTTATTCTGTGGACTGGTTGCTGTGGAAACGGATAACAAAGGGCAGCCTTCCACTTCTGGTATAATTGTGTAGACCCCTTTTCTCTGGGCTTGACACCTGTCTGAATAAGAATGATTAGAGCTGAATAATATCCCTCTCTTGACTATTTTGAGTATGTGGTTAACGTACAGAACTGTGTAAGTTGAAGAAGTAAAGTGTTCGTGTTCATATGTACTTGTTTGCTACTACATTTTTGAGGTTTTGTAAAACTGTTATTTTTTTTTTTCACAATGTGAAACTGAAGGTCAAATAAATTATTAGAGATTTTCTCTTCATTGTGTGTATGGGTCATTATTGAATATAATTTTAGGCGTTGAAAAATTGTGCTTTTTCTAGTTGAATTCAAAAGAGGATCATTTCAAAATTTTCTGGGTGTCCTCTATTTCACCATTTGGTTACATCCATTTATTAGAGCAATTTTGCTTTAATTTTTAAGTAATTTAAAGTTTTGGCCTTTTAGAATGTTTAAGCAAACCCAAAGTATACCTCAGTTGGGCTTACTGATAGTTTAGAATATAAAGTCATGTACTATGCAGTGATAAGACAACATGCTTAATATATAGAAGGAATTTAGTTTTTGTACTCCTCATGGGATATGTTTTGTGAGAAAAGAGGCTGGAGGTAAATCCTGTTTTCATCTGACACTGCCTTAGAGTCATTTAAACTAAGTGGAAATGTATGCATATTATTTCTTTGAAGTGACATGAAAAAGCACAAGTGTAACCCCTCTGGTACACTTAGCTTCTTTCCAGTTGAAAGCCGCCATCCCAGCCGGCTCATCGTAAAGCCTGTTGCCCCCACTTCGGGATGGCTTCGTGTCTCATGGAGATGCTCCTTTATCACTTAAGGTGGACCCTTTGTTGTTTTAACAGGCAGAGCAACATTGGGCATAATCTTTTTTGGATAGGCCATAAATACTGCCTAATTAGAAGTCTAGGAGAGACACAAGTAGGCAGAATGCAATTACTGCCCTTGGACTTGGACCAAGATGTCAGAGCAGATGCCTCAGGTTTTACAGAAGCGTCATTCAGGCCCATGCTGGGTGAGGCTGGTCCGGAGCCAAGCCTTGAGAGCAAATGACCAGAGTCCTCTGGTCCCTCGGCACACAGTGCTCATGACCCATGGAGACCCTGCTGGTGACGTCGTCTATGATGCCATGTGACGTGGTGAGAGGGGAGAGTTAGTGGACACGTGGGACTCAGATGCTGAGGGAAAGCCTTGATGCCAGTCCTCAGAAGGCTGGAGAAGAGTTCATGATTTGGACTGACTTCTCATTCTCAGGAGTTCTTTATCATCTCAGTAGGGATGTGTAAACAGATTAAAGAAGATGCTAAAGATTCCTAATTTTCATTCATTTGTAAATTTCATTTCATTCAGTTATCCTTACCACCCTAACGGTGGCTGCATTAGTCTGGATTGCCTTGAAATGTGTATAACCAACTGAAATCTGGTCATGGTGGTTTAACCACAGTGGTGGAAACTTTTGGAGGCTGGCATTCCAGGGCTTGGACAGTATGCCTACAAGGCCATCAGGGGTCTGGGGTTCTTCTTAAAAAAAATTTTTTTTATTGTTTTGTTTGGCTGTGCGAAGTCCAGCCGCTGCAGGTGGGATCCTCAGCTGCGGACGTGGGATCCTCGGCTGCGGACGTGGGATCCTTTTGTTACGGCATTCTGGGTCTTTAGTTTCAGCACGTCTTTAATTTCAGACTTCCCTGTCTAGGAATCAAAGCTGGGCCCCCTGCATTGGGAGGGCAGAGTCCCAGGCTCTGGATTACCAGGGAAGTCCCGGGGGCTCTTCTGCCTCGGCTTCCTGGGCACGGGCCTCTGGTCCTTATGCGTACAGGCTGGCAGGTGTGCTGTGCTGTGCTTCGTCCCTCAGTCATGTCCCAGTCTTGGACTGTAGCCTGCCAGGCTTCTCTGCCTATGGGATTCTCCTGGCAAGGATATTAGAGTGGGTTGCCATGTTCTTCAGGGAATCTTCCCAACCCAGGGATTGAACTGCGGTCTCCTGCCTTGTAGGTGGATTCTTTACCAGCTGGGCTACCAGAAAAGCCCATGGCAGCTGTGCCTCACAGAACTGCATGTGCATTCTAGGCGGCAGAGATGGGGGCAAAGGGGAAAAAGTATTTGTCAGATGAAATTTCCTTTTTCTTGAGACAATAATAAGTTTTCCAAAAAGACCCACCTCAGAAACGTAAACACCTCTTACTGGCCAGAATTGGGTCTCACAACCTCCTAAAGAAGTAAGAGAGCCTGATAAGAGGAGTACTTTTACGTACTCCTCTTACAAGGCATGATGCCACCCCATACAAAAAAGTGATTTTTTTTGTTGCTAAGGGTGAAAAGGAGAGCAGATGTTGCTAAGCAATTGCTGCCTAGGGTCTGCCACAGTGGATAATCCAAGGGTCATTTTAGACAATAGCCCCATTGATGGAGTAACTATGATGCACTGGGGCTGCACTAAGGACATGCTTTCCTTCATTTCTTAATTCTCATAACAAATGCAGGTAAGTGCAGAGAGGTTTCTTAACATCTCTAAGCCTCAATGCCTTCCTCTGTAAAATAAGGATGATTAATTTTTGTTGTTCTTGTTCAGTCACTAAGTGGTGTCTGACTTGTTGCGACCTCATGGACTACAGCACGCCAGGCTCCTCTGCCATCCACTATCTCCTGGAGTTTGCTCAGATTCATGTCCTTTGAGTCGGTGATGCTATCTAACCATCTCATCCTCTGCTGCCCACTTCTCTTTCCTTCAATCTTTCCCAGCATCAGGGCCTTTTCTAATGAGTCAGCTAGGAACGTTTATTCATATCTTATGTTTAAGCACCAAGCTCAGGGCCTGGCACATCGGAGGTTCTCACTAATGTTCAGCTGTCATTTTTAGACATTTTAAACATCCAATAAATCAGAATCTGAGTGCTTATTCTGTGTGATGGATTGTGTTGACATGTCCAACGCCTTAATTGATCCTTAGGGCAATTAAGAGGCAGTTTCTGCACCCACGAGCTATGTGGGATCTTAGTTCCCCTACCCGGACTCGAACCCATGCCCCCTGCGGTGGGAGCTCAGAGTCTTAACCACTGGACTGCCAGGGAGGTCCTGAGAACAGGCACTATTGTTACCCCCCATTTGTAGATGAAGAAACAGGTTTTGAGAGATTAACTTGCCAAGGAAGTGATGAGGCCTCGATTTCAAGGTATGCTCTATGAACCTGTCCAGGAATGTGGAGGATGGTGACTCATGGGGCTGAGCCTGACTGTGGGAAACCCAGGACTGCCCATGTCTATTGTGTCTCGGAAGGCGTGACATCGTGAGAAGGGCTGAGAAGTTTGCAAGTGATAGGTCCCACCCTGGACACCAGGACTAAAGACGCAAAGAGAAAGAAAATCTACTAGGCTGCTCACAATGTTCCTTGATGACAGGTTTCTGAAATTCTGATTGAGGAGAATTTTAAAATAAATGGGGGCCCTGGGTGGTTGTTACACTTGGTAACTCATTGAGCTGCACACTTTGACTCTGTGTACTTTTCTTCGTATAATGTTAATCGCTTAAACGTTGAACATACAAATGGACAATGGCCAGTGCATAATAAAAATAGAATTCTGAACCACTAAAACCTGCAGCAACCAGACCAGGAAACCAACTGTATTATCTCCCGTAACCAGCCCAGAATGTCAGGCTGCAATCTACAAGTCAGACTTGCAGGAAGTCAGATTACTATCTCTAGCAACTGGTCTAAGAAGCCAAACAATAACCTGTGCAACACATGGCCCCAAACACCAGGACTTGATTAATAACTTCCAGCTTTTCTAATTTTTGTTGTTGCTCCCAACTTAGGACTAACCAGAAAAAAATAAAATATCCCCTCCTAACTATCATATCGGAGAAGGCAATGGCAACCCGCTCCAGTACTCTTGCCTGGAAACTCCCATGGACGGAGGAGCCTGGTAGGCTGCAGTCCATGGGGTCGCAAAGAGTTGGACAAGACTGAGCGACTTCGCTTTGACTTTTCACTTTCATGCATTGGAGAAGGAAATGGCAACCCACTCCAGCGATCTTGCCTGGAGAATCCCAGGGGCGGGGGAGTCTGGTGGGCTGCCGTCTATGGGGTCGCACAGAGTCGGACACGACTGAAGCGACTTAGCAGCAGCAGCAAGCCTCATATAGCATGCCTGCTTCTAGTTAGCCTGCCTCCAGTTTCCCTAGGTCACCAGCCTCCAACCAGGGCATATCTGAAACCTTCCCTTTTTTCCACTATAAAGCCTTCCCCCTCTGTGCCTACCTTTGAGTCTCTGCCAAAACCAACTGACAGTGACTGACTCCCCTGCAATATAGCAAGCTCTGAATAAATAGCCTTTGCCTGTTCTCATTTTGTTGGTTTTTGTTTATTTTGATAGACAAATGTTTGTTCAATAAAAAGTTAAATATTTCAATAAAAGTGTTCATAAAAATGAAGTGAGAACCAACATTTTGGGTTCTGGGCAAGCTGGGCTTTCAGAGGATGTTATTTGCATCCTGCATGTCACAGTAAGATGAAACGGACACAACACATATTGTAGGAGAAAAATGGATTTTGAGTTAATGAGGTTGAGATTAGGGCATCTGGTTTGCCAAAAAGAGAGCAGTTGCTTTGTTTGGGAATATTGTGAATAAAGTGAGAACACTTAAGTGAGTTTTACAGCCATATTCATGGTGCACACGAATGTATGGATACATGCAAAAACTTAGCAGTTAATTCCTGGTCTTGCCTGTCACAAATCTTAAGTGCTTTGCCTGTCTGACAGATACTCAGACAAGCCATCTGTCCTGCATTTGAGTTTAATCACAGACAATGAATTGCAAAGCTCTGTTATATGTCAGACCTTGGACCACTAAGTGCAAGACCTAACTTTCAGAGGAAAAATAAAGTGTACATTGAAGCTTGACTAGGGATTAAAAGCAATTTGACTAAGTAAATTATAAATCTACCATAATCTCATCTAGCTCTGCTTACAGCCCAGCTTGCTTTGTGAGTTTGGGAAGACCGAATGAGACAAAGTTTCTGTCTTTCTCTTTCTCTGGTCCTGTTTCCTTGGCAACCATAATCTTTATATGGGCAAAGATGGGGATCGGCATCGAGGAAAGGCAGTTGGAGGGGCAGCCAAGTCTTCTATTAATCCTTTTCTTGGGTTGTTGGATGATTTGTTTTGTTCCAAAAAGTGATTTTACACCGAGTTTTTAGACGTTGCTGGGGGTGTTTATTGAATATCCTAGAAGGGCTGAGAGCACTTGCTGATACTGTAAGTACAAAGAAGATGAAATCAGTAGATACAAATTGGGCACCTGCAAAGTGAAAGCTAAAACGTCTCTCTCTCTGAGGATCTAACTAATCTGTTCGCAAGCTCTAAATTGCAAACACTGGGGTACCACTCAGCCACCCCCACACATTCTGGCCAAGTCTGTCGCTGCCAGGAGAACCGTTTTGAGAGATCTAGGAATTCTGCTATCATGGGTCTGCTCTAAAGGGAAGGAAGGGAGAAAGAAGAAAAACTAGAAGGATTCTGGGGCGGACGTGCCTGGGGGGCCCACCTCACATTCCTTTCAGATGCTTACGGAGGTTGCACCTATTCAAGAGACAGAGGCGGTCAGTCAGCACCCTGTTAAAATGGAAATCCCTAAGCTCCGTCTGGGGGACTGTTAGTCAAATGATCCAGGCCACTCTGGGGTGGGGCAGGGGTGGGGGTGGGGGCGCTGCATTAGGGAACCCTTAGGGGGCGCCGTTCTGCCCAAGTGGGGCTCAGACTGGAAGGCACACCCAGGGGAACACGGGGTCAGGAGGCCCATGGGTGTTGTAGCAGCAGGTGGGAGAACAAATGAGAAAGGCATGAGTTTACTTCAAAAATGTTACCATCGGTGGGAGGGAGGGATGAGAGGGCAGAGCATGGAAGACTCAGGACCCTTAAGCTATTCTGTATGATACTATAATCATTGAAACGCCCTTATGTATTTGTCCAGACCCATAGAATATATACCGGGAATGAACCCTAAGGTGATAATGTGTCGGTGTAAGTTCCCAAAAGACCCAGGCTGCAACAGATGGACGACTCTGGTGGGGACTTTGAGAGAGGTGGAGGTTGTGTGTTGCTGGACGGGGGGTTATGTTGCTGGTGTAACCCTGTCCTTTGCTGTCAGTTCTGCTGTGAACCTAAAACTGCCCTAAAAAAAGAAGGTTTATTTAATGCCAAAAAAATAAAAAGAAACAAAAAGAGTCTTTAAAGGATGTCAAATAAATTGTTAAACCTAAATAAGTTATATAGTATATTTAAATTGTTACCACGGGTGGACTCCATGTACTGGAAAGAGAAAATTCTCCCACCCCTGCATTCACTGACCCAGGACCCCGGATCAGGCCCTCCTAGTGGAGGCTTAGGACGTGGAGTCATGACGGGGAACGAGCCACCAATTATAACATCGCTGCCAGGAGGATATGTCCTACACTCCAAGCTGCGAACTTACAATTCACTGTCAGAACTGACTAACTCACAAATTAATGACAGTCGGTATTTTGGCAAATATCTATACATGAATATCTGCATTTACTGTATAAGTGCTGATCCAGAGATTTTTATTTCTGCACATTTTTTTTTTCCTTCATAAGACTTTGTGTTTGAAATTTAAGGACTGTAATATATTCTTATTTCCATGTTCAGGTATTTTTCTAGAGCAGAAAGTCAACTTCATAAATGGCAGTTGTTTTTCAGTCACTAGGTCGTGTCTGACTCTTTGCAACCCAATGGACTGCAGCATGCCAGGCTTCTCTGTGAAAGTTGCTCAGTTTTGTCCGACTCTGTGACCCCATGCACTATAGAGTCCATGGAATTCTCCAGGCCAGAATACTGGAACGGGTAGCCTTTCCCTTCTCCAGAAGATCTTCCCAACCCAGGGATCGAACCCAGGTCTCACACATTGCAGGTGGATTCTTTATCAGCTGAGCCACCAGGGAAATCCAAAATACAAATACCTGTGTGACTAGAAATTCGTCATTCACTGGTCTATTGGCTGGGAACATTTTCTTTTGAAATAATCAGAGAAGAAAGGGATAATAATCCCAGGTTGAAATATAGAAATGTTCAGAGATAAAACAAGCCATTTGGGAACAACAATGGGTCTTTCAAAAGTTCTGGTAGCACTGATTAAAGATAGCTGGGTGAAGCAGGGTGTCTGTCTCTCGGATGACACAGTTTGGCCTTGCTGGCTGGGGCTAGGGCAAGACGGCTTGAACTATCTGTGAAGAGGCACCTTGGGAATCCCTGGGGGGTGGAGAATGGGGTGGAGGACAGAGGCGTGATGGAGGCGGGTAACATGTTGGGTGTCCTTTTTCTGCCAGCAGACCAGAGAGGAGGCTGTGAGGAAGATGAGTCTTGGGGGATGACTGCCTATACAATCTCTGAATGGCACCTCCAGCTTTTCTTGCCATCCAAGAACCACGTCCAAAGGCGGAGAGTCGCCCTCTCGGGAAGGGATTCCCGAGGCCTCTGGGCTGGCACTGCGTGTGCCCTAAACGCTGCACATTCAGTGAGTTACTCAGGCCGGGTGGTGAGCTGTCAGCAGCAGATCCCTTCCTGCCTCTGAGCGCAAGGGCTGGGCAGCACCCTTCCCTTTGCATCTCTGAGGAAGGGTGTAGTGGCTCTTTCAAAACAGGAGAAGAAAGGGGCCACCCTCTAGGTGGGAAGGGGTGGTGGGTACTGCACCTGGGGACCAGGGGCCAGGCAGCAGCCTCAGTGGGGAGCAGAAACAGGGGGAGAGGGGTGAAGAGCCGCTCACCTCCGCAGGTTTGGCTCGTGCACGCACAGCCACGTTCACAGGTGGACCTGGAAGGTGTCATTCTGTGATGAACGTACATGGTACCTGTAACCCATCGTATGGACAGAGCCTATAAGAGAGGGAAGCGGGGGAGCTTTCCTGGATCCAGTGTCTAAGACTCCACATTTCCAATGCAGGAGGTGCAGTTTCAATCCCTGGTCAGGAAACTAAAATCCCACATGCCAAGCAGTCCCTCCAAAAAAAATGAAAGGAACGAGGGATGAGTAGATGATGGAGCTGTTGATGCCTGGCAGGTGTCTCACTAGCGACAGGAAACATTAGTATTTAGAAAAGCTCTTTCTCTCCTTCCTGCCTTGCTTCACAAGGGTCTGACCTGGGATGTGGTCTGAATCTCTCTCCACTTTCTCTGGTCATTTCCTCATATTCTTCAGGCCTGTCTTCTGAACATCTCTTGCTGGGCTCATCCTGTCTTGATGTCTGCTTCTCAGAAAATGTTAGTCACTCAGTCATGTCCAACTCTTTGTGAGCCCATGGACTGTGGCCCGTCCATGGAATTCTCCAGGCAAGAATAATGGAGGGGGTTGCCTTTTCCTCTTCCAGGGGATCTTCCCCACCCAGGGATGGAAACCGAGTATCTTATGTCTCCTGCATTGCAGGAAATTCTTTACCGTCTGAGCCACGTGAGGACCCAACTAACCCAGGAAGGTCACAGCTGAAGACTGAGATTGAAATCGCCACCTACCTGCTATCTCACCCCTTGACCCTGTGATTTCATGCTGGCCACGCAGGTGTAGGAGCAGGTGAGGGAAGGTTTCCAATAGGGATGAGATCATCCGCGTGGCCCAGCTCTCAGTATCACACTTTCAGAGGGATCTTTTTTTTTTTCACTTTCATTTTTATATTCAGGGGAGATGACTAAATGGTTTTGAAAACGTCCTAGCATTTGGTAGCAATCTGCCTGAGCAGAGTGATATGATTGCTCTGCTCACAACTAAGCTGCAATTTTCGGCAGGATTTCCAGAGCGCCTCAGCATCTAACAGCTCATGAAAACTTGGTGGTAATTTCAGGATGCCTAACATCTGTTTGTTCGTTTTGTTACAAGCCACCTGGGCAAATGCTCTTCCTCCCTCTGCCCCATAAATGAGCTAATATCCAATTAGAACATTCTGGTTAATAGCAGCAGCAATCATCCAGGGGCAGTCTACAACAAAGCCTTAAAAGTAATGGCACTTCCCCATGTTAACAAAACCAAACCATTATTTTCTCTTAGCTCAGATGGGCTATTTGCTGATGTGTTACCAGCTATCACAGCTTATTCTCTGAGGAAGCAGCAGCCTTGGTGTCTTTGAAAAGAAACTGCTCCTTTCATCCAGCGGTTTTGAATAAAAGATTTGGGAGCAATATAATGTGCATTTTTACAATAACGTGGTTCTATAATAGCACTGTGGCCCATCCCTTTCTGATCAGTTTTAAAAGCATGACTATTGCATCTATTCAAGATTTTCCAATGGAGACCTTTGAGCATGCTTTTGAAATAGATGCTGAGCGTGCTGAGTTCCACAGTTATTTCTCCTCTGTTTTTTTTTTTTTTCTCTGAAATGGCTATCATGTTACTCAGGAAGAGCATGATGACTAAACATACCTGCAAAGATCTTAACAGCTTTGGAAGCAGCAGGAAGCCCACCCTGGTCACCTTCAGTTTATTAAACATCCTGACACCCTATCTTTCTTCAAGGTCAGTTTTCTGTTACTGGGGTGTAGAATTGGAAGATGACCAAAAGACAGCCCCTTAGAAGCCGCCACTAATGGATGCCAGTGTCTCGATGCCATCAGCCAGCCAGGCAGAAGGGGAGGTGCAGGCATTGTGTGGGGCACCCCCATCCTGCCTTAGGGCATCCCGGGCAAACCCCAAGGGGCAGGGGGTGACTGCAAGTGGTTTCAGCTGGGCCCACCGAAAAGCTGAAAGCTCCCTTTCTGTTGTCCATTCAGATTTTCTTTCTCTACTCCAAAGACAAAGCTTTTGCAATCTCGTGGGATCAGGACTGATTACCCGTCTGGGGTTTATAGCCAACCTTGGATCCTGACTCTCGGCCTGTGCTTAATTTTCTGTGGTGACAATTAAAGCTCATTAAAAAGCTGACACATTGTTTTCAGCCTTCCGCTTGTCTCTGTGATTCACTTAGAAGTTTTAAGGAAAGAGGAGGAGAAACCATATTAGTCACAGGAAAGAATAAAGTTTGGGGCCTCCCTTTCTACATCGTAAAGTTATTGGCAATGAGAGAGTCATTGAATGACTTCCACTAAGTCTTTCTGTTGAGATGGTAACAGCAGGAGATGAAGTTAAGCCTCGGGGTGCCATCCTTCACCCACTGGAAGTGGTATTAGTAGCTAAAATAGAGTCAGTGACAGCCACACACTTTGCTTGTCACAAGCTCAACCTAGGATTTTAACTGAAGTAGAAATGACAGATGATGAAGAATAAGTTTTTAAAATCCGGAAAAAAGTTTTCATGTGGCAACTTGAGAAAAATAATTTCAAACTTCTTTTTACCAAAGTTAAAATATCTAAGGAACTCAACCTGTTCCCTGTAGAGTAGGTAGCCTAAAACTAGATTTATTTAAAGAAATAAATACTTAATTTGATATTTAACCTAAAGATCATAGTTCCAGATGGAAATATTTTCCAGGGAATTTGAAAACAAATATTTCTGGAGGTGAGGTTTGGGTCTTTATGTGGCACCTATGGTAGGAAGCATCCACAGACATGTACCAGAGGCCTGAATGAAGATGAGAGCATGTTAGCTTGCTCCTGGGAAGTAATTTTTTATAAACCACCCACCTTTTGAGAAATAAAAATCAAGGTAGGGCCAAGTGAAACCATGGTGTAACAAATTTTTGAAAGCATTTAAGTATGACTCATGTGTAGAAGCTGATAAGCAAGAACTGTATGAAGTTTGGGACACACTTTTCCACGGAAGAGGTGTCATCCTTGGGTGAACTTCCTGTGATGGCCTCTAACATTTTGTGGCCTAAATGCAGCTGACCCCACAGAGCCATGCTTGCTTGGATTCTTGGAGCAAGGAGGAGCAATCATACTACTGAATCTGCAAATTGCATTTTTCTGTTAATATGTCATTGAGCTGTTTCCATGTGGATATTTTTCTAATCTGTTCTCTTTTCCTCTGGAAGCAGCTCGGGCATCAGGACTTCAGAAATATAGTAGGCACCCTGGCCAAGTTTTATATATCATTCAACAGCAGATATACCCAACCAGAAAGAGTTTGTGCTCCTTTCTGTTTCACGTTCTGTTAGTCTCCTCAATCCAGGCGGCCTAATAAACACTTGCTACTGTTGTTATTGCTTAGTCACTAATTCATGTTTGAATCTTTGTGATCTTATGCACTATAGCCTGCCAGATTCCTCTGCCCATGGGATTTCCCAGGCAAGAATATTGGAGTGGGTTGCCATTTCCTCCTCCAAGGGATCTTCCTGTCCCAGGGATTGAACCTGAGTCTCCTGCATTAGCAGGTGGGTTCTTTACTGCTGAGCTACCAGGGAAGCCCAATAAACACTTACTTCACTTCTGCTTTTTGGGGTTCTTTTGCCAGTTTAAGACCTGGAATTTCAGATATATTTGAATGAATGGAATCAGAAAATATATTTTCTCAGTGGCTTGGCTATGAACAGAGTTTCTTAATACAATCTCTCAGAAGCATTACTCCATAGAAGTGCAGTGTGTTGCCCAACATCTCAGTCCCCCAAATCACTTTTCTTGAAATCTTTGCAGTGCATTTGATACCACCATTGTGGTTGTAGCCTTGGCACCGCTGAACCGCCAACAGTGATGTGCCAGGCTCTATGTCAGTCAACGTTGTCCTGGGATGTACAATGTTCAGCTAAGAGCTGCTGTGTTGGGCAGCAGAGTAGATGTGCAACAGTATAATATGCCAGTTTTATACGTGAGAGAAGAAAATGCATGTGCAAAGCATTTGCCTAAGTTAACTGGCAGACCTTACATAATCTTCCTGCTTTTTATAGAAACATTAATATATTTTAAAATTGAAGTATAGCTGATTCGCAATGTTGTGTTAGCTTCTTCTGTACAGCAAAATGGCTCAGCTATATACACATATGCTTTTTAAATATTCCTTTCCATTATGCTTTATTACAGGGTATTGAATATGTCCTGTGCTACACAGTAGGACTTTGTTGTTCATCTCGTTTATATATAGTAGTGTGTGTCTGCTAATTTCAAACTCCTAATTTATCTTCCCCCACCCCCTTCCCCCTTGAGTAACCATAAGTTTGTTTTCTGTGTCTGCGAGTTAGCTTCTGTTTTGTAAATGTTTGTGTCATATTTTAGATTCCACATATAAATGGTATCACGTGGTATTCATCTTTATCTTTCTGACTTACTTCATTTACCATGATCATCTCTGGGTCCATCCTTGAGCAACATGAACATTTTAATAAAAGCTCTCTCTGAGGTGCAAATGATGTGATGAGCAAGTAAATGTGCAATCTATTCCTTAACTCAATTTTTAGCCTTGAACTAAGTGACTGGAATAGAATTGTACAGCTTTGTTGATCTGTGAAGTGGAAGTGGAGTGCATAAAAGCCTTTCTTTCTCAACCTGGTGTCTTCTTTCTTGGGCACTAGGGCTTCATTTTATATGAGGCAGGCCCTAAGTCATGAGAGTAAGGTAAATGGTATTGCTGCTGTAACAGGGACGCTTGGCTTAATCTTATTTTCCTAGCCGCAATTATATCAGCCTATGTCACCAGAAGCAGACTGTGTTCCATTATGTAGTGTCCTTCAATCTGGAATGTCTCTGTGCTTGAAAACCATTATTGCTTTAATTATCACCACACCCCAGGAGGAACCAGAGTTGGAAACTCTGACTGGCATTCCAGGGTGACAGGTGAGGGAGTTAAGGAAGAGGCACTGGGTGATGAGACAGCCTCCAATGCCCAGCCAAGCTGGGGGCAGTGTGCTGGCCTGGAGGGGCCAGGGTCACACTCTTAGACTCTGATCTGTGTTTCTGTGTGAATTGTCTGACAGCTAAAACAGTCGATGATCCTGCGGCATCCTGAAGAATTATGTCAACAGTGAATTTGATTAAGGTCACAGAGCCGGGTAAATAACCCTTAGTCTGGCTTTACTATAAAGGAACACATTCCATGATTTTGAATTGATGCTTTTGAACTGTGGTGTTGGAGAAGACTCTTGAGAGACTCCTTGGACTGCAAGGAGATCCAACCAGTCCATCCTAAAGGAAATCAGTCCTGAATATTCATTGGAAGGACGGATGTTGAAGCTGAATCTCCAATCCTTTGGCCACCTGATGCGAAGAACTGACTCATTGGGAGAGGTCCTGATGCTGGGAAAGATTGAAGGCAGGAGGAGAAGGGGACGACAGAGGATGAGATGGTTGGATGGCATCACCGCCTCGATGGATATGAGTTTGAGTAAGCTCCGGGAGTTGGTGATGAACAGGGAAGCCTGGTGTGCTGCAATCCATGGGGTTGCAAAGAGTAGGACATGACTGAGTGACTGAAATGAACTGAACTGAACTCTGGCATGAGAAAAAATTTAGTTCTTTTCAGGGATTTTGAATCACTGGCTTGGGGCAGCCTGGCTTAGAGGGCTAGACCAGAGGAGGAAGCGTGGTGCTCGCTGGTCTTGCTTTCGGCTTGTCCTCCTCTACCGCTCTTGAGGCCAGCAAGCACTCTCCCACACAGCCCTGCAGAGCATCCCCAGGTACACGTGTGCACACACGCTCACACACACACGCACACTCCAACTCTCCTCAAGCTCTGTGAATCTTCGTCAGTTGACAGTTTAAGGAGAACTACAATTCTGTGATATTGAGAATGAAATTAAACCTGTATTTCATCCAAAAAAAAAAAGTCTTGAAGGACAAAGTGCCTGGTGCTATTGAGCCCGTTTATTACTTCCTTAGGCACCTGGCATCTCTCAGAAAGCTAGAGAGGCAGCCGGCCGTTCACAGGCGAGGCTTTAAGAATGTGGGAAGGGTATGCAACCAGCAAGAGCTTGCTGACGCATACAGGGCCTAGCAGGTGGGTAATCTGGGGGAAAGTGCTGATGTGAAGTGATGCTGTATAGGAACACTTGTTTTATTCAAGTACGCGAGAAGGAGTTGCGGAAGGCATCATTCTGAGTCTGGGTTACTTGCCCACCTGGGGCAAGGAGTATTCCTGCCCTCCAGGAGAGGGTCTTGAGTTGGAGGGATGCTGCAGAGATCACCTAGTCCAGAGGTTCTCATGCCCACAAGATACAGTGCTTCTTTTCTTTTATATTGTGACAAATATTTTCTAATTTCCCCCTTTACTATCCTCAGTTAAAACTGCCAGATAACAAGACACCCAATGTCCAAATGCTGTTATAATGCTGTACTTATGTTACAGTCCAGGTTGCCCAGGAAAGAGACCCGGAGACGGCATTAGGTGGTAGGAAGCACATGGGACACGCTCTCAGGATCAGCACGAGTGGGAGAGGGAAGGAGGCAGGGCTGGGGCGGGACAGAGGTTGGGCTGTGCTTGACCACCATCCCACAAATGGCTCATCCCACAGGGAGCTCTGGAGCTGGGGCGATCCTGCATAACGGTGCCAAATCAGAGCCTTATTACCTGCCAGCGACCACTCAGTGGATGCAGGCGGCCCCGAGGAGGAGTCAAGGGCCAGGACCTTGGCAGAGGCAGCCCTCTGGAGTGATGGCTGCGAGAGGGTGGTGGCGCTCAGCTCTGGGCTGTCAGCAGTCAACACTCCAGAAGCTGAGAGGGCCCTGGAGTGGGAACTGGCCCGGGGCACACAGGGTCCAGCACAACCTGTAAGAGAAAGGAAAACATAATAGGAAAGTAACTTATAATAAAAGCATATGAATTTCTGGTGTGATAAAATTAGAGATATTCCATTCTATTATCTAGCCACAACTCTTTTTTTTTCAAGTTAACTTCATCCTTTTACTTTCTTTTACTTTCAAAATATCTATTTTAATAATTTCTTTATAAAATTAAAAATGATTTATAATTTCTTTATAGTAAATAAACATATATATTTAAATTTTTTGGTGTGGACCATTTTTAAAGTCTCTATTCAATTTGTCACAATATTGCTTCTGTTTTATGTTTTGGTTTTTTGGCCGAGAGGCATGTGGGATCTTAGCTCTCTGAAAAGTGAGGTGAAAGTGAAAGTCGCTCAGTCGTGTCTGACTCTTTGCGACCCCATGGACTATACAGTCCATGGAATTCTCCAGGCCAGAATACTGGAGTGGGTAGCCTTTCCTTTCTCCAGGGGATCTTCCCAACCCAGGGATTGAACCCAGGTCTCCTGCATTGCAGGTGGATTCTTTAACAGCTGAGCCACAAGGGAAACCCAAGAATACTGGAGTGGGTAGGCTAACCCTTCTCCAGCGGATCTTCCCCACCCAGGAATTGAACCAGGGTCTCCTGCGTTGCAGGCGGATTCTTTACCAACTGAGCTACCAGGGCAGCCCTCAACCAGGGATCCAACCCGCACTCCCTGCATTAGAAGGTAAAGTTTTATTTTTAAACGGAAAAGATGCACCAGGGCTTCTCTAGTGGCTCAGCAGTAAAGAATCCACCTGCCAATTCAGCAGACACGGGTTCGATCCCTCGTCTAAGAAGATCCCACATGCCAAGGAGCAAGTAAGCCCGTGCTCCACAGCTATCGAGCCTGTGCTCTAGAGCCTGGGAAATGCAACTGCTGAGCCCTTGGACTGCAAATACCAAAGCCCTCATGCCCCAGAGCCTGTGCTCTAATAGCAAGAGAAGTCATGACAATGAGAAGCCTGCACGTAGCGAGTGGCTCCTGCTCACCGCAACTAGGGAAAAGCCCATCAGCAATGAAGACCCAACACAGCCAAACAAATAAATAGATAAAATTTAAAAAATGCCCCCAGTCTTGGCTGTGGCATGTGGGATCTAGTTCCCCGACCAGGGATTGAACTCAGCCCCCTGCATCAGGAGTACAGAGTCTTAGCCACTGGACTACCAGGGAAGTCCCTAGCCACAGCCATTTCTTACAAATTAATTTGGGCTTATGAGAAAGCAAAACTCAACTGAATATTGTCAACACTTTTTAAAATACTTGGCATTTTGAAAGAAGAGCCAGGGAAGTATGTTTGTATCTGTACTTGAATGCAGCAGTTACACAGGCAGACAAATACGCTGTCACCAGAGATTTACTGAAAGGGTGATCAATTCTTGATAAAATTCTAAACAAGTATTTGCACACAATGGTACATTTCAAAGAGTTCAATGTATATTAAATTTGAGAAAAGATACATTGTGTTTATATGTTAAATGGAGTTAGACCTTAGATAATTTTTTCAAGGTTTTTGCTTATGTAACTAGACATTCATATTTACTTAGGGAGGGATATGGGAAAAATTTTTGTCATGTGGACCAAATCCCACACTTAGTAAGGTGCTGACTGCCTCTGGTTCCACCCATTAAATGCTAATGGTGCCTCCTAATCCATGCAACAATCAAAAATACTCCCACATTTCCATATTACCCCATAGGTTCCCTTCCCCTGAGAATCGAGCTGGTCAGTCCTCTGCTTCTAGCTTAAATACATCTGTTTTCTCTTCTCAAGGTTTTTTAAAGCAAGAGAGATGTGGCAACCTCTGGTCAGTCCCTATTTCTGCAATGCTGTGCTGTGATTAGTCGCTCAGTGGTGTTGAACTCTTTGCAACCCCTTGGACTACAGCCTGCCAGGCTCCTCTGTCCCTGGGGATTCTCCAGGCAAGGATATTGAAGTGGGTTGCCATGCCCACCTCCAGGGGATCTTACCAACCTAGGGATCAAACCCAGGTCTCCTGCATGGCAGGCGGATTCTTTACTATCTGAGCCACCAGGGAAGCCCCATATCAGCAAAGCTGTCCAGATTAAAGAGCCTCCGTGGCTACATGCACCTGTGGTCAAGGTCAAAATCACACCAGGAATCCCATGGCCTTGAGTGCTGGCCTCCAGGCTTTCCCACAAGGCTTGGGGATGTCTCCCTCAAGTGTTTGAGCTCCAAGCAGGTTGTCAAAGGTGCAATCTGGTTTCTTGATGGCTAGCATCCAGGCTGGGCTGTCTGCATCTTGGGCTCCCTTTATGTAGCCCACTGCGGCTGCCCCCCTGATTCTTGCTGCGTGAAAGCTGAACTTCAGGGGAAATAAATCTATCCTACCCGCTTAAATGCAAGCAAAGGAAATGGTTGTTTCCCCCGTGTGCTTGATTTGATCCTTCTGGGTCAGATGCCGTATTCCTTTCCTGCTACATCAAATGTCCATCCTAGCAAACACAGCGGATGTAGCCTGCCTGAAGGAGTGTCCGGCCAAGCACTAAGGACATGGAATTAGGGAGAAGGGACGAGGTTTCTAGGCTGAAATTGGGGAAGGAGTACATTAAGACTGTATATTGCCACCCTGTTTATTTAACTTATATGCAGAGTACATCATGTGAAATGCTGGGCTGGATGAAGCACAAGCTGGAATCAAGATTGTTGGGAGAAAGAGCAAAAACCTCAGATATGCAGATAATACCACTTTAATGGCAGAAAGTGAAGAGGAATAAAGAGCCTCTTGGGGAAAGTGAGGAGGAAAGTAAGAGGAGATCGAAAAAACTGGCTTAAAACTCAACATTCAAGAAACAAAGATCATGCATCCGGTCCCATCACTTCATGGCATATAGATGGGGAAACAATGGAAACAGTGACAGACTTTATTTTCCTGGGCTCCAAAATCACTGCAGATGGTGACTGTAGCCATGAAATTGAAAGATGCTTGCTTCTTGGAAGAAAAACTATGACAAACCTAGACATCATATTATAAAGCAGAGACATTACTTTACTGACAAAGGCCTGCTTAGTCAAAGCTATGGTTTTTCCAGTAGTCGTGTATGGATATGAGAGTTGGACCATAAAAAGAGGTAAGCGCTGAAGAACTGATGCTTTTGAACTGTGTGTGGTGTTGGAGAAGACTCTTGAGAGACCCTTGGAGAACAAGGAGATCTAACGAGTCCATCCTAAAGGAAATCAGTCCTGAAACTGCAATACTTTGGTCACTTGATGTGAAGAACTGACTCATTGGAAAAGTCCCTGATGCTGGGAAAGATTGAAGGCAGGAGAAGAAGGGGACGACAGAGGATGAGATGGTTGGATGGCATCACCGACTTGATGGACATGAGTGGCATCGCCGACTTGATGGACATGAATTTGAGCAGGCTCCGGGAGATGATGGTGGACGGGGAAGCCTGGTGTGCTGCAGTCCATGGAGTCGCAAAGAGACAACTGAGCACCTGGTCTGAACCGTGAAGTACAAGACAACAGCAATGGACAATTTGGAAATTGAAAAGGAAAGCCTCTGAGGTGACTTATTTTGCACAGAATGTTTTATGCTAATTTGGATGTTAGGATTTAATCTTAAAGTGCTTACACTGCAAAACTGCTGACACCCATGATGGCTTGGGCTGCATAAGGAATTACAAGACCCTGGAAATTACTGCCTGAGCCTCAGAGTAATTTGCATCCAGAAGAGTCCTTGCAAGGAGACGGATGTATTTTATCTGCGTACCTGAATAACATACAGGCAAGTGTTAGTCATTTGTTTATGAGTATTTTCCATTACCGCTCCTCTCCCAACACATGGCAAACATTTCTTATTGTTCTGGTCTGTCCCCTCTTCGATGGGCTGCCACAAACAGCTGGCATGGATCTTTCTGTTTTTGCTGATGACTTTTCTGATGCACTGGGTTTCTCCTTGGGATTAAAGTGAAAATTTATTGATCTACTGAAAACATTAGTTCATTGTTGCTGAGATGGCTAAGAGTTGTTGTTGTTGTTGTTTTTTTAATGAATAATCAATCACCTTGCCAATTCTAACTCAGAAGGTGGTCATCTTCGGAATTTTGAACAAGCGTATGTTGGCATAAGCCCCATTCTATACTCCAAGGATGGCATTGTGATAATGTTCTAAAATGTGGCATCACACCTTTTTAAAAATTTAATTTTGATTGGAGGATAATTGCTTCACGGTATTGTGTTGGTTTCTACCAAACATCAAGATGAATCAGCCTTAGGTTTACCCGTGTCGCCTCCCACTTGAACATCCCTCCCTCCTTCCTTCCCATCCCACCCCTCAGGTTGTTGTCCAGCCCCTGTTTGAGTTCCCTGAGTCATACAGCAAATCCCCATTGGCTATCTGTTTTACATATGGTAATGTATGTTTCCATGTTACTTTCTCCATGCAACCCACCCTCTCCTTCCCCCACCCCTGCCCCAGGCACATTCTTGAGTCCATTCTCAATTTCTGTGTCTCCTTTGCTCCTCTGCAAACACACCTTTGTAGATTTCACACTAGTTCACATCTCATCAGAAAAATCAGTGCTCAAAATTATGTGCACACAGTTTTACTTGTAACAAAACTCTTTTTAAATCTGATGTACAGCCTTACTTGATTCAGTTCAATCTTGATTTTATACAACTTTTCTTAGTTTTTGAAAAAATAATAAAAGCAATTCTGAGTATCTGAGCTTCAAGTAAGGACTCAAAATGGATTTCTTCAAACGCACATTTGAGAGGCAAGGCCATCACACTCAGCGGTGCAGGCTGTGCACGGTACACCTGCTCTTGGAGACTGCCCCCATTACCCACACACGCAGCTGACTGGACGCCTTCACAGCGTGTGGGTATGTGCTAGTCACTTCAGTGTGTTCGACTCTTTGCAGCTCCATGGACTGTAAACTGCCAGGCTCCTCTGTCCATGCGGTTCTCCAGGCAAGAATACTGGAGATCTTCCAGGGGATCTTCCCGACTCAGGGACGGAACCCTAGTCTCTTATGTCTCCTGCGTTGGCAGACAGGTTCCTTACCACTAGCACCATCTGGGAAGCCTCTCCTTCATAGCAGGTTTTCTTAAATGCATTATGCTTGTTTCAGGGACATTATTTTACCCCAAACCTCCTCCCTACTTTAGTTTTCAGATCTGAATTTAGGTTCTTGGGATTATGGGCTGATGTGGACAGATGCAATGTGGCAGTCATCTAGTCCTGGCGCGAGAGAGACTTTCATTAGAACCCTCCCAAAGTAGGGTAAACCAAAATAAGTAAATAGAATTGTATCGACCTCGGTAATACTTGCAATAAAACTGAAGGAGGCTCAGAAACAAATTGGAAGGCAATTCCAAAAGAGGATTCTAAACAAAATTTTCAGTGAAATTAATGTTATTTTTTAAAATAAATTACCTGCTTAATTAATTTTTAAATAAATGTTTCTCATTTTTTAAAAAGACTCAATCCTCCATTTTCTATGCTTCTGAGAACAAAGACTATCACATGTAATTGATTGGACTCGTGACTAAAACAGAAGAGAGCACAATTAAAGTTTATTTCCTTTTTGGCATCTCAAATGAAAGTTGCATTATTTCTGTTCATAGTTTAGAATTATCACCACAAAAATGTAAAGGTTCAATAGGTTGAAAAATATTATGGTGCAAACTGGGGAATTTTTTTTCCTCCACAGCATAGAAGAAGGCTAATTGAAAATGGACAGAGAACATTAATAGACAATATATCAAAAAGAAAATACAATTAACACCAAATAAAGTGAAATTATTAAACACATAGAAATACCAATTAAGATACAACCCATGACATTTTTTGCCTAACAAATTTTTAGTAAAAGTTACACAAGAGAAGACTCTACACACGGACATCACCAGATGGTCAAAACCGAAATCAGATTGATTATATTCTTTGCAGCCAAAGATGGAGAAGCTCTATACAGTCAACAAAAACAAGACTGGGAGCTGACTGCGGCTCAGATCATGAACTCCTTATTGCCAAATTCAGACTTAAATTGAAGGAAGTAGGGAAAACCACTAGACCATTCAGGTATGACCTAAATCAAATCCCTTATGATTATACAGTGGAAGTGAGAAATAGATTTAAGGGACTAGATCTGATAGATAGAGCACCTGATGAACTATGTTCTGAGGTTCGTGACATTGTTCAGGAGACAGGGATCAAGACCATCCCCATGCAAAAGAAAGGCAAAAAAGCAAAATGGCTGTCTGCGGAGGCCTTACAAATAGCTGTGAAAAGAAGAGAAACGGAAAGCAAAGGAGAAAAGGAAAGATATAAGCATCTGAATGCAGAGTTCCAAAGAATAGCAAGAAGAGATAAGAAAGCCTTCAATCAATGCAAAGAAATAGAGGAAAACAACAGAATGGGAAAGACTAGGAATCTCTTCAAGAAAATTAGAGATACCAAGGGAACATTTCATGTAAAGATGGGCTCAATAAAGGACAGAAATGGTATGGACCTAAGAGAAGCAGAAGATATTAAGAAGAGGTGGCAAGAATACACAGAACTGTACAAAAAAGATCTTCATGACCCAGATAATCACGATGGTGTGATCACTCACCTAGAGCCAGACATCCTGGAATGTGAAGTCAAGTGGGCCTTAGAAAGCATCACTACGAACAAAGCTAGTGGAGGAGATAGAATTCCAGTTGAGCTATTTCAAATCCTGGAAGATGATGCTGTGAAAGTGCTGCACTCAATATGCCAGCAAATCTGGAAAACTCAGCAGTAGCCACAGGACTGGAAAAGGTCAGTTTTCATTCCAATCCCAAAGAAAGGCAATGCCAAAGAATGCTCAAACTACTGCACAATTGCACTCATCTCACACGCTAGCAAAGTAATGCTCAAAATTCTCCAAGCCAGGCTTCAGCAATATGTGAACCATGAACTTCCTGATGTTCAAGCTGGATTTAGAAAAGGCAGAGGAACCAGAGATCAAATTGCCAACATCTGCTGGATCATCGAAAAAGCAAGAGAGTTCCAGAAAAAACATCTATTTCTACTTTATAGACTATGCCAAAGCCTTTGACTGTGTGAATCACAATAAACTATGGAAAATTCTGAGAGAGATGGGAATACCAGACCACCTGACCTGCCTCTTGAGAAACCTATATGTAGGTCAGGAAGCAACAGTTAGAACTGGACATGGAACAACAGACTGGTTCCAAACAGGAAAAGGAGTATGTGAAGGCTGTATATTGTCACCCTGCTTACTTAACTTCTATGCAGAGTACATCATGAGAAACGCTGGGTTGGATGAAGCACAAGCTGGAATCAAGACTGCCAGGAGAAATATCAACAACCTCAGATATGCAGATGACACCACCCTTATGGCAGGAAGTGAAGAGGAACTAAAAAGCCTCTTGATGAAAGTGAAAGAGGAGAGTGAGAGCTTAAAGCTCAACATTCAGAAAGTGAAGATCATGGCATCTGGTCCCATCACTTCATGGGAAATAGATGGGGAAACAGTGGAAACAGTGTCAGACTTTATTTTTTGGGGCTTGAAAATCACTGCAGATGGTGATTGCAGCCATGAAATTAAAAGATGCTTACTCCTTGGAAGAAAAATTATGACCAACCTAGATAGCATATTCAAAAGCAGAGATATATTACTTTGTCAACAAAGGTCTGTCTAGTCAAGGCTATGGTTTTTCCAGCGGTCATGTATGGATGTGAGAGTTGGACTGTGAAGAAAGCTGAGTGCTGAAGAATATATGCTTTTGAACTGTGGTGTTGGAAAAGACTCTCGAGAGTCCCTTGGACTGCAAGGAGATCCAACCAGTCCATTCTAAAGGAGATCAGCCCTGTGTGTTCTTTGGAAGGAATAATGCTAAAGCTGAAACTCCAGTACTTTGACCACCTCATGCGAAGAGTTGACTCATTGGAAAAGACTCTGATGCTGGGAGGAATTGGGGGCAGGAGGAGAAGGGGATGACAGAGGATGAGATGGCTGGATGGCATCACAGACTCGATGGACGTGAGTCTGAGTGAACTCCGGGAGTTTGTGATAGACAGGGAGGCCTGGCGTGCTGTGATTCATGGGGTCACAAAGAGCTGGACACGACTGAGCGACTGAACTGAACTGAAAAGAGTGGAAAGAAAGGAAGAGAGAGGATGCTGGCAAGTGTGTCACAGGACAAGCCCTTCATAGATGGTCAACAGGAGGATAAATTGATACAGTATTTGAAGACACAGTTCTGGACAAAATTTTAGGGATCTTTGAAAGTTTATACCTTTGACTTAATTATGCCATATCCGGAAGTCCTTGCTGATGAGTAGTCTTCTTTATTCAAAAAAATGTCCTGTTAAAAAGCTTATGGAAGCCCTACAAGTCCCACAGTAGAAGACTGGTGAAGTAAACAATGGCACATCCCCCTGATGGGATATTGCGAAATCCCCAAACATAACATTTACAAAGGTTATAACAGAGGAAAATGTGTATTATAGAATGCTAAATAAGCATTAAATAGCTCTCAGTTATATGTAGATTATTAAATTACTTATATTTACAACAAAAGATAAAACTTGAAAAGGAAAAATGAGAAAAGAATTGAAAAGAAATATACCTAAATGTAAATTATTGTTTTTATTTGAGTAATGATTTGAAAGATGGGTCATTCATTTCCTTTTTCCCCCTACATTTCTCATTTTGTTTTTTAAAAAAAGACTATTTCCAAAACTATCCATATAAAAACCATCAATAATAACATGTCATAATTGTAGGCCAAGATAAGTGAGCAGTGAGGTTCTGGTCTGGTAACACATGAAAAGTCCTACCATTAAGGGAAATAGATGAACTTTCCAAAAATTCTGAATGTTGACATGGTTTATGCTGAGTCATTACAATCTAGCTGGAGGCATAACACTGACAATTAGCTACTTGTGGGTATCATTTTGCACAAACGAGTCATTTCTGAACAACCTCCAAGGGAAGGATTTTATTCTACATTTTTCTTTTTGGTTGCCTGAAAAGGTTCTGTGGGCAGATCACCACCATTTACCCTGTCCTGTGTGAGCTCCGTTTGCCTCAGACCCTGTCCACCAGCCCCTGCTTCTGCGGCTTGCCCACATGTCCCCTTACTTTCCTTAACCAGGGAGGCCTGAGCTGGGGTATTCCACAGAATGGATGCTGGAACAGATCACTTTCAGGCCATTGTGAGTTTCATTTCTAATGGCTCATTATTGCCTGTCCACATAAGGGCTTGGTTTCATCAGATATGATATTCCTTGTTCTTTTAGAATTATGCGTGTAGCTACAAGTAATATCAAAAGTTTTAACTAGAAAAATCTTTAAAAGCTGAGCTGTAATAAACAAAAGGGGCTGTGAAGCCTCAAGGTTTGGAGGAAGAAAGCCTTTAAAATATGATCATTTTGAAAACTCCCTTTGCTTTACTTGACTGCGGAAAAAGACTGGCTTTGCCCTTCCCCCATCTCTGAGCTAATCATGCCTAGTTGACGTTAAGCTCTCAAATTAAGCATCACTTCCTCATTAGCCTCTTTCCTTGACTCCTAAACTAGGATAGACCCTACATTCTCCGTGGTGGGCTGCCCTTTTTTTCCCCAGGACTTCTAAGCATCACTTGTAAGCATTTGTAATTGAAATGAATACTTGTATTAGTAAATCTTTCTTTCCTGCTGAACTCTGAGTCCATGAGAGCAGAGTTCTTATCTATTTTATTTATCATCATGTCCCCAGTGCCAAGAACAGGAGCTTGGTATGCACTGGGTGCTGAATAAATATTTGTTTAATGAATGAATTTTCCGGTGTGACCTACTAAAGCAGAAAAAGAATGGTTGGCACAAAATCAAATAGTGGTGGAGTTGAAAACACAAATACTAAAGGCTTTATTATTTTTTCTCCTTTTTTCTTTAAAATTTTAATTTTATATACATATACACACACAAAATCTCATATCATTGCTCTAGTATTGAGTTCCAGAAGGTTTTTTTTTTTATGTTTGAAAATTATGAATATGTGGTTTGGGTGGTTCCTCTGCTATGAGAATAGCAAATATTTGGAACCCCTCCAAAAGTTTAGGGTAAATACTTCTTAGACAACTTTACCCACTTGAGCTGTGCTTTTACATAAATAAAATTTAGTACAACCTCAAAGATGTATTGGGCAGTATTCTGCAACTTGGCCTGTCTATGAATCCAGAGATCCCTAAGTCCGTCTTTCCTGAAGTTTACAATAAATTACTCCACTTAGCACGTCTGTTATTCTGCCACGTTGGCTTCTTTGCGTTTTGTAAAAGCAAAATTCTTGGAATTTATTTTACAGACACAAATCACCTTGTAATTCTTTGCACTTAGTTAGTAGCTATTGAGCATGTAACTACAGAGCTGAACAATTACCAGATACTGTAATCATGCAAAGATTTTAATCTTTCAAATTAGATCTCACCTCCACACTAGGGAAGAATAGGAAATTTACAGGATAATTAGCTCATGGGCTAGTCAGCACTTCCAGGGATTGTCAGGAAGTGTCTGCATGAATGGTCTTAGGGTATTCTTTATTTTTTATTAAGCGCCTTTCCTTGAAACTACCTTGCATGCTTTGCATTGTACAAACTGGAGAAAAATGTCTTTTGCAAGCTGAGGCAGCCCATCTGCAATGAATCTTGGGCAGAGGGTGGCATTTTTGGGGATGGCATATTCTGCTACTCTTCCGGGGAAATCGTCTTCCAAGTGTTAAAAGGGAGCCAAGTAAACCTTTAAAAGTGAGATACCAAAAAGCAAGAAGCCAAAGTTACGATTGTTTTCTTTATAATTTTTCTTTTTTATCTTTCTAAATGTCCTTTCTGGCAATTACCAGAGCAATTGATTTTTTCCCCAAATATTTAGTTTTTGTTTATGTATTTATTTGGCTGTGTGAGTCTTAGCTGTAGCAGGTGGGATCTAGTTCCCTGATCAGGGGTGGAACCTGGGCCCCCTGCCCTGGGAGCCAGGAGTCTCAGCCACCGGACCACCAGGAAAGTCCCCTATGCTTATGTTTTATGAGTTGATTTTTCAGAAACTTTGGGAGAGAGAATTTCGAGTTGCAGGGCTTCCTACCCTTACCCCAGACTGGAGCCAGATCCACCCTGCTCTACAGCACAGAGAACGCGGAATGCATTCAGTGGCGACACAGTCCTAGCCTGAACTTGGCTGTGTTAGGACAGGACCATCTCCTCAGGCTACACATCAGGGCTCCCTCCTCCAGATGGGTTATCACAGTTACCAGCACTTCCCACCTGTAGCAGAAGAGCCCCAGACCCACACGGGCGCTCAAAGAACGTGGCTTCTTCCTTCTTTTAAGTAGCAGACAAGAGAAGCGAGACCATCAAGCCACTAGATCAGTACGTGGGGCTGGGAGCGGGGGAGCCTCCTGGCTGCTGGTACTTCGTTTCTGACGAACAGGGCATTTTCAGGGGGTGGCCTATAAAAATGAGGAGGCTGGAGAGGGCTATGGCCAGGAAACATGGGTGAGTCGAAAAGGGAGGGGTCCCACTCAGCACCAACTTCTGAGAGCAGGAAATGGGCTGGGAAATTCAGCAGTAAGTAGTGGGATAGTCAGGGACTGCGTTCAGGGCTTTGGAGGGCTTGGAGCAACTCCTCTTCAAGAGAAATATTTTTTAAAAGGCATTGAATTTAGTAGTCTTTCAACTTAGCAATCTCATTAGAAGTCATAAGCCATCCTTTTTTCACTATGATTAGGAGACTTCTCAGGCTGAAATTACATTGCAAAAAGGGTTCCTGTTATGTAAATAAGTTCAATAGTACCATTTTTTTAAGATTCTACATATAAATATTATATGGTGCCTGTCTTCCTCTTTCTGACTGACTTACTATTATGATCTTTACACTGTAAATCAACTGTTTCAATTTTTTAAAAATTTACAGAGGACTTCTGCGGGTTACAGTCTAAAGGGTCGCAGAGTCGGACATGACTGAGCATCTAAGCATGCTTGCATCTGTGGCCTGTGACCCGTCCTGAATCCGGTACTGCAGAGGTTCAGGAGAAAGACCAAGCCTGAGCCTTATTTCCAAGGGTCTTTTCATCTCACTGGGACTAAGCTAACCCCCAGGAAATAGTAAGATAAGAGTTAATCACTGGCAGTTTGATACTTGCTTAAAAAAAAGAAAATTCAGAGGGATTTAGCGAAGGGGGGGAACACATTGGGCAGATCATTTTTAAAGGCCATAGCAGTAGAGCCTTTCTGAGCTTCCAGACCTGCTGATGGATTTCTTATATTATTATGAGCTCCATTAACATCATCAGTAAAATTATAGTACTGCTAATAGAGATCCATAATAATAAAATCTTGACTATGGTTACAGACCCATTCATCCTTAGAGCTTCATTCCAAAGTGGATGAATGCCAAGTGTTTTAAATCCCTGCTTTATACTGACTGAGAGAGTCAAGCTCAGTACCTTGTCTCCAGCTTTTTATCATGTCAGTAGCAGAGCCGGGGGAAAACAAAACACGAGTCTTCACTGGCTCTAATGAAATACCTTGAAGAGCCATGTCAGATTTGAAGGTGGCAGCCAGCCTAGAGAACTCCCAAACATCCGAGGAGACGGGGACAGCCAGGGATGAGCCACGTGCACTTCTTGGATGTGGAACAGACACAGGATTTTCACCTGTAGACTGTCAGACAACAGGGAGGTATGTGGACCATGTATGGAGAAATTGAACCTGTCAAGATAAGTCGAGATTAGGTGTGTGCATGGGTTTCGATCTCATCAAGGAGCAATTCTAGGAATGTTTTAGAGATAGTGCCAGGCAGGCCAGCTGAGAAAGTGGCTGTGGGAACTCAGCATAAGTTCAAGGGTCAAGGCCTTGGGAACAAATTATAGAAAAGAAATAAAGAAAAAAAAAAAGATATAGTTTTTTCTTTTTTCCAAAGAAGAGATTAGATTAGAGCAATATCAGGCTGGAGAGACAGGAAGTATTGGTGTATTCAACAGGTGACAGAAAAGACAAATAGGGGAGAAATGTACATTTGAGGAGTCAAGAGCATCAGATGATACGAAATAATATTTAGTATATGAAAAAAAGGGAGGTTAAATGTCAAAGGCAAAAAATGTACAGCTAAGCCTAGGAAAGCCCGGTACTGATTGGGCTATAAACTTTAGTCCACCTATTCAGAGAATATAGAGCAGAGCAAGTTTCTGAGACCTAGAAATGTCAGTTGTCACCTGTCACAGGATGGTGCAGACAGGGCATGATAACCAGTTTGACCAAAAGATGCAAGTAGGGTGGTTCTTAGGTTTAACAGACTGCTTCCTCCAGAAAACAGGGCTTCCAATCTCGAATTCCTTTCCTCTTGCATTATTCATTCATTCAACTTTCCATTGATTCACTTAACAAATATTTACTGGCCCAGCTTGGGTCAGTCTCTGTACTGGCTTTGAGGATATGGAGATAAGTAAGACCACATAGCACACGCTCTTGGTCAAGCAGGCAAAACAGATGGCTTGGAAAATAAGTGATTACAAAATAATCTAATAATGTGTTGTAAGGAAAGAGTTCAGGGACAGACAATTGCACTTTTTTAAAACTGAAAAATAGCTGACATCCTATTCGTTTCAGGCATACTACACAGTGCTTTGACATTTGCCTATGTTATGAAGTGGTCACCATAAGTCTAGTAACCATTTGTTCCCAAACAAAGTGGTTACCATATTCTTGACCATATTCCTTATGCTGTATGTTACATCCCTGTGGCTTATTCATTTCATAACTGGGATTTGAAAATGGCCTTCATCTCTTTTCTCAAACTCTGTGTTACTTGCTCTGAACTGGAGAACCATCCCCATCCTCTGTGCTGCTCTTTGGGGATTCTGAGGGCAAGGGAAGGCTATGTCAGGACCACTTGTCATTGTGCAGAAACAGCACAGATGTGACAGCGAGATACAGCGCTTGCATCTAAAGGGCACTTTTTGCTGGAGAAGCTTTCCTGTTCACAGCATCCAATATAGTTCAATATTGAGCATCCCTGTGCTAAGAACGCCAGCATTCCTCCTTATCTCACAGGGCAGCTCTGGCCAGATGGCCTTTCCGTTTTGCACAATGACATATGTCATCGTTGGACACAAAGGCAAAATACTCAGTTGAAAAGTCGAAGGTTCAATCAATAGGCCATCTTGTTGAATTGACATCAAATAAGAAATTTTAGCTAATCTTGGGATTGAAAAGATATCTTTTTATCCACTGCATTAACTAAATTGGAGGCATTTGGGGGCATTAGATGGACAACCAAGTAAATTTTTTGAATCTTGTTCAAGAAAAGTAAAGATCAATGCTTGTAAGCATCCTGGAAAGACCATGTGAAATACACCCAAGGTACAGGATTTGATCTGGAGAATCAATGATCCTATATATCATTGATTATATAGGAAGATGTCCTTTATCATGATTTATCTCAGCTACTGGTCCATGCCTCTGGCTTCTTTCCACACACTTTGCGGTATCAGGGATGTGTCAGTAAGAAGGCCTATATTGGGAGTGATCTAAGTATTCTATGAACACAGGCTGCACACATTCATATGAGTAATGTTAAGAACTGAAGCAAGCTTGCAGATAATCCAATAGGAAAATATCCGGACGGCACGTATGGATAGTATAAGAGAAGTACATAGACATTTTTGAGGTCTGGCATTGTCTTTGCAATTGCTTCGACTCTATTTCTCTTGCATGATGTAACTGTGTTCAGGGTACATTTGACCTACTGCTCCAGAACTTTCTTCTCAGAACACATTTTGGTCCCCAGTTATGCCCAAGTTGCTGGTGTGAGCCCATGAGAACAGGCTTCAGCCCCCTATTGCATAAAGATTGTGTTTATAGTAAGATACGTATTAACTTAGTTTATGTGTTATGGGGAGGGGTAACTGGGGGGGATGGTGGGGAGATGGAGATTATCGGGGTGAAGTGTAAAATGCTCTCAAGTTTCCCCTTGGTGCTGCCCCTCTTGTATGGTCAAATCTTGAGAAAAACTCTCTGGAGAGGCTCTAACATGATTAGCCTATTAAAAGGCTGAGACCTATGCCACTGTAACTCAGCACCTCTCAAACTTAATTTAACACAGAGATCCACCTCTCCTCACATTACTTCCTTCTCAACATGTACTGACATCCCAAGGAAATCCAGTTTCTTAAAACTCATTTGCTGGGGGCACTCCCAAAAGGTTTTTCCATAGCTATGTACTCTTTTATAAACATTTAAATTAACATCTATCAGTTTTCATCCTGGATAAAGAAGTTCGCTCTGTTAGTAGGAGATTGAAAATGTTAATTATATTATAGTTATAATCTGAAATCAGATGAGAACTGATTGTAATTAGAATACATAGTTGATGATGTACTTGACAAAATAGATTTTAAGTGACTTCCTGAAATGCCACTTGAATCAGAAAGAATTCAAACTGAATTTTTACCTGAGGGTTTTATCTTTGAAAAGTTGATAACTCTAGGAATGATTCCAAAAATGTTTGAATGATCAATGTCACTAATATATATTGCATCGATTATTCTGAATTCAGAAACTCCCTCAAAGTTCAAGTTTCACCCTTAACAGAAAGGACCAAGAGGACAAGGAGACAGGAAGCCCATGCATTTAAGGTATCTTGATGAATCATTAACCTATCACTGAAAGATTTGACATAGGTGAGGGGAACAGCCTTCATTTCAGGTGTGATTCTACTTATCAGGCAGTTTATAAAAAAGAACATATAGAAGGTGAAGATCTAGAAGTTGATTCCTTTCAAATAATCCATTTATTTTACATCCCCCCCAGAAAGTCTGTGTGGATCCCTGGGGATACATCTCTATTTGAGGCCCCCTTGCCCCAGAGTTCGGTTGCCATTGCTTTGAGTGAGAACCCCTGGGCTGTTCTCTTGCCTAAGTCTCTTTTTGTCCCCCACCCGATTCTTCCATTCCAGGCCCTCCTTTCTCTAGAATGAAATCAACTTCTTAGCCAAGTGGGAAAGCCCCTCTACAACCCAGTCTCCACTGCGCTCATGTTGTCTTCCCCTCCTAAGAAAGAGCCCACCACTTTACTTCAGCCCCAGGGATCTCCAGGCTCTTTCTTGAACATGCATTGCTCTTTCTTGCCACCATATCCTTGTTCTCTCTGTCTGGGAATCTTATTCTCCAGATACCAGCTTCTTGTACCTGTTGTTAGCTCAGTTCAGTTCAGTCACTCATCATTTCTGACTCTTTGTGACCCCATGGACTGTAGAACGCCATGCCTCCCTGTCCATCACCAATTCCAGGAGCTTGCTCAAACTCATGTCCATTGAGTCCCTGATGTCATCCAACCATCTCATCTTCTGTCGCCCTTCTCCTGCCTTCTGTCTTTCCCAGCATCAGGGTCTTTTCTAATGAGTCCATTCTTTGAATCAGGTGGCCAAAGTATTGGAGCTTCAGCTTCAGCATCAGTCCTTCCAATGAATATTCAGGACTGATCTCCTTTAGGATGGACTGGTTGGATCTCCTTGCTGTCCAAGTGACTCTCAAGACTCTTCTCCAACACCATAGTTCAAAAGCATCAATTCTTCGGTGCTCAGCTTTCTTTATGGCCCATCTCTCACATCCATACATGACCACTGGAAAAACCATAGATTTGACTAGATGGACCTTTGTTGGCAAACTAATGTCTCTTCTTTTTAATATGCTGTCTAGGTTAGTCATAGCTTTTCTTCAAAAGAGCAAGTGTTTTTTAATTTCAAGGCTGCAGTCACCATCTGCAGTGATTTTGGAGCCCAAGAAAATAAAGTCTGACCCTGTTTCCACTGTTTCCCCATCTATTTGCCATGAAGTGATGGGACCGGATACCATGATCTTCGTTTTCTGGATGCGGAGTTTTAAGCCAACTTTTTCACTTTCCTGTTTCACTTTCATCAAGAGGCTCTTCAGTTCCTCTTCACTTTCTGCCATAAGGGTGGTGTCATCTGCATATCTGAGGTTATTGATATTTCTCCCAGCAATCTTGATTCCAGTTTGTGCTTCATCCAGTCCATGATTTCGCATGATATACTCTGCATATAAGTTAAATAAGCAGGGTGACAATATACATCCTTAACATACTCCTTTCTCAATTTGAAACCAGTCTGTTTTTCCATGGCCTGTTCTAACTGTTGCTTCTTGACCTTCATACAGATTTCTCAGGAGGCAGGTAAGGTGGTTTGGTAATCCCATCTCTTAAAGAATTTTCCACAGTTTGTTGTGATCCACACAGTCAAATGCTTTATCGTAGTCAATAAAGCATAAGTAGATGTTTTTCTGGAGTTCTCTTGCTTTTTCTATGATCCAGTGGATGCTATTAGGTCTCTTTGATGTTGGCAATTTGATCTACCTGTTAAGGAAGAGCTTAACACCTTCCAGGAGGGTTTACCCATCCTTGATCTCATCCTTTGCTCCATTGTCATCGTGTCCTTTGCTTGTATCGCCAGTACATCTTCCATGTCTGTGTGCCTTGTATTAGTGTTACCTGGACAAGCGTTTGTCTTCTTTTTAATTTATCTGTCTGACTGTGCTGGATCATAGTTGTGACACCCGGGACCTTCAGTCTTCCCTGTGGCATGCATACTCTTTAGCTATGGCTTGTGGGCTCTTGTTCCCTGATCAGGGATTGAATTCAGGCCCCCTGCATTGGGAGTGCAGAGTCTTAAACACTGGCCCATCAGGGAAGTCCCAGGGTTTGTCTTCTTAATCAAGATAAAATCTCTGAGCAGCAAGGAGACTTATGCTGTACTTATCTGTGTACCTAACAGCACCTAGCACAGAGCAGGATTAAATGTTGATTGCAAGATGCGTCTAAATAAGTTTCAGCCCATTTTGAATATAGATAGTACATGGAGTTGCCAAGGGAGAGTATTGATCTCCTTGTATGTGGGGGGCCCCTGTATGTGGGGGGCCCCTATCTATGGAATTTGCCATTTTGGCACCGGCCCTTAAGATACAAAGGAAGAAGGCATCTGTGCTCCCAACCTACCCTCACTGTGATGGGGGTGATATGCAGGTGACTTGTAAGCTGGCTTATATTTGTGGAACAGCTGTGAAATTTGCAGGGTTACCCTTAGACTGTACTTATTTACAAAGGCAAATAAGTATTTCCTTTTGTTTAAAAAAAAAAAAAAAAGTCTGCATACCCAAAGTATTTTAGGTAAATGAAAACCTTAGTTTTCCTTAAAGGGACTAACAAAGAATTTCATTCCTTGTTGTCAGTAATGTCTTTGTGGCAGGTCCCTAATCTTTTCTTTTTCAAACTTCCTTCAAAGGATGGTTCAGGAGTCTTTAATTAACTATTAAAACGGGTGTTCTAACATGGGGGCAAGATTTAGAAAATCCCTTTAATTACTGGAACCAGATTTTCTCCTGATGTGTAAATACGAGTTTACTCCTCAACCAAATTGGGCTTTAATTAAACTGGGGGTGGGAGGTTGGGGGCCTGAATACTGGAAAGTGCCTTAATTTGCATTGGTCCCTGTTTCACTGAAATTGGCTTAAGGGTGGAGATGAGAGACTCTTATGGTTTATTGTTTAAACTGGAAAATCAAGCAAAATGGGATTTGCTTTCCATACAGGAACTCATGGAAATTAGACACACCCTTGCCACCTCTGATTTATTCAAATGCCCGTGCTATAGGATTACCATGGGGAGGCTCAGTGGTATGAGTTTATGAACCGCCATGTATTTCTTTTTGTTTTTTTTTCCCCCCTCTGGATACATTAATCAGGCAAAACTAGGCTTATGGTTCTAGTTGACAAGGAAAGAAAAACCAGAGCTTGCTTTACCCCTCCCTCAATTTAATGCTTAACATTCAATATGGTGCACAGTTTGTTGAGAAAATAAGGTACATGTTTTGTCATTCCCCTTATGGATTTCAGTCAACACATGGAGGTGTTTGAAATGATCGGCTAATCCAGTTTCCTTTCCTTGAACCATCTGGTTCGAATTCTGTCTACCTGCTTGGAGTGCCCCAGTCTCGTCTGCATGTACATATAAGGAAGTCACAACTCATTAACAGTTTAGGGAAAATCCCTGTGGAAATATACAACTTTACTATTGTGGTAGATTTCCTCTTGGGAGCAAATTAGATAGGACTTTGATGTAAACCAAAGAAACTTGAGAGTTTTTGGAAGATATGTTGCTGCTGCTGCTAAGTCGCTTCAGTCGTGTCTGACTCTGTGTGACCCTATAGACGGAATGAGTGGTCCTAAAAAAAATTCAACTTAAAAGCTTTTATTTCAAGTAGGAACAAAGTTATTGTATACTATCACCATAGCTCAACTTGAAGTGGTCAAGTGATGAGCAGAACATGGCCTTACTAGCTTCATGATAAGGTCCTTGATCAAGTTTCAGCAATAAACATGTAATAATAATAAAATTAATGGAAAATAATTTGGTGGCATTTGCTTATTATTGGTTGAGTCAAAAGATCTACTCAATCTTCTCATTGTTTCCATTTTATTGACTTACTTTGTTATTTATTTTAATTTTTATTGGAGTATAATTGACTTAGTCTCCATTTTAGAGGCTGGGAAACTCACCCCACCCTTTCCAGCCTTCCCTGAAGCTATATCACACGTTTTGGTCAATGAGTTAGTTATATGTCAAAACCTGCTAGGGGCTTCTGGGAAACATTTCTCTGTTCTTCACCATCTCTTGGAGCTTACTCACTCTTGTGTCCATATAGGTATGCTGTTGCTGCTAAGTCGCTTCAGTCGTGTCCAACTCTGTGTGACCCCATAGACAGCAGCCTACCAAGCTCTCCCATCCCTGGGATTCTCCAGGCAAGAACACTGGAGTGGGTTGCCATTTCCTTCTCCAATGCATGAAAGCGAAAAGTGAAAGGGAAGTCACTCATTTGTGTCTGACTCTTCACGACCCCATGGACTGCAGCCTACCAGGCTCCTCCGCCCATGGGATTTTCCAGGCAGGAGTACTGGAGTGGGGTGCCATCGCCTTCTCCTGAGTCGGTATAAACACAGAAATTCCCTTCACCACATCCCCGCGTCAGACGATGGACTTTACTATTTGAGGGCAAGTAGACTCAAGTTTGGTTTAGTAACAGCAATACTAACTGATGGAGATAAACCCTACATATTTGTATCTGCTTTGAGACAGTCTTCCTGAGTTGAATAACTCAGTCAACCTTCCTTCCTCCTCCATGGCGCCTGGGATCGCCAGTGGGTTGAAACTTTCATGAGGGCCTGGGATGGAGCATTTGGGTCCAAGCTCAGAATGGATGAAAATAGTGTAGGTTGAAGGATGAAGTCAAAGGCTAAAGAAGAAAGACTAAAGGTGATTTCCCAGCTTCCGTTACACACAGGGAGAAGTGGTGTAGAGCACTGCAGTCTCTCTTACATGTTTTTAGTGAAAATGAAAAGTCAGCTCTTCACGGAGTCTTTGCAGCACCCTGTGCCCCATCGCAGACCCATTTTCTGATTCACCCCCTTTTCCCTCTACTTCTCTCTTCCTTCTTCTCCAGGGCCCAGAATCTCCTAATGAAGTCAGTTTATTTGTTGATTTTTTTGTTTGTCATAGCTGAATCTGATGGCTATTATACCTTCTTCTCAATTCCTTCCATCTTCCCATTTTTACTTAAGTGCTTTCCGTCAGCTCCCCTGGTCTCATCTTACACAAAGTTAGTTCAAAGGTGCATTCAAATTTATAGTGTCTGACATTAAAAAAAAAAAAAAAAAGACCTCTGGTGATGAGGAAATAAAAAGAGAATCCTTAAGAGCAGATGCAGATGTTGTATTTCCTGATTTAAAATGGAATATAATACCTAAAAGAAAAAATGCTGTCGTAAACATTTTTATTTTTCCTGACTGGATTTTTTTTTTTTTTTCCAAAAACAGTGCTTCCTATTGACCTAAGATACAGAATAGAGTAGGAGAGAAGGTTACAAAAATCTGACTGTGTTCGTTCTTTAATTTTTCCCTCAGGGTGCAGTGCTGAAGACAAAGGGGCTTTTCTAAGAGGAGTTTTTCCTCTGTCCTGGAAACAAAATCCCCCAAACAGACCCCCAATTCAGCAGGTCAAAGGCCCACGTCACCAGAGGGGCTGCTTGGACAGGAAGTGGTGGATTTCCTCTTCAGCAGGGATCCCTCCCAGAGCTGGGCAGGTTTGGCGGGAGGGGGGCCAACTGTTCGGACCACTCAAATTTAGAATTTAAGTAGGGAGAGACCTCTGAGATCCAGTCCCCGGGTTTATGAGGTTGGGAGAAGTTTCCGCCTCTTGTTGCCAATCCCTGTGAGCCCTGGTAGAACGGCCAAGTGGGAATTTTTGGTAACGCTGCAGAACTCATGTTTCCTTGACCAAATGAATCGGGGGAAACACTGACAAAATAAAGTTATGGAAGACTCTTCACTACCGTGGTTCTCTACTGCACACTGGATTTAGTGTCCAGTACTCCCCAAGTTTATATGGTTGCGAACAGACTGTTTCTCTTTTTGGTGGAGTAGCAAACTATTCCTCAAACAGGAGCACATAGTTTCCACCATGATAAGTCTGTTCCTGGGACCCATCTTCCTTTGCTCCTCGTCTTCCTCAGCTCTGTGAGTAATAACAGTGACTCTACAGGGCTTCCCTGGTGGCTGAGCTGGTAAAGAATCCCCTTGCAACACAGAAGACCCTGGTTTGATTCCTGGCTTCGAAAGATCCACCAGAGAAGGGATAGGCGGCCCACTCCAGTATTCTGGCCTGGAGAGTTCCATGGTCGGAGGAGCCTGGCAGTCCCCAGTCTATGAGGCCACAAAGAGTCAGACACGACTGAGCAACTCTCGCTTCACCGCTTGATCACTTGGACACGTTAGTAACCCAGTTCTGCAGCTTAGCGGTAACCGCAGTGGGCTACCATCTGAAGACTCTTCTGAAAGAACATGGTCTTAGCAGAAAGAACAGGGAGACTGGATATTTATTCTGCCCCTACTTAGTGGCAAGGCACAGTTTACCTTTTCAGAGGGGGAGAAAGCTTCAGAGAATATGGTACTGTTTATACGGGCACAGGAAATTATTGGCGAAACGGCAGCTGTATTTTTCAGAGCTTCATGAATTACCCATTGCATTCGTGTAGAAAGCCGATCTCTTCCCCATTTTTGTTTGGTATTGAAACAAACCCTTGGCTAATTCTTTTGTTGGGAGAGAAAAGAATTTGAAAATGATTGTTCTTTTTTAAAAAAGAAATTACTTTTCTTCTTCCCTTTTTTTTTTTTACAGTTGGAATGAAATATGGGTTTAAGATCACTATTCTTTATTATATCCCCAAAGCACTACATATGATGACAGCTTGTAAGTTGAATTCCCCAGCCCCAGCTCTCCTTCTGAGTCCAAACCAGTGTTCAGCACCACCCACTGCACAGCCGTTCCAGGATATGGCAGAAGCACTGCAAACTCAGCATTGTCACTCCTGCCCTCCTTTCCCCGCACCCACCCTGACCAAGGGCACTGCTGCCCATCCACTAACAGGCCAGAACCTGGGCCTCATCCTCCTTTCTTTCTCTGGAGATTCATTCTCTCTCTTGGGTGACTTTTTGCCTCCGGTTGTCAAGCTGCTCCAACATAGCTTCAGAAAATGCTCTTCTCCATTATCTTCCCCTTAGTTCAGCAAGGCAAACCTCGGCGTGGCTTGCCATCCTTCCAGACCTGACTCTTCCAGCCTCTGCTATCACCCGCTACCACCCCTGCCCCACCCTGTGCACGCTGATTTCTGCACAGTTCCCCGAACCCACTCTGTTGCTTCACATTGCTCTGACTTGAACTATTATTTCTCTTTCTCCCAAATAATCTCCTTTCCCCCACCTTCTTTGTCTACCTCTGTCTGAGGGCTGAGACCTCCATTAGGTGCTTCTGTTTTCAGAGGCTTCCCTGAGTTCCACGGGAAGAAATGGCCATATCCATCTCTGTGCCGCCACTGTCCCTTCATCAGAATCCTTGGTTTTTACTTGGGCATGCAGAATCATGAAAAATAATACATGCTTGTTGTTCTGGGGTGAATTGTCATGCAGAAAAAGCAAATGGGTGCAACCTGGCATCTAATAGGTGCTTAAGATGCATTTGGAATAAGCAAGTTATAAATGCTTGAGGGTATTTTATTTTCTTCTACAAGATGAAAAAAGAAGATGATGTTTTGTGATTAAGTTGCCTGACTTAGAAGTTGACTAATGGAAAAGACCCTGATGCTCAGAAAGACTGAGGGTAGGAGGAGACTGGGGCAACAGAGGATGAGATGGTTGGGTGGCATTACCGACTTGATGGACATGAGTTTGAGGAAACTACGGGAGATAGTGAAGGACAGGGAAACCCATGGGATCGCAAAGAGTCGGACACAACTGAGCAATTGAACAATAGCAATGGGGAAGAGGGTCACTGGAGGCCTGCCAAGGACTAGTCATTCTATCTTTGCCATTCTGGACCATTCAGTGGGCAGATGGCAGTGGGCTGGCTGCTCCGTCAGGGCCCTTCTGCACAGGCATTTTTGATGCCCTAAACTCCAGTCTCACAGAACTGGGACCAGATGTCACCCAGCTGGCATCTCCACCTCCTGTGGCCAGCTGAGCTGCTGAGACTTTTTTTTTTTTTTTTTTGGAGACTTTTAAATGATCCCGTGTCAAATTACCTAGTACGAAGCCTGACAGAGAATACTCACTTGCTAAGAGGGAGTTTTCTTGTTTTGCCATTTTTTAAGAGGAAAAACCGTACAAAACTTTTTTTTTTCCCCATGAAAATCTGTGCCTGGGATATGGGAAGATAACGGTTACTAAGGTACATGATGTTTTGGTTGTTACACATTCGCGGTTCTAGTGCAAATCTCCCTCCATCTGCACCCTCTCTCTTTCTCCTACATCCTCAGCCGCTCCCACTTGATTGACTCCTGCCGCTTTACCTGTGAAGAAGGTCAAGACTTTCCTACCATAAAGATCCCTGCTTCTTCTTCTTTGTTTGTTTGTTTGTTTGTTTTCCTGCCACATTGCACAGCATGTGGGATCTTCGTTGCCCAACCAGGGATTGAACCTGTGTCTTCTGCAGTGGAAGTGAGGAGTCTTCACCACTGGACCACTAGGGAAGTGCCAAGGACCCTTCTTAATTCTTCTCCACATCCAACTGGGCTTCTTCCATCAAGTGACCCCCAAACAGGTCTCCTCTTGGGTCTCTGACTCCCATTGCTGTTCTGGCCACTGCAACCTGGCTTCCATTTCAGCCCTTTCATTTACTGCTTCTGCTAATGTCAACTCTGATCTCCTAATTGCCACCTTGAATGGAAAGTTCAGTCCTTGTCTAATTTGCTGCTGTCGAAACGCCTCCAGTTCTCTCTCTGAAGCCCTGCCTCCTCTGGGCTGCTGGGACATTGCTGTGTGCTGGCCTCTCCTGTCCATCTAATGATGTCTTCTCATATTTCTCCCCTCCTTTTCTATCTATATATCGATAACAAAATCTTCCCCATTCTTCAAAACCCAACTGCATTCTACTTCTTCCAAAAAACCAAATCCCATTTCTGTACTTACTGAAGGTCCCAATTTTTCTAAGACTCAGTTTCTCCATCTGTGAGATGGCAATCCTATGAGAACTTACTTCAGAGGACTGTATGAGGATTCAGCGTAAGGATTTTACACAGCGCCTGCCATGTGTGGAGGTCTTCGTGCATGTTGGTTTTAGAAATACTGTTTCCAGATGGAATCAGCATCGCCATCTCACTGGGATTTATGAGTGACTGTCTCTCTCTGGATTAAGAGATCCTGAGGTGGTTGGGGAGGTAAGGTCATCTTTAATTCCCTTCCAGCCGTTGTCATGTTCCCTGTCCCTGGTATTGCTTGCACTCATAGTGACAAATTCTGTGTCATTCAGTACAGTTTAGTTTGTCCGTTTCAGTCCCATTCATCAAAGCCACACACAGCTACCTATTGTGTATCAGGTGCTGTACTGGCCCCGGAGATGCCCAAGAGAGGCGGGCTCAGTCCTTGCCCCCCGAGGAGCTCTAAGGTGGGCGAGAGAGAGCTTGGGTGTGAAGCACCATACCTTTACACCGACTTTGAGATGTGTGCTTGACGACTACAGTGTGGCTGGGCTGGTGGACACTGGTTGCTTGAATGGGTAATTCAGGGGCTGGACATAGTCGCACAAATAGGTGCTGTGATGGTCTGAATCCTGAAGCTGACTGTGTTCTTCGTGCATCAGTAAGGTTGTCTGGGTGTGCTTTATGTCCTGCCTGACAGCTCCTGCTTCTTCGTGGGCATGAGGCGTCTATCATTGACCAGACTCTCCCTCCTGGGTTTGCTCTCCTAGGAAGCTTGGAGAATGTAAGCCTACAGGTCTCTTTCCTAAGCAACAGGAGAGAGTTTAGACTAGGTGACCTCTGGAGTCCCTCCTGACCTTGAAACTCTGTGATGGGATAAAAGTGGCCCGGAAACAAAGGTCTGAGTTTCAGCGGCAGCATTCATGCTGACCTGCCTGGCTCATTAGGGTTAATCAGTAAACGGGTTGCTAAGACAATATTTGAGAGGTGGATTCTAGTAGATTAAGGTGGAGGTGGGTAGAGGAAAGTGTACTCTAAGGACAACGGTTGTTACAGGGCATATAAAACAAGCCTGGCGCAAGTCCCACCTTTTCCTGAAAGTCTTTTATGCTCTGCGGGCCCTCAGCTCATACAGCACACTGGCCTTTAGAAAATATTCTGGACTTAGACCATGATGGACCTCTGACCTACATGGTTTTTCTCGCCTCTTAAAATATGTGTCTGTTTTGCAGCCCCCAGGGAGATTAGGAGCCGAGATTAGACATTTTTGGGAAATGCCCCATTTCCCACAGTACCTGGTTTTAAGCTGGAGACAGAGTACGTGTTTCATAAGAACCTGATTGATAGCATGAAAGCAAAAGTGTCCAAGGACTGCAGATGAAGTCTTCTGTGCTGGGCAGGCAGGGCATACTGGAGGTTCTCTCTCCTCGGTCCAAGTCCCTGAGAAGGACCTCAGAGATGACCTGGGCTAGAGTTTGGTGATCATAGTGTGGCTTTGCTCCAAACCTGGGAGCCACCACATTCATTGCTGAGGTGAGCCGAATACTTTCATGGTTGGTTTCCAGGAAGAATCAACCAAGTACAAAAGGTGAGGTGACCGTCTTTCTTTGGGGTGCAAGAGAGGCCAGTTTCCCCTTTCTCTGGGGCAGCAAATATTTTGTGTCCCAAACTCCGGCTCCCTCTTTGAGCTCAGGTCCCACAGTCTTCTTGGAGGTTAAAAAAGGCTGTGGAAGTGGTGGATACATAGTTTTCCAAAGCTTCATGCAAATTTATGCGGCATACTTTTTCTGGAGAATGACCCCATTGCTTCAAACACCTCTATGCTAAGATAACACTACTCCATCTGCATTTCTGTTGCAGAGACTTTTCTGAAAATGATTTATATAGGAATATGCATAGATACTACAAGAGAGGGTAGGGATGAGTAAGCCTTTGGGCTTGGGGTTTCAAGCTCAAAGGTGAAGCTCACATTTTTTTCTTTAAGACTTCATCTTTTAAACTTGTTTTTGGTTCACAGCAAAATTGAGAGGAAGGAACAGAAATTTCCCTGGCCCTGCATGCATGCATAGCCTACTCCATTATCAAGATCCCCATCAGAGTAGTACATTTATTATGCTGAGCATACATCGGCACATCATTAAGACACAAAGTCCGCAGTTTACATTAGTGTTCACCCTTAGCGTTGTACATCCTATGGGTTTGGACAAATGTCTATATATCTACCATTAAAGTATCATACAGAGTATTTTCACTGCCCTAAAAGTTTTTGTGCTCTGCCTATTTGTTCCTCCCTCCCCGCCAACCTCTGGTAGCCACTGATCTTTTTACTCTCTCTGTGGTTGGTTGGTTTCGATGCTAAGTCTTGGCCGACTTGCAACCCCATGGACTGTAGCCCGCCAGGCTTCTCTGTCCATGGGATTCTCCAGGCAAGAATCCTGGAGTGGGTTGCAATTTCCTTCTCCATAGGTTGCTTGGTTTTACATCTTCCAGAATGATGTACAGTTGGGATCATAAAATATGCAGGCTTTTCCGATTGGCTTCTCTTCATAATATGCGTTAAAGTTTCCTCCATACCTTTTCCTGGCTTGTTAGCTCATTTCTCTTTAACAATGAATAACACTCCGTTTGTACCACAGTTTACCCATTTACCTGCTGAAGGACACCTTTGTTGCTTCCAAGTTGCGGCAGTTATTAACAAAGCTGCTATACACAGCCACTTGCTTATTTTTCTGTGTCACAGAATTTTAAATTCCTTGTATAAATACCAAGGAGAAAGATTGCTGTATCGTAGGATAAGAGAATGATTAGTTTTATAAGAAATTGACAAATTGTCTTCCAAAGTGGCTGTCCCATTTTGCATTCTCACCAGCAATGAATGAGAATTCTTGGTCTACATCCTTGCAGCATTTGTTGCTGTCAGTGTTCTGGATTTTGACCATTCTAATAGTCAAATAGTGTGCTGGTAGCTCCTTGTCATTCTAATTTGCATTTTCCTGATGGCGTATGAGGTGGAACTTCTTTTCATGTGCTTACTTGCCATGTATTCCTTGGTGATGTATCTGCTAAGGTATTTGGCCCATTTTTTAACCAAGTTGTTTGACTTCTTATTGTTGAGTTTTAAGAGTTCTTTGTGTATTTTGGATAACAATCCTTTATCAGATATGTCTTTTGGAAATATTTCCTTTCAGCCTGTGGTTCGTCTTTTCTTTCTCTTGACAGTGTCTTTTTCAGAGCAGAAGCTTTCATTCTAATGAAGCCCAGATTAAGAACTTTCTTTTAGATTGTGCTTTTGATTTCATATCAAAAAGTTACCACTGTACCAAACTCATCAAAGTTTCCTCCTATGTTATCTTCTAGAAGTTTTACAAATTTGCGTTTTCCTTTAGGTCTATGATTCATTTTGAGTTAACTTTTGTTAAGAGTGTGAGGTCTGGGTCTGGTTCATTGTTTTGTGCTTGGATGTGTAGTTGGCTCAGCACCATTTGTTGGAAAGACTATCTCTTCTCCATTTTATTGTGTTTACAATCTTGACCTTTTTAGCAGCAAACTCGTTCATGTGTGCAGTTGAGGTATTGACACTAATGCTTATTGAGCATTTAATATATTCTAGGTACTGCTTTAATTGCTTTATACACATTTTATCAGAGACTCCTCACAACCACATCATAAACTACCACGATTATCCCCAGTTTCAGTTCAGTCAGTTCAGTCGCTCAGTCTTGTCCGACTCTTTGCAACCCCATGAATCACAGCACGCCAGGCCTCCCTGTCCATCACCAACTCCCGGAGTTCACTCAGACTCACGTCCATCGAGTCCGTGATGTCATCCAGCCGTCTCATCCTCTGTCATCCCCTTCTCCTCCTGCCCCCAATCCCTCCCAGCATCAGAGTCTTTTCCAATAAGTCAACTCTTCGCATGAGGTGGCCAAAGTACTGGAGCTTCAGCTTTAGCATCATTCCTTCCAAAGAAATCCCAGGGTTGATCTCCTTCAGAATGGACTGGTTGGATCTCCTTGCATTCCAAGGGACTCTCAAGAGTCTTCTCCAACACTGCAGTTCAAAAGCATCAATTCTTCAGTGCTCAGCCTTCTTCACAGTCCAACTCTCACATCCATACATGACCACTGGAAAAACCATAGCCTTGACTAGACGGACCTTAGTCGGCAAAGTAATGTCTCTGCTTTTGAATATGCTATCTAGGTTGGTCATAACTTTTCTTCCAAGGAGTAAGAGTCTTTTGATTTCATGGCTTCAGTCACCATCTGCAGTGATTTTGGAGCCCCCCAAAATAAAGTCTGACATTGTTTCCACTGTTTCCCCATCTATTTGCCATGAAGTGATGGGACCGGATGCCATGATCTTCGTTTTCTGAATGTTGAGCTTTAAGCCAACTTTTCGCTCTCTTCTTTCACTTTCATCAAGGTTCTGAGAGATTAAGAATGTGCCTGAGGGTAATAGCCGATTATTCAAACTAGGATTCAAACAGGCAATCCGGTTCTTAGTGATGCTGTACTTTTCTTCCAAGTTTCCAGGCTTCCAATAAGAAAGTCCGAAAGGGTTGTGATGGTAACTTTGATCTTAGTGGTCTCTGGGCATTGGGCCCTTACATGTCACTTCTGGGTGAGCTGGCTTTCTCTTGCCCCCTGGTAAGTAAGGTGAGGAGGTTGGAGGAAAACCTGCAGACATGCACACTTCTGTTTAGTCCTGGGGCACCTCTGTCAGGCACATAGTGTTAAATGAATAATGACAGAAAATCAATGTCTAGTGATACCCTGACTTAATTCCCCCTTATTGTGTAATATTCCCAGGCAAGATAATATTTGTGGTATCAAAGCAAATTGAAATCAGAAAGTGTGAACATGGTCAAAACTTTCACAAGAAAAAAAAAATAAAAAATTCACACACAGAGAAAAAGGGCTTCCCTGGTGGTCCAGTGGTTAAGACTTTGCACTCCCAAAGTGGGGCCATGAGTTTGATCCCTGGTTGAGGAAGCTCTGCCTGCCATGTGGTGCAGCCAATAAAACAAACAAACAAAAAGAAGTGTGGTGGAACCAGAAATACAGTTTAGCTAATGGCCTAGTCCTTCCAAATGAAAGCTTAAAGAAAAACGAAGGAATAGAGGGAATTCCCTGGTGGTCCAGTGGTTAGGACTCTGCTTCGACTGCAGGGGGCATAGGTTCGATCCGTGGCTGGGGAATTAAGATCCCCCAAGATGCGTGGTGAGGCTGAAAAAAAGAGAAAAGATTATTGGAAATGAGCTCTTATTTGAGATAATGAGTTGAGAGATCCCTCCTACACACATGCTCTGCAAGCCACACTCTTCCAGCCACACAAACAAAGGAACCCAGAACTCCAGGACACCCAGACACCACACCAGGGAGACAGCCTGAGTGCTTGAGAGAGTAAGCAAGGAGCCTCCTAAGCTATCTAATGAGCTTTGGGGCTTAGGCAAATATCTGCTCTGGGGAAGACAGTCTGGCTACGGCTGAAGAAAACACTCTCTGGTGTCAACACTGCCCTCCAGGCCATGGGCAGCAGCAAAACTCACCAAGTCCAAGACCCAGAGGGTGGGCTTTCCGACTGGACTCTAGTCACAGAGCAGTAGGGCTGAGGGCTGAGTTGGTGGGGGGCTCAAGCTGACCCTCAGCTGATACCGTTCTGGAGTCCAAGGCCCCGAGGCTTTGTGTCCTGGCCAGGGGTACTGTCACAGAACTGGAAATACTTTCCCACTCTCCCTGGATTTTTTTCACTTTGCCCTCCCCACCACCCCCCAAATCCTAAAAACTGTGTCATTCTCAGAGTCCTCTGTGGATCTGAAAGCATGCAAGAATTTAGTTCAATCTCCTATTGCTTGCCTAACTTCTAGCTTCTACATTTGGCCCAATGGATTAAAAGCAGACTGGGGACTTTCCTGGTGGTCCAGTGGTTAAGACTCTGTGCTTCCAAGGCAGGGGGCAAGTGTTCCATCTCTGACTGGGGAACTAAGACCCCACATGTCTGTGGGGTGAGGTCAAAAGAGTATTTTTTTTAAAAAAGCAGACTGGATGGCAGCAAAATGACTCAGCCATTTCTCACAAAAGACAATTCAGAAAATTTATTTTAGGCATCGCTTGAAATAATTGCTATGATGAAGTATATTTTGAATTGCGCATTATCCACTGCTTAGAAAAACAGAAGTCATTAGCATGTGGTAGAAGGTGGAATACACATGTGTGGAATACATGGCCTTTTCCCTTTGTAAACTCTGTGACCCACCCCAGTGTGCTCAGGTCATCATCCACGTCATCCTCACAGGTGAGCGGCAAGGGCAGCGGAACAGAGCCGTTATCATTATTTCACAGACAGGATCTGAGAGACTATAACTTGCGGTGGTCCCTGGCCAGTTAGCTGTGAATGGAGACTCACTATCAGAGGCGCGGTTGCATCTTGCTTTCTTCCTAACACACAGCCCTGCTTCAGTGCATGGCCATACAGATTGTTGCTTTTCTTTTTTTATGGTTTTAATTCATTTGTTCATTTCTTTTTGCTTTGGTTGAGCCATGTGGCATGTGGGTTCCATGACCAGGGTTCAAACCCCCTACATTGGAAGCATGGCCTCTTAACTGCTGGACCACCAGGGGAGTCTCCTGCTTGCTTTTCTGGTTATTCCTAGAACTCTTCACACCCTAGAAAAGTCAAAGCCTTGTCCTCTTGTAGTTAACAATGGCAGAGCCTTCGCTTGTCACTGAATTTCCAGGGGGGGAGTGGATGGAATGGTGGGAGACGGATGGGCAGGAGAGCCTTATTTGCCACAGTGAATGCCACTCCCCTCCCTCCTCAATAGTCTTCGACTAGCCAAGAGGGAAGTGGCCTATAGGTCATTTCTGACTTGTAAGCCAGGAACTTAAATAGTGGAAAAGAATTATGTGATTCAATTATACTATTCAGTTAAACGTAAGTAATTACAGTCATCTTCATTCTTTGTAATCTTCTTAACCTCGTGGTATTTCCTGACTCTGACATACTTTGGTGTGATTATATCTATCAGCTGGGATGATGACTAATTCCTCTGAGCTATTTTCTGTCTGTTCTTATTTGCGATGGGGAACTATCTCTTTGTAAATCTGCACCGAGGAGATCAATTATTAGTATTCCTTTTATGGATGTAGCTTAACACCGTACGTAGGACATAGTTATGCCCAATACATAAATGGTGGGTATAATCATTAAGAATCTAGGTTTGCTCGGGACCTGCCGGGCAGGTGATATTTGAAGCCCTCCAGTCACGTAATAACTTGGGAAATCTGGGAAGCTTTTCAGGAGTGATCACATCAGAAACCCAAGGGAAAGCAGTCAGAGAAATGGTTTAGTGTAGCATTGTGTTATTTATCCCTCTCATTTCTTTAATTCTTCCGTGAAAGAGACAGATGAAGACGTCCCCAAATTAACGTGCACATTGCACATAGCTACCTGAGTGCTTGGTCACTCAGTTGTACCGACTGTTTGTGACCCTTTGTACTGGAGCCCGCCAGGCTCCTCTGTCCATGGGATTTTTCAGGCAAGAACACTGGAGTAGGTTGTCATTTCCTTCTCCACGCTTTGGAATACTAATGTGAACATGGACATGAGTTTTAGCAAACTCTAGAAGATGATGAAGGGCAAAGAGATCTGGCATTCTGCAGTCCATGGGATCACAGAGTCAGATGCAACTCAGCGACTGAAAAATAGCAACTTGCTTGATAAGCAAAAGCTGTGACTGTCTTCCTCTCATTGCCTGATATTGATGAAACATCCCCTGAAGGACCATTCTAAGCTGGCCCTGCCTTGTCCAACTCCTCTCAACTTCAGATTCAAAGAACTTTCCTCAGATACCCGCCCCACCCACTTGGTCCTAAGTCTTCAGGACCAAACTTAGAAAATTAAATATCCAGTTTTTATGAGCAGTGGGGGAGTGGAGTCAGTCTTGAGTGGCTAATGAGCACTCAGTAATGCATCCCGACTCCCATTGTGTTTGTCCAGTTTGATTTAGACTTCATTTCTCTCACCCAGTTGTGGATATAACGGGTGATGGAAGTAAAGTCTGATGCTGTAAAGATCAATATTGCATAGGAACCTGGAATGTTAGGTCCATGAATCAAGGCAAATTGGAAATGGTCAACATGTGATGGCAAGAGTGAACATCGACATTCTAGGAATCAGCAAACTAAAATGGACTGGAATGGGTGAATTTAACTCAGATGACCATTATATCTACTACTGTGGGCAGGAAACCCTTAGAAGAAATGGAGTAGCCATCATAGTCAACAAGAAAGTCCGAAATGCAGTACCTGGATGCAATCTCAAAAACGACAGAATGATCTCTGTTTGTTTCCAAGGCAAACCATTCAATATGACAGTAATCCAAGTCCATGCCCTGATCAGCAATGCTGAAGAAGCTGAAGTTGAATGGTTCTCTGAAGACCTACAAGACCTTCTACAAATAACACTCAGAAAACATGTCCTTTTTATTATAGGGAATTGGAATGCAAAAGTAGAAAGTTAAGAGACACCTGGAGTAACAGGCAAATCTGGCCTTGGAGTACAAAACAAAGCAGATCAAAGGCAAACGCCCTCTTCCAACAACACAAGAGAAGACTCTACACATGGACATCACCAGATGGTCAATACCAAAATGAGACTGATTATACTCTTTGAAGCCAAAAATGGAAAAGCTCTATACAGTCAGCTAAAACAAGACCGGGAGCTGACTGTGGCTCAGATCATGAACTCCTTATTGCCAAACTCAGACTTAAATTGAAGAAAGTAGGAAAAGCCACTAGACCTTTCAGGTATGACCTAAATCAAATCCCTTACAGTTATACAGTGGAAGTGACAAACAGATTCAAGGGATTAGATCTGATAGAGTGCCTGAAGAACTGTGGACGGAGGTTCATGACATTGTACAGGAGGCAATGATCAAGATCATCCCCAAGAAAAGAAATACAAAAAGGCAAAATGATTGCCTCATGAAGCTTTACAAATAGTTGAGAAAAGAAGAGAAGCTAAAGGCAAAGGAGAAGAGGAAAGATATACCTGTTTGAATGCAGAGTTCCAAAAAATAGCAAGGAGAGAAAAGAAAGCCTTTCTCAGTGATCAAGGCAAAGAAATGGAGGAAAACAATAGAATGGGAAAGACTAGAGATTTCTTCAAGAAAATTAGAGATACCAAGGGAAAATTTCATGCAAAGATAAGCACAATAAAGGGCAGAAATTGTTTGGACCTAACAGAAGAAGATATTAAGAAGAAGTGGCAAGAATACACAGAAGAACTGTACAAAAAAGATCTTCATGACCCAGATAACCATGATGGTGTGATCACTTACGAAGAGCCAGACATCTTGGAATGTGTAGTCAAGTGGGCCTTAGGATGCATCACTACGAACAAAGCTTAGAGGAGGTGATGGAATTCCAGCTGACATTTTAAATCCTGAAAGATGATGCTGTGAAAGTGCTGCACTCAATATGCCAGCAAATTTGGAAAACTCAGCAGTGGCCACAGGACTGGGAAAGGTCAGTTTTCATTCCAATCCCAAAGAAAGGCAATGCCAAAGAATGCTCAAACTACCGCACAATTGTACTCATGGCACACACTAGCAAAGACATGCTCAAAATTCTCCAAGTCAGGCTTACATGAATTGTGAACTTCCAGATGTTCAAGCTGGATTTAGAAAAGGCAGAGGAACCAGAGATCAAATTGCCAAAATCCACTGGATCATCAAAAAAGCAACAGAGTTCCAGAAAAACGTCTACTGCTTTATTGACTATGCCAAAGCCTTTGAGTGTGTAGATCACAACAAACTTTGGAAAATTCTTCAAGAGTTGGGAATACCAGAGCACCTGACCTGCCTCTTGAGAAACCTGTATGGAGGTCAAGAAGCAACAGTTAGAACATGACATGAAACAACAGACTGGTCCCAAATTAGGAAAGGAGTATGTCAAGGCTGTATATTGTCACCCTGCTTATTTAACTTATATGCAGAGGATGTCATGTGAAATGCTGGGCTGGATGAAGCACAAACTGGAGTTGGTGATGGACAGAGAGACCTGGCATGTTGCAGTCCATGGGGTTGCAGAGTCGGACATGGCTGAGCGACGGAACTGAACATGTTGTAATTTAATACAGTTATAACACATATTTGAATGCAACTGTAGTATTGGGTTGCCCAAAAAGTTTGTTTTATTTTCCATGCCTAGTTAGTCTGCTAAGTTGTGTCTGACTCTTGGCAACCCCCTGGACTGTAGCTCGCCAAGCTCTTCTGTCCATGGGACTTTCCCAGCAAGAATACTGGAGTGGGTTGCCGCCCCCCACCCCCCATAAAGATCTTACATATTTTATTATCATCCTTTATATTTCATGAAAACATGGAATTAAATTATGAGGACTGCTAGTTATACAGGAGTCCTCCAACGTGGGCAGAATCGGAGGTTGGTATGTTTCCTAAGTTTGTAACAATTTAGAATCATTGGGAGCCTGGGGGGCTGCCGTCTATGGGGTCGCACAGAGTTGGACACGACTGAAGCGACTTAGCAGCAGCAGCAGCCGAGCTAGCTCAGGGCACCAATTAGTGTCTCCAACCCCTTTGGGACCAGATATTCCTGCATTTAAAGAGGAGATTCAAAACGAAAATCATGGCACAGTGACTATCAGCGTGAAGAAACACTATCACTTGGAGCTTTGGCTTGTGTCTAATATTTGAAATAGTGGAACAGACTGTGAGTGGCAAGATCCATTACTGGAACCGATCACTATGTATGTGTAAGTTTTTTCTTTTTTTTTTTTTTCAAAAAATACAGTAATGTAAATTGAAAAGTATTATCACATTAGCTTTTCCCTTTTATATACTTGAAGTGTTGTATTATTTACTATTATTATTATTTTTTACAGGCACAATTATACACAGGCAGTAAAAAATCATTTTCACTGTCTTTGTTTCCTTTCTGGACATAATTCTTAGGCTTACTTCATGACTTACTAAGAATGATTTTGTCTTTTAAAATCTTATTGTGATAACTTAAAACTTTTTATTGTTATAGTTTATATACCACACAATTCATTTGCTTTACTCTCACAATTCAACGATTTTGGTATGTTTACAGAGTTGTGTGTGTGTGGGTGCTAAGTCATTTCAGATGCGTCCGACTCTTTGCAACCCCATGGACTGTACCTCTGTCCACTGATTCTCCGGGCAAGGATACTGGAAAGGGTTGTCATGCCCTCCTCTTCCCAACAGAGGGATTGAACATGTGTCTTCTGCGCCTCCTGTATTGCAGGCAGATTCTTTACTGCTGAGCCACTGGGGAAGCCCAGAGTTGTGCAATTATTACCAAAGCCATCCACGTTTATTTATTTATTTATTTTTGGCTGTGCAGCATGTGGGATCTTAGTTCCCTGACCGGGGATCAAACCAGTGCCCTTTGCATTGGAAGCTCAGAGTCTTAACCACTGGACAACCAGGGAAATCCCACTAAGACTAATTTTGTTGTATCGAAGAGAGGGAGTGAAGGTCACTCAGTCGTGTCCGACTCTCTGTGACCCCATGGACTGTGCAGTCCATGTAGTTCTCCAGGCTGGAATACTGGACTGGGTAGCCTTTCCCTTCTCCAGGGGCTCTTCCCAACCCAGGGGTCAAACCCAGGTCTCCCGCACCGCAGGTGGATTCTTTACCAGCTGAGCCACAAGGGAAGCCCTATGAAGAGAGGGAAGGTGTTAGAAATGATTTGCTCTGTATGTCAAGTACTCCAGGTATGGCTCTGAGCCTGAGTTCACAGTGCTTGCTGAATACAAGATTTAGACTATGGACCATCTTTTCTCCCAAGGGACCCATCCCATCATCCATCTTTCTTAGTCCTTTTATTTTTGGCTTATTCTCTGCTGAGATAGCAGCATGCCTTGCATCAAACCTACCAAGGTTTGAATGCTTGAGATGTCAATGACCACGTCTCCCTCATAGCAAACATCCAGATGAAAAGAAAATTCCCGTTCGTCATCTAGATCTTCTGTTTACTCAAGGGCAGATATCTGGATGATTGAATGCTTTTATCAGTGTTCTGCTACAGTTAGTGTCACCCCGGGATACTTTTATCTTTCAAGTACATCAGGGGCTAGCAGTCGCGTAGGTGTCATCCTTATCCAAAGATAAGAAAGGGCTGTGTTAGCCAAAATGGGTTTCAGTACTGAAAGGGGCTCTGAGCAGCCATGATTATAAAATCCTATTTGAGCTCTGTTTTTACACTGCTGGTTTCAGTGATAACTTGATTACAAGTGGGGCCTCATGTGCCCCTGTCTCCGGGTGGTTTAAACAAATAATTGTGTAACTGAAAAAAAAAATATGTAACTAATAGTGACTTTATTTCTAACTTGTGTCTGGAGAAACCACAAAAAGACAGAGGAAAATACACCCTTAATTTATACCAAATTATCTTCAACATCTTGTCTTCCCATTCCAAGAGGACTTTGGAGAAAGCAGTGGTCCTCCTCCTTCTCTTCTGCAGTCTTGATTCTTAACCCCCAAAATAATCCCAAACACCAACAAGCAAAAGCTGTCCTATACTCAATGGGTCCAGCCTCTCTCTTCCCCTCTTTATTTCCTGTTTCCTTTTCTGGCTCCTCTCTGGCTCTCCATCTGACTCCCTCATTCTTTATTTTATTAATTTATTTTTAATTGGAAGATAATTGCTTTACGATGTTGTGTTAGTTTCTGCTGTACAACAAAGTGAATCAGCCATCAGTTCAGTTCAGCTCATTTCAGCCACTCAGTCACGTCTGATTCTTTGCGACCCCATGGACTGCAACACGCCAGGCCTCCCTGTCCACCACCAATTCCCAGAGCTTACTCAAACTCATGTCCATTGAGTCTGTGATGTCATCCAACCATCTCATCCTCTGTTGTCCCCTTTTCCTCCCACCTTTAATCTTTCCCAGCATCAGGGTCTTTTCCAATGAATCTGTTCTTCCCATCAGGTGGCCAAAGGATTGGAGTTTCGGCATCAGCATCCGTCCTTCCAATGAATATTCAGGACTGATTTCCTTTAGGATGGATTGATTGGATCTCCTTGCAGTCCAAGGGACTCTCAAGAGTCTTCTCCAACACCACAGTTCAAAAGCATCAATTCTTCTGCACTCAGCTTTCTTTATGGTCCAACTCTCACATCCATACATGACCACTGGAAAAACCATGGCTTTGACTAGATGGACTTTTGTTGGCAAAGTAATGTCTCTGTTTTTTAATATGCTGTCTAGGTAGTTTTTCTTCCAAGGAGCAAGTGTCTTTTCATTTCATGGCTGCAATCACCATCTGCAGTGATTTTGGAGCCCCCCAAAATAAAGTCTCTCAGTTTCCATTGTTTCCCCATATATCTGCCATGAAGTGATGGGACCGCATGCCATGATCTTCATTTTCTGATGTTGAGTTTTAAGCCAACTTTTTCACTCTCCTCTTTGACTTTCATCAAGAGGCTCTTTAGCTCTTTGTAAGGGTGGTATCATCTGCGTTTCTGAGGTTATTGATATTTCTCCCGGTAATCTTGATTCCAGCTGTGCTTCATCCAGTCCCACATTTCTCACGATGTACTCTGCATATAAGTTAAATAAGCACGGTGACAACATACAGCCTTGACATACTCCTTCCTGATTTGGAAACAGTCTGTTGTTCCATGTCCAGTTCTAACTGTTGCTTCTTGACCTGCATACAGATTTCTCAGGAGGCAGGTATGGTGGTGTGGTATTGGCATTGCCTTTCTTTGGGATTGGAATGAAAACTGACCTTTCCCAGTCCTGTGGCCACTGCTGAGTTTTCCAAATTTGCTGGCATATTGAGTGTAGCACTTTCACAGCATCATCTTTCAGGATTTGAAATGTCAGCTGGAATTCCATCACCTCCTCTAGCTTTGTTCGTAGTGATGTGTCCTAAGGCTCATGACTTCACATTCCAGGATGTCCTTCGCTAGGTGAATGATCACATCATTGTGATTATCTGGGTCGTGAAGATCTTTTTTGTATAGTTTTTCTGTATATTCTTGCCACCTCTTCTTAATATCTTCTGCTTCTGTTAGGTCCAAACCATTTCTGTCCTTTATTGTTCCCATATTTGCATGAAATGCTTCCTTGGTATCTCTAATTTTCTTGAAGAAATCTCTAGTCTTTCCCATTCTATTGTTTTCCTCTCTTTGCCTTGGAAATGAACAGAGGTCATTCTGTCATTTTTGAGATTGCACCCACCTACTGCATTTCAGACTCTTTTATTTCAGACTTCATTTCTTCTAAGGAATTCTTGCCCACAGTAGTAGATATAATGGTCATCTGAGTTAAATTCACTCATTCCAGTCCATTTTAGTTCGCTGATTCCTAAAATGTTGATGTTCACTCTTGCCATCGCCTGTTTGACCACTTCCAGTTTGCTTGATTCATGGATCTAACATTCCAGGTTCCTATGCAATATTGATCTTTACAGCATCGGACTTTACTACCATCACCAATCACATCCACAGCAGGGTGGGGTTTTTTTTGTTTGTTTTGGCTCCATCTCTTCATTCTTTCTGGAGTTATATCTCCACTGATCTCCAGTAGCATATAGGGCACCTATCGACCTGGGAAGTTCATCTTTCAGTGTCATATCTTTTTGCCTTTTCATAATGTTTATGGGGTTCTAAAGGCAAGAATACTGAAGCGGTTTGCCATTCCCTTCTCCAGTGGACCACATTTTGTCAGAACTCTCCACCGTCTGTCTTGGGTGGCCCTACACGGCATGGCTCACAGTTTCATTGAGTTAGACAAGGCTGTGGTCCATGTAATCAGATTGGTTAGTTTTCTGTGATTGTGGTTTTCATTCTGTCTGCTCTGTGATGGATAAGAAGTTTATGGAAACTTCCTGATGGGAGAGAGTGACTGAGGGGGAAACTGGGTCTTGTTTTGATGGGCGGGGCCATGGCCAGTAGAACTAAGCAGCGGTGCTGGAGCAGCAGCTGTGCTGCACTGGAGCGCCTTTGAGATACCCCACGTCCGAGGACGAAGGAGAAGCCCCAGGAAGGATGGTAGGAGAGGCGGAATCGCATTTAGAATCAAACCCCATACCCACCAGAAATGCTCAGAGGGCTCAAACATACCTGTGCTCACCAGGACCCAGAGAACCCCCAGAGACTGAGATAGAACTGTGTTTGGGTGTCTCCTGAGGAGGTACAGGTCAGCAGTGGCCTGCCACAGGGCCAGGGCCTCTGGGTGCAGCAGACCTGGGTATGGCATAAGCCTTCTTGGAGGAGGTCGCCATTAACCCCACCTTACAGCCGCCAGAACTCACACAGGACTGGGGAAACAGACTCTTGGCGGGCACAAACAAAACCTCGTGCACACCAAGACCCAGGAGAAAGGAGCAGTGACCCCACAAGAGACTGACCCAGACTTGCCCGTGAGGGTCCAGGAGTCTCCGGCGGAGGCATGGGTCAGTGGTGGCCTGCTGCAGGGGGCCCTGAGTGCAGCAGTGTGTGCTTTTGAAGGAGGTCAACATTATCTTCATTAACTCCACCGTAGTTTGGCCTCAGGTCAAATAACAAGGAGGGAACACAGCCTGCCCCCCACCTCATCAACAGAATCAGCTATATGTATATATATATATCCCGTCTCTCTTGATCTCCCTCCCACCCCAGCCCCATGCTGCCCCTGTAGGTCACCACAGAGCACCAAGCTGAGTTTCCTGTGCTATACAGCGGCTTCCCACTAGCTATCTCATTCACACATGGTGGTGTATCTATGTCAATGTACATGCCCAATTTGTCCCACCCTCTCCTTCCCCTGCTGTGTCCACAAGTTCGTTCTCTACGTCTGCGTCTCTATTCTTACAGTTTCTCTCATTCTGCACCAAAAGCACAGAGACCAGAGCTGGAGGAGCAAACCTCCACTTCTTTTTAGACTCGGAGGAAAGAAAGGAGTGCTGTAAACATAGATGCTGGTGGCTTTATCTCCTAAAGTTTCCTAGTTGTGCCGTTGTAGGAATGACACCCCTCCTGTTATTGACTGATAATGACTGTTATCCTGGATATACTGCTACGCAAACAGTCTATTTGCTTTCTGTCCCTTTCTACTTTGTAACGCACCCAAGGGAAAAGCTGGAATTTGGACATGTCGCACCAATCAGAAACCATCAAAAGACACAGGGAACTTTAAGGCTGGAGATGGATGGTGACCTGAGAGGCCTTAGCAAGTCATTTAATTCAAGCCTAACTCAGCCCCTCGTTCTCCCTACTTAATGGTTGCTCAGAGGCCTGTGTAAAGTTGTTCATTGGTCTCAGTCCAGTCATTGGTGGCCAACTGTCCATGACCAACGGCCCATTGTTTGCCTGGGAGGCACCGACTGCTGACATGTGTGTTTCGTGTTCCTCTCCTGATAATGAGCTCAGGTATTGCACGGCGATGGTGGCAGGGGAGAAGTTTGGGAGAAAAAAGGGCATTTTAAAATGTGAAATGACTGTTTGCTAGCGCTTCGTTTTTGCCCCAGGGGACCAGAAAAACAAGCTCAACCTGTGTCAGACTCCAACAAGCATGTGAAGCTGCGTGTTAATGGCGCGGGCTGTGTGTAATCGGTGGCCAGGAACAGGGCTCTTCCAGGTTGTTGTCGGTTCTGAGGGAAAGTGGCATTTTCATGGCCTTTTGATTGCTCTGAGCTGGAGAATGTTTCGGACACGCTGAGGAAGTCGGCACCAGCACTTTCCACAAGGCTAATCTTTCCCAAAGGGTGTTCAGTGTCATGTCTGGAGACGTTTAGTCTTAGTGGCTATGATGGCTTTTTGATCAGTGAACTTTTTCTTTTGTCCTTTTCTCCAATTTCACGAGCCAGTTTACTAATTCACTTCCTAGTGGACAGAGGGGACTCTGTCGAATGCAGTTTCAGATGACTGGCGTTTTGCCTTGATCAAAGCGAAGGAGAATTTTATGTTTGCTCTGTTTCCTGGTTGCAAGGCAAGGGGGTACTTTTTAGGAGATAACAAGAGAAGTCCCCAGAGACCCAATTCTTTACTGATTTGGAGACCAGGAACTGAGCTGTGTGGACCTCAGTAAGTCCCAATGCAGAAATTATTAGCTATCTTTTTTTGGGGGGGGAGCTGCAAAGCTTGTGGGATTTTAGTTTCCTGACCAAGGATGGAATCTGGGCCCTTGGCTTGAGAGAACAGAGTTCTAACTGCTAGACCGTCAGGGAATTCCTCCAGTGCAGAAATTATTAAAGGAATAAGAATTTGAGCACGAAACTCAAGACAAGCCCATATAACTTTTTCTTTCTGGAAGCAGAGCATCCCCTAGTAACACCCTTCAATAAAAGTCCAGTAAAATGCAGAGTAGATTTTCCAATCATTTCCCTGCTTTGATTTGCTCCAGAGTCAGTGGCCTCCACAAGGTCCTTTATGATCCCCGAGTTGAAGGCACCCAGACACTACAGTCTCCGTGCCCTTCTCCTCCCAAGAAAATCCCCGGGTCAATAACCTTTTATTTCTGATCTTTCAACCAGCTCTAGTGGGCCATGAAAACTGAAACACCATTTCTTTCAGATTCCTGGGAAGCTTCAAGTCTCATGAATCTAATTCCCTAGGGGAGTTTTACTCCCATATATTCGGGTCATTGATCCTGCAAAAACAGCCCCGAGTCCTCTGCGCGAGTCCTTCTCCAGGGGAGGAGAGATTCTGCTGAGTAGTGTGAAGGGAGACATCTCCAGATAACTCCAGTCGTCTCCGAAGCCAGGAAGCTGTCATTTCTACGGTCTGGGAGCTTTACTATTGGGGGTGTGGGCTGTCATCTTGGTGGAAAAGTTTGAAGGACTGATCGATAAGGTCCCTTGCTGCTTATTCTGTGCCTTGCTGGGGAGCCCGTGGGCCGTGCAAGTGTCTGAAGACCAGAAAGCACGGAGTAGCCACCTTCCAATATGTTTCTGATCCCGTGCATCCTGACCTTAAAATGATTTGGTTGGAAACATCATGGGCTGTGACAAGTGTTTGGTGTAAACATTTACAACAACTAGAAGCTGCCCAGGACTGATCTGCAAAGCAGCAAGAGTGTGGCCCAGACAGGGGCCATTTCTATCCTCTCTAAGAGGAGCTCAGGGCCTGCCCTAAGTTGAAGGTCATTTCTCTAAGACTTGACTAAATGACTCATCTTATCATTTTTAGAGACTAAGTAGTCTTTGCCAACTAGGAAACTGATATTTTACTTAAGCAATTCTCCAAGACCTTGTTTGGGAGTCAACACACCTGGATTCTAACCCTGGCACTGTTGCTAACTAGCTGTCTGATCTTGGACTCAAATCTATCACGATTTCAGCATCTGTGACACTAGAACTCTTATTTCTGCTTGTCTATTCCATAGGGTTGTGGTATCACTAACAATAGTTGTTAAAATGCCTTGGAAATAATGAAAGCAATTATGCCTATTGTGTCTCTAGAATTTATTCAAACTTTTCTTGACAGCATCCTGGGAGAATGAGTTTCAAAATTACACTGCTCACTGCGGAAGTGATGGTTCTTCACTCCCTGCTTTCTTTATTTTTGGGGGGAGAGGGTGGTAAGGCTTGAATTAATGCCTTTCAAACTGTGTGTGATCTTGATGCAGAATGTCGCGTCAACATTTTACTTCTCAGGAAGAGTTATCTTTGAAAGTAGATGAAATTTTGCAGCTGAATAGCTGAAAAAAAAGGCTGATTAACATAAACGTTATAATCCAACAACAGTTAGCTCTGTGTTTACAGCTCCAATCATCCTTTTATTATATTCTGCAACAGGATATTGAATGAACAGTTGAGAATTTATGAAAACCTTATGTGAATTGCTCATCTTCCCTACTGCATGTTGGCCACCCTGCTGTGTGAGATGTGACTTATGCTCTCTGCTTCCATTTTATGAACAGAAGAGAGCTGGAAAACTATTCAGTAAAGGTATTGTTGGTGGGAGAGCAGTGACTGGGGTTGGATCTCTGCTGGGCTTGGCAAATTAATCTTTGCCTGCATGGTGGGTAGATTCAAATTTAGTACTGATTTGTGGCTCTCAACAGGTGATGGGTTATCTTTAATCTAACCAGATGGTTAAACCTAATTTTATTAAAATATATGATTCTCCTGTTCTCTTGGATTTTTGCCACAGGTTTTTTTCTTTTATGCCAAACAAAATGGTCTCTTCATTGTTGGAAGGGCTGGTAAATGCCAAGAGACTTCTGCTGTAAATGCATTTTGGCTCTACAGCTTCTTTTCATCCAACTGAGGTAAAGTATTTCATTATATTTCCCAATATTTCCTTTAAAAATTCATATGTAAATATGTTCCTAATGCAAAAATACATTTGTGTTGTAAAATACTCAAATAATACAGGAAAATGAAAACTCTCCATGAATCAGACTCCCATTTCCCCTTTTCTGTACTTATTTACATTTACATGTTGTAAAAAAATATATTTTGTTTTTGATTGGTATATATGTGTACATATTTTAACACAAATGGGGTTATATTTGTTAAGTAACTTGTTTTTTTTTTCTTAGTATATTTTAGGCATCTTTCCAAGTCACTCCATGAACATTTATATCATTCTTTTAAAGTTTTAGAAGGTATTATAAAATGTGGATCTGTAATCGTTTATTATAATTTACTCAGACTTCTTCAAATTTTTTAATTATTAAAAAGATTTCTACAATGAGTATCTTTACACATGTGAAATCTGTAAGTGGGACTTTTAGATAGATGGGTATAAAGAATTTTATTTTATGAAACCAAGGGAAAGGTTTCATAAGTTACATATTTGGCACGGTGATGACTATTTACTTTGTGATAAAAGAGATTCTGGTTTCTGTTTTCATAACTGTTTCCTCCTGAGTCCCCTTTGGGACTATACTGCACCTGAAGAATACGTCAGTACTCTAATAATTTTATCCCAGGAGCATATGGATACTTAACAGAAAAGATGCCAAACAATCTACAGATATACCCAAATGAATAGTTTCTCTAGAAACAAGGCTCTGTCGAATAAAACTACCCTGGTCTTGGAGAAGGACAGAAAGTGTTTTGCTCTCCCCATCTTTGGCAGAGATGGCTGAGGGTGCGGGAAGGCTGGGACCATGGCAGGTAGCATATTCTTCTCAGGACTCAAGCAGTGCAGGTGATGGCAGGCAGGATTGTGCCCCCTGGCTCCTGGGGGCATGGAGACCCTACGCAGAGGTCAATTAAAAAAATTATTTTTTAATTGAGGTTTAATGGACATATAACATTATATTAGTTTCAAGTGTACAACACAATGATTTGACTATTTGTATACATTTTGAAATGATTACCATATAAGTCTAGTCTAGTTAACATTCAACACCATACATAGTTACCAATCTTTTTATTCTTGTGATGACAGCTTTTAATGTTTACTTTTAGCAGTGTTTAAAAATACAATATAATATTATTAACTATGTTACCATGCTGTACATGGAACAGCATGCCCATGATGTTTAAACATCCCTATGACGTTTAAATAACTCTTGCTTACTTCTGGCTGTGCTGGGTCATCTTTGCTGCTCGCGCTGTTTCCTAGTTTTGGGAAGCTGGCTTCCTCTCTAGTTGTGGTGTGTGGGCTTTTCGTTGCTGGGGCTTCTCTTGCTGTGGCGTCAGTAGCTGTGGCTTCTGGGCTATAGACCCCAAGCTCAGTATCTGTGGGGCACGGACATGAGAAGCCCAGTCCTTCTGACCATTATGTTTTTCCCTAAATTAACAAACCTGAATTTGAGGTTGCAGGCCAATCTCTTGTAACCCGGGGAAACAGGCCATGGAGAGTGTCCAGGATAAGGAGAGAAAGAAGAATGACTTGTAGATGAGCAGGCTTTTCTCCTTGACCTGGAACATAGGAAGCCCTCTAGCCTGAGTCTTCTCCCTGGCCTTGAAGAGAAGAATGGGGTGTCGGCGGTGGGCTCTTGTGGGGGCTGTTGACCACTCTGATGCTGTGGGCTGGACTAGAAGAGTGACTCCACATTCACCTCCCAGCTTGTGCTTTAGTTGTGTGTGTATTTTAATTCATTTCCATTTCTTTCCGCCCACTGTTTTGATCCGCTTTGCCCTCTTACTGTTCTCGGAGGACCTAGATGGTCACATGTGAAAAGACAGTTTCTGCAAGGCTTCTTTCCGCTCAGGAGGATGCCACGCTGGGACACGGAGGCTGTCAATGACTGATGGCTGTGGGCCATTTCGAGGGCCACTATCCATTTGTAAAAACTTCCTCTCCTGCCAGCTCCCTGCCAGAACCAATGTAAATCAATGTGTCAGTTTCTCGACTGAAATAACTTTTTTTTTCCTTCTGCAAAAAGAGCTTTTCAGATGGGGTTAGCCTGGCTCTGCTTGCATCCCTGGGGAGGTGTAAGAGCACTGGGCCCTCCAACACTGTGGAAGGAGATAATCGCTCCGTCACCCTGCCACATCCCCTCCTGGGTTCCAGGCTCTACTGCACGCAGGACTGTGTGGAGCAGAGACCCCCACATCCAGGATTGGCAGCCCCTGGGAGCATCCTCTCCAGAACTGCATGGAAGCTTTGAGCTCGGGTAGAAGGTCTCCCTGATGCGAAGAGCTGACTCATTGGAAAAAGACCCTGATGCTGGGAAAGATTGAGGGCAGGAGAAGAACGGGGTGGCAGAGGATGAGGTGGTTGGATGGCATCACTGATTCAATGGGCATGATTTTGAGCACACTCCAGGAGATGGTGAAGGACAGGAAAGCCTGGCATGCTACAATCCTTGGGGTCACAAAGAGTCGGTCGTGACTTAATGACTGAATGACAGAAAGGTTCCAGGTGCAGATATTGGAAATGGGCAGAGTGATCCAACTTCTTACTCCTTTCCTGTATTTGCCTAATGCGTGCATTAGCGCATGCGTGCATGCCCGCACACACACACACACACACACACACACACACACACACACACTTCTCTAAATGGGACTCAAGGCCACATTTAAGCTGGTGTTACATAAAGTAAAGCAACTTTTTTTAACTTAAAAAATATGAAGTGTGTTGATTTACAATGTGTTAATTTCTGCTATACAGCAAAGTGACTCAGTTATACATATACATACATTTTTTTTATATCCTTTTCCATTATGGTTTGTATCAGGATATTGAATATAGTTCCCTGTGCTATACAGGGGGACCTTGTTGTCTATCTATTCTACATGTAATATTTCACATCTGCTAATCCCAACCTCCCAGTCCATCCTTCCCCCACCTCTAAAGCAACTTTTTTTTTAAACAGTATTTATTTATTTACTTGGCTTTGCTGGGTCTTAGCTGTGGTGTGTGGGATCTAGTCCCCTGACCAGGGATGGAACCTGGGTCCCCTGCCTTGGAAGCGTGGAGTCTTACCCTTTGGACCAGGGAAGTCCCCTAAAGTAATTCCTTTATTTTCTTTCTATGACCTAGACCCTTTACAACTGTGACTTCTTTTAGGTGCAGGAGAGGACATAAACTGGTGTTTACATCCTCGGATGAGTCATCAGATTATGAAAGATCTTCCAAGCAGCTGCTCATGCGAAGTCACAGTCACAAAGAACTGGATTAGAGTCGATTGTATGGTTTCAGGATGAGAAAACAACTTGCTGGTTTAATTCAATTTCTCCCCCTTTCCCTCATTTATCATTAAGTTTTAGCACAAGTCTCTCAAAATGGGGGTAGGACCACGTTTAATCTTTCAGCTGACCATTTCTTTACAATTCCTTCAAGCCTTAACAATTTCCCATTATGTCATTCATACCAAGATAAATGAAGGTGGATAACAAGCCAACTGGGTCTGAGGCGTCCAGGAGGTGACAGGGGTGGGAAGAGAGAGAGATGGAAACGAATAATGTTGAACACAAAGACTAACCTATGGGCCTTGTCTCAGATTTAACAACCAGTCACTATGATTTACAATCCAAGATCTCATTCTTTGCATCTTATATCCCCAGGACATGAAGGATGGAAGGAATGAAAGTGTCACGTATTTCTTACATGGATGACTTATAGGTTTTTAAGGAGGTTCTCTTGGACATCAGAGCAAGTTGCCCTTGACGGATGACTTTGCTACTGTATTTGATTTCAAGTTCCCACCAAGGAGTGCCAAACAAAATCTGTTACGTTTTAAATCGTCATGTAATTTCTGCCCCCTTCCCTCTGCTCCACCACATGTCCAACCAACAAATAAATCATGCCAAAGTCTTAACCGCATGCTTTAAAATGAGACAAGCACAAGGGACATTTTTCAAGCTCACATCCGGACCCATTGTTTGGGAAGAAGTCTACCAGGCAGTGTTCTATTTTTTTTGACAAATCATGGTGTCCAATCCATTTGGGAGAGCCTTCGAGGGTGATTTGAAGCATCTGTAGAGCTGCCTTTGCCTCTGATACAGACAAACGAGCTGTGCTGACACAAAGGACTTTTAAAACTATCTAGTCACCCGTTGAGTCAATTGAATCATCAAGCTGGATGCTGCCTCCATCAGATGATCTGGGCCCAGATGATGCAACTGCAGAACTAGCCTTTCGAACCCAAGTGATGGAGAAAAAGTAAAGGCAACATTTTGAACATCAGGCTTAGTTCTTTCCCTCTTGAAGTTTTGTATTGGTGTCTGAAAGTCACGGAAGATAGCTAATTAGGAAGTTATCTTTCCCTCTTTCTTCCTTTCCTCCCTTCTTGCCCTTCCTCCGTTTTCTCTCTCCCTTTCCTTTCCCTGTCTCCTCCCCTCCTTCCGTCCTCCCCCACTGCTTCCCTCCCTCCCTCCCTGCCTCCCTCCATCTCGCCCTTCTTTCCTCTCTCTCCTCTTTATTTTAGGACACTGGACAGTGCTGGGCACACGGGAGTGGCTGTGTTGATCATTGTCGACCTTGCTTGATTTGCTTGGTGAGAACACCTGAGTCAACACGGGACAGGTGCCCTACTTGGACAGCGCTCTGCAAAGGAAGGAGAGACCAGGGGGTGGGGGGAAACTCCGGAAGAGTGGTTTCAGTTTCTTGCTGTGAAGGCAGACAGAGGGGCTGAGAACTGCACCGTCTAAGGGAGACCTCCCAGCCCTGAGGGGTTCTAAAACCCCCAGCAGGGGACATTCGCTGGTGAGGTTGTGGATATGGCTTCTGAAGAGATGATATTTTGAACACAGACTTTCGAACCACTTCTCAGGAGTGCATGACCCAAGGGCCTTGTGCCTGACGGCAACAGTTGTAGAACTTAAAAACCTTTCCTGAAATGAACTGGTTGGCTAAAATCTGGCAGGCATGGGGCACCCATGATTAGAAGTGGGCAAAAAATGTTGATGTGATGCATATTTCTGCGTATTGAGAGAGGGAGGGTCATTACCTCCTTTGTAGGTTTGCTTGTCTCTGGAGGCCGAGTTCAGCATGTAATGTTCTAGGCACATGAGGAGCGTGCAGGAAAACCAGCACCTTTAGGCTGGTGTCCTGGCCAAGGTGGAGGTTTCTGGGTGTCGAAAGACTGGCTTGCTTAGTGTCTCTGAGAAAGAAGAACCTGCCTGCAGTATTTTAAAACCTTTTTATCACAGAAAATCCCCGACACACACACAAGGCGAGCATTGTGTGCGACCCTCACGGTCCCACCACCCAGAGGCAGCATCGATCAATACCAGGCCCACATGCTTCCTTTCTTCTCCACCCCTCCCCTGCCCGCAATGGGATCATCTTCTGGACGATCCCAGACATTCTATTTTTTCATCTGTTAATATTCCCGTGTTCACCTCCCTCTCTTTCTCTTTCTCGAACATACCCACAATATCATGATCACATCTAAAAAAAATCCCTTCGTAATTCCTTAACGTCATCCCCATTTCATGGGCTTTTTGATGTGACTGGTTTGGGAACTTTCAGGCCGGGGGCAGGAGGAGCTCTCTGGAGGGTCACTGGGCCCCATGTTAATGCTTCTATTATGTGGTGTCCACAGGTATAATTAGGCCTATGACCTTTTCAGACTCAGACAGCAACTAAGGGCAGGAACAAAAAAAAAAAAAAGGAAAAGAAAAAGAAGCCCTGACTGAGCAATTCCCCTCAGGCACCCTCTTTTCCTCCAGTTACCCGTGACCAGCGACTGTTTCGCAATTCCCTTAAACCACCCCTGTTCCTGTATAGTCTAATCACTTACAAACCATCACAGATGTTGACAGCGCTGCTGTGTTTCAAAGAAAATATTTTTCCATTTCTAAGTCTGTCCCTTAGGTGAGAGCATTGAACACTGGGAAAGTTTCAGTTTGGATTGTAATTATGGTGTGGGGTCAGTGAGAAAGGTTTAGGGAGAATGCTAGCATTTCTTAGAGTGAAGAGGGAGACGAGAGAGGACAAGGAGGCCTTTGTTTCTGGCATGGAGTCGCGTCAGGAATGAAACAAAAGAGGCAAGAATTGACCTCTGAGTCTAGAACTTTCTTCAGCATCTCTGACAGAAGTTAACTCTGTTTATGGCTGGAGTGAAATGGTATTTTACTTCCGGTCTTCACAAGCACTGTTACTCACGATAACTACTGTTTGGTGGTACACACTGAGTATACTGAGCTGCAGTAATTCATAAAAACAAAAACAAACAAAAAAGCCAACTCTTGGGCCATTGTGGGTTCTTCTTTTTTTTGGACTAAAAAGATTACTTATTTATTTGGCTGTGCCGGGTCGTAGCTGCAGCACTCCTAGTTGTAGTGTGTGGGATCTAGCTCCCTGAGCGGGGATCAAACCCTGTGCCCTCTGCCTGGGAGCACTGAGTGTGAGCCATTGGACCAAGAGGGAAGTCTCAGTTCATTTGTTTATTTCCTCTAACTTCAGGCACAGATTCTGACATCTAAAAATAATGATTGCCATAGGAATGGAAGTGGTCCAGCAACTGCTCTTTTTTGCAAAATGTTAATTTGAAATAAGTCCTCAAATCTCTCTTCCTTCAGTAGTTGGAACTACATGTCTTGATAGGGGTCCGTCTAACTTCCTAATCCATTAGGAAAGTGATCGTATGATTCCATTTTTTCGGCAAAGTGGTTCCATGCCTGTGCCATCAGGTAAAGGTATGGGAGAGACAGAGTTGCCTTTTGTGTCTCCACGCTGGGCCCTGACATGCACCCCTGGGGCACCCAACTCAATCTGCCTTCCTCAGGAACTGTACAGCAGGGTGGGACCTGTCCCTTCTTTTTGCGTCAAAATGCACCTTTTGGTTTGGGTTTCCTCAAACCTTTACTTTCCGTATGCAAATCAATTCTGCAAATTTAATGATCATCTCCTACCAAATGCAACGTCTGCAGTTAGGTATGAGGAACCAAGAAATAAATAAGACACAGACTTTTGTCTTCAAGAAAAGAAACCCATCCAAATAACTTAGTATAGTCCAGTACAATGCCCTACTGATTCTACTGTTTGAAGTACCACTTGAGTCCATCCTCATTTCTCCAGGGCCATCATGTCTTCTCTGGCCTAAGTCACCACCACCGTCATTGATGAGAACATTTGAATAATCTGGTCTCTGTGTATCCATCCTGCCATTCTATAGTCCCATGTCCTCCACACAGCAGACAAAGTTAACTTTTCAAGATGGAAACAGCGATAAATCACCCTCAGGTTTCAAGGTAAAAGATAAAAATTCTTAACAAGCCCTTCAAAGCCCCACCTGTCTCCCTGGCCGCCCTTTGTCCACCTAGACCACGGCCATCACGATGTCCTGCAGATGCTGGGCCAGCTTTCAGCCTTCCTCACCAGACTGTCTCTGCTACAGCTCTGCCTAGCACAAGAGGTTCTGATTGTCCTTAAGAGCTCTTCCTTCCCATCTGCCTAACTAATTCGTATGTAACCCTTAGCTCTCTGTTCCGCCCAGGGACCTTCCCAGAGAACCACACTGCATCATGCTCCTCTCCTTAGCGGTGCCCAACACGCTTGCCATTTTACTGTTACTCTGTGACTACTGCCCAAGCAATGTCTTATGCAATGCCAAGCGCGGGACAGAGGACCACACTCCTTTGTTGCCTAGAGCCCCGCATGGGTACTGGTACGCAGTTTGAGGAGGGAAAGAATATGGGTGAGGGTGGGGTGGGGGGAGACAGGAGAAGTCGCCCTAGGTAACGTGGAATGGTAGCCTTAGGAAAGGATGGGGCATTTTCTGGGTGGTCCTCTGGTTGGACTCCATGCTCCCAGTGCAGAAAAGTGAAAGCAAACTGTTAGTCACTCAGTCTGGTCCGACTCTACAGTGCCATGGACTCTAGCCCACCAGGCTCCTCGGCCCATGGAATTTTCCAGGCAAGAATACTGGAGTGGGTTGCAATTCCCTTCTCCAAGGGATCTTCCTGACCCAGGGATTCAACCCAGGTCTCCTGCATTGTAGGCAGATTCTTCACCTCTGAGCCACCAGGAAAGCATCCTGCCTCCCTTGACTCCCAGTGCAGGGGGCCTGGCATTCAGTCCCTGGTAGGGGAGCTGAATCCTGCAGTCTGCAGCTAAAAAGACCCTGCAGACTGCAAGGAAGATCCCACTTGCCAACTAAGGCCTGACACAGTCAAAGACATAATTTTAAAAAGGGAGAGAAAGAAATGCAAGACAGCTTTAAAAGATGAACTAAGGCATAGGAAAAAGTTTAAGAGTGGATTTCAGTAAAAATTGATTAAAGTGGACAGCCACAAACGGGACGTGGCTAGGAGCAGTTGGTCACCAGCAGGGGCTGGAGGAGAGACTTATACAGGGAAGGCAAAGCAAAGTAAGGACATGATTGACTGCTGCAAGATAAAGCCTACCTGTTTCTGATTGATTGTCCTTAGGTTTTGATTTCCTAACCTCCAGGCGCTTAAGGCTTGGATTCTAGTTTGCTTCCAGAGGACATTAAGATATTGTGCTGGGCTTAGTCGCTCAGTTGTCTGACTCTCTGCGAACCCATAGACTGTAGCCCACTGGGCCTGTCTGTCCATGGGATTCTCCTGGGAAGAATACTGAAGTGGGTGGCCTTTCCTTTCTCCAGGGTATCTTCCCAACCCAGGGATAAACCCAGGTCTCCCACATTGCAGGCGGGCTCTTTACCAGCTGAGCCACCAGGGAAGAAAAACCACCTTAGTCTCAGGACTTCCTTATTGAATTAATTTAACAAGAAAGAAGGGAAGGAAAGGAAAGAGGAGGACTTTGTGGAGATAAAATGCAGGTGCTTTGGGAAGTGCCAAAGGTGAGAGGGGCTTGATGAAGTCTGAGTTTCCAGGTTTGGTGCCTGTTCTCCCATAATAAAGACCCCGGTTCGATTCCTGGGTCAGGAAGATCCCCTGGAGAAGGGATAGGCTACCCACTCTGGTATTCTTGAGCTTCCCTTGTGGCTCAGTTGGTAAAGAATCCGCCTGCGATGTGGGAGACCTGGGTTTGATCCCTGGTTGGGAAGATCCCCTGGAGAAGGGAAAGGCTACCCACCCCAGTATTCTGGCCTGGAGAATTCCATGGACTGTATAGCCCATGGGGTCACAAAGAGTCGGACATGACTGAGCAACTTTCACTTTCTTTATTCTCCCATAATATGCTGGTTAGCTCTTTTATCCCTAGAATTGTTCCATGAAAGAAGAAAAGGCTTCCGTGAACAAATACACTTGAAAAGTGTTCTAAGCTATTCCTCTTTTTTTGGGCTTCACAGTACAAACGATCATACTGAAGACTCTGAGGTTACATAAAGGAAACCTACTGCATTTGAAATCAGGAAGTCAGAAGGAAGAGCTGCTCAGTGGGTGGGGAGCAACGGGAGGATAATTGCCCTTTCTGATCTGTTGAACTAAAATGCCAGGAAATTTCCAAGTGGGGAGATGTTAAATGCATCATTGCAAATGTGGATCTGGAGATGAGCAACTAGGTATGTGAAAAGGCTCTGAAGGCCATACAGGAGAATTATTATTCAGGCCTGAACATGTCTGTCTATTACAGGGAGAAACTTTCTGGAAACACAGACAAACTGTCTTGGAGGAAAGTTCAGACGTGGAAGTACACAGGATTATTTTGGGATCAGTGAGCACTATTTTCTTCCAATTTTATTGAGATATAATGGACATAGAGCACTGTACAGGCCTAAGATGTACAGCATCATGATTTGACTTATATACAATATGAAATGACAAAAAGTTTAGTGATTATCTGTCATCTCATGTAGATACCACATTAAAGAAATAGAAAAAAAATTTTTTCCTTGTGATGAGAACTCTTAGGATTGATCTTAACCGCTTTTGTATATAATATACAGCAGTGCTGTGTTGCACACTCTATCACTAATGCAATATAAATGGGCATTTTGATGAGACTCAGTCAGGCAGGGGCATGGTCTGCTAATACTCAGTATTGTCTCTTTCTCTTTTTATTTAGGAAATGTATCTTTTGGGATGATCAATGTGCCCAGGTTAAAAGGCTACTCCCTTGTTGTCAAGGTTGGCCAGTAAACAATAAGTGGAAGTTGGCTGGGACTCTTTGGCAAGCTCTTTAAAAGTGATCTACTTGATGTATTTAGTAGAGTTCATAGCAATACTTTACAATAACCAAAAAGCGGAAAGAATCTGAATGTTCACTGACACAAACAGATAAGCAAAATGTGGTATATATTGTACTTACAGTGAAATATTATTCAACCTTAAAAAGGGTGGAAATTCTGACACATGCTACAACATGAGTGGATGGAACTTGAGGACATTAAGCTAAGTGAAATATTCCAGTTACCAAAGGATAGCTATTGTATCATTCCACTTACATGAGGGACCTAGAGCAGTCAAATTCATAAAGAAAGTAGAATGGTGATTGCTAGGGGCTAGGAGGAGGGGAGAATGGAGAGTCAGGGTTTCTAAAACATGCATAGTTTCATAGTTTACGTTTTACAAGATCAAAAGAGTTCTGGAGATGGAAGGTGATAGTTGGAGCTCTAAGGAATTCCCTGAGAATGCCAGTAGTTTGGACTTAGTGCTTTCATTGCCAGGGGTCTGGGTTTGGTTCCTGGTTTGGGAACTAAGATCCTGGAAGTTGCAGGGCAAGGCCAAAAAAATGAAAGTTCTGCCTGACTAGGTGTGGTGTTCCCCCCTCCCCCTTCCTTGTGCCTTCATCGTCATCTTGATGGTTGGTGTCATGGCAGCCACCTTTGACCTTGAGACAACCTTGAGTATAGAAGGAGGAGGCACAAAGATAAAATGAGTTGGATCCCTGGTTACTGGGGAGCCCGCATGTCCATTTGGTTTTCTTACCTCTTTTTTGTGTAAAAGAGAAAGAAACCTCTGTGTTTTTCAAACCTCTTATCTTGGTTTCAGTTCTATATAGCTAAACCTAAACTTAATGACTATAGTAGGCAAACACTCATTCTTTTATTTCTTGATTTATTATTTCACCAACATTTAGTGAGCTCCAGCTGTGTCCGTGGAAATGACAGCAGACTTTATTTTGGGGGGCTCCAAAATCACTGCAGATGGTGACTGCAGCCATGAAATTAAAAGACACTTGCTCCTTGGAAGAAAAGTTATGAGCAACCTAGACAGCATATTAAAAAGCAGAGACATTACTTTGCCAACAAAGGTCTATCTAGTCAAGGTTATCATTTTTCCAGTGGTCATGTATGGATGTGAAAGTTAGACTATAAAGAAAGGTGAGAGCTGAAGAATTAATGCTTTTGAACTGTGGTGTTGGAGTAGACTCTTGAGAGTCCCTTGGACTGCAAGGAGATCCAACCAGTCCATCCTAAAGGAGATGGTCCTGAATATTCATTGGAAGGACTGACGTTCAAGCTGGAGGTCCAATCCTTTGGCCACCTGATGGGAAGAACTGACTCACTGGAAAAGACCTTGATGCTGGGAAAGATTAAAGGCAGGAGGAGAAGGGGATGACAGAGGGTGAGATGGTTGGATGGCATCACTGACTCAATGGACATGAGTTTGAGTAAACTCCGGGAGTTGGTGATGAACAGGGAGGCCTGGCGTGCTGCAGTCCATGGGGTGGCAAAAAGTTGGACACAACTGAGTGACTGAACTGAACTGAACTGTGTCCGAGACCCTGGGGATACAATATGGAAGGAGAAGATTGGGGTTCTGCAAACCCAAAGGGGAGAGCAATGGCCAGGCAGCCCTGGGGAGGCCTGTGAAATCTGACTGCTTCTTGTTTGATCGGCAAGAGAATTACACTTTTATGGAATTCTCTCCAGACAAAACCTCTCGTGAAGAATTCAACACTGTAATAACTTTCAGTTCCTGGCTACAACACACAGTTGAGATTAGTTGCCCTCCCAATGACTGGGATAATTCGATGTTACCAATGCCATATGTACACTTGTTCAATATCAGCCCACATTGACTTGAATCCCACTTTGTACTTTCATTGAGCAGCAAGGAACAATAGGCCCAGCTGAAGCCACAGGGATGGATCTTATTGTAAACAACAAGCTTTTAAAATTCCCCATGAAATGCTGAGCGTTTTCCTGGAGGGAATGAATTAAGATCCCTATTGATAAATACAGACACCAGATGACCTCATTGCCTCTGTCAGTCTCCACCCGCCAGAGTGTCTCTCCAGGTCCCCGGATAATTGTGACACTAACAGGCTTCTTTGTAGATCAGTCATTAATTTTAATTAAAAAAAAAAAAAAATCTCTTGCGCTTCCCTGGTGGTTCAGCTGGTAAAGAATCTGCTGCAGTGTGGGAGAGCTGGGTTCAATCCCTGGGTTGGGAAGATCCCCTGGAGAAGGGAAAGGCTACCCACTCCAGTATTCTGGCCTGGGGAATCCCATGGACTGGATAGATTGCATCCAAGCTCAAAATTGGAAGACTGAAGCACCTGTAAGTGAAGCTGCTCAGTCGTGTCTGACTCTTTGCGACCCTGTGGACTCTAGCCCAGCAGGCTCCTCCGTCCATGGGATTCTCCAGGCAAGAATACTGGAGTGGGGTGCCATTTCCTTCTCCAGGGGATCTTCCTGACCCAGGGATCGAACCCAGGTCTCCCGCATTGCAGGCAGACGCTTTTAACCTCTGAGCCACCAGGGAAGCCCAAAGCACCTGTAACCGCTAGTGATTAGAGGGGTAAGTGCAGAGTAAGGCAGAAGTGACCTTGGACAAGTCTCTTTTCTGCAAATCTCAGTTCCTCATCTGTAAAATAAAATTGTTGGAGGAGGTTATTTCGGGAACCTTCAAGAGCTGATATTCCAGATGCGACTTTCTGAGCTGCTTAAGGGAAATAACTTACCAGGACTTTTGAAGACGAACCTTCCTGGAATGCTAGAGGCCTGGATCAAGGGGTATTTAATCATTCATTTACTCACTTCTGCTTCCATCCACTGAACATATTTTTTAAAGATTTACTGATTTTTATTTTTTGGTTGTGCTGCACTCAGTCTTTCTCTAATTGCTGTGATCGGGGGCTACCCTTCCTTGAGGTATGTGGGCTCAGTTGTTGTAGCTCTCGGGCTTAGTTGCCAAGGCTTGGACCAGGGATCAAACCTGTGACCCCTGCATTGGCAGGTGGATTCTAAACTACTAGGCCACCAGGAAGGCCCCATCCATTGAGTAGTTATCAAGGGCCTACCTCATTACTGTGTGCTGGGTCTTAGGTGCTAGAATTGTCTAGAAGAATATGACACAGTTCTTACCTGTGAAACTCAGGAGAAACTCAGGGTTTACCTGGTGAGGCACAAATAGCCTATGAGATGATAAGAGCTTCAATCAAGGTGAGAAAATAAAGGAGGCAGTGCCTGAAGCAGATGAGGAAAACTTTCCCAAGGCTTAAATGGGAAGATATGGTCGTGAAAAAAGAAAAGTGTGTTCCAGGTTGGGAACTAGAGAGGGGATGAAAGGGGTCAGGTCATAAGGGATCTGTCATGCTAAGAATTTTGGTCATTCTCTGGCTCAGAATAATTACAGGAATAATTAAATAAACAGGATAATAAGCAAATTAAGCAAATGGACAAGGGAATAATCAAAAGCAGGTTCTAAAAGCATCCCCCATTCAAGGAGGACTCAGAATAAGAAAATTCCAAGGAATTGCTCATATTCACAACCTGGTGGAAGGTGAGAACAGAAACTGTACGGGGGTCTTTAAGAGAGTTCCATGAGGTTCACAGATGAGCACTCCTGCTATGGAGCAGCAAGACTGAACGTGTCTTAATTCAATGTCAAGTGCTCAACTCAGGTCCTTCTTTTCAGTAGTGTAAGAGGGCAGAGGGCTGACTTTGACCTTAAATAAAAATCCCAACCCCATGTAACCTTAGGCTTCCCCACTCTGAGTCCCAATTTTGCTGTTGTTTAGTCACTAAGTCAATCTGACTCTTTGAGACCCCATGGACTGTAGCCCGCCAGACTCCCCTATCCTTGGGATTTTCCAGGCAAGAATACTGGAGTGAGTTTCCTTCTTCAGGGGATCTTCTCAACCCAGGGATTGAACTCACATCTCCTTCCCCACTAGACTAGGTGTTCTCTGAGGGGAACAACTCTGCTTTCTCTTGCCCTTATATCTAGAGTGCCTAGCACAGTGCCTGGTGATTTTCTTGCTTCTTTTTCTTTTTTGGTCTTGCTGTGCTTGTGGATCTTAGTTCCCCAATCAGGAATGGAACCTGGGCCCCAGCAGTGCAAGCACCAAGTCCTAACCACTGAACTAGCAGGGAATTCCTGATGGTGATTTCTTGTAAAATATACAGGGTGATGACAAGGGGCATCCCTTTAGGATTTCCCTCTACAATTTTTGCTAAACACAGATTTCAGGTGCGATTGCTCACCTATTTGTATAGACTTCATTTCTGGGCTCTATTCTGCTATGTAAGGTTTAGGCAGATTCTCAGTGACTTAATAGGTTCCTAGCATCAGCAGGGAGAGTCCTCAGGCTAGCTGGTTCATTTACCAATTTAAATTCAGCCATCCGTTTTCATCCTTAGAGTTAGCCTCTGGACCTTTTGAATGATGCTCCCTCAATCATGACTTCATTTTCCTTGAGGTCAGTTTCTTCAGTCATTTTTTTCTTTATTTTGCAATTGAAATATACTTGACATAATGTTGCATAAATTTAAGGTGTACAGCATGTTTATTTGATTCATTTGTATGTTGTAGTATGATTGCCATTGTAGCAATAATTAACACCGCTATGATGTCACATAATTACCATTTCTTTTTAGTGGTTGAAATAATTAAGATCTAGTCTTGACAATTATAAAACAATATTGTTGTCTATATTCATTACGCTGCACAGTAGATCTCCAGGACTTATTTACTACCTGTTGCAAGTCTGTATCTTTATACAGTGTCTATCCTGTAAACATCGGTGTCTAAAGCAGGTACCCACCCTCCATCCCCTGGTAACACCCATTTTACTTTCTGTCTCTGAGTTTGGCTTCTATCCCCTCTACATTTAAGAGATACAAAGTATTTGCCTTTCTCCATCTGATTTATCTCACTTAGCATAATGTCCTCAAGGTCTAGCTGTTTAGCCCTGCAATTTTCTGAAGTGGATAATGTTTAAGTCTAAGTACTTCTGGTTCTTGGGATAAATACCACTTCAAGATACATTCCTCTGTTGGGTTTGAAAGCTATGGACGTATCTCTATCAGGTCACTTCAAAGTAACAATTGGGGTGTTCTAGCTTTATTCTCAGAGAAGGCAGTAGCCCCCACTCCAGTACTCTTGCCTGGAGAATCCCATGGACGGAGGAGCCTGGTGGGCTGCCGTCTATGGGATCATATAGAGTTGGACACAACTGAAGTGACTTAGCAGCAGCAGCAGCAGCAGCTTTATTCTCACTAGGATTTGCACAGGGAAATATCTTCTATAGACATTTCTGCCTGCCAGTCCCTTCCTGAATATGGAAGAAAGTGGCCTGTTCCCATTTTCCTTCCTCCAATAATGATCCTTCATCTAGACTTTCCTGGGACAACCTCAAGATCACTGAGTCTTACAAAAACCAATGGACTGTAGAGTCAGACAGAACAGTTGCAATCTGGGTGTGCTACTTATCAAATATAAACATGTGGACAACTGGCTTAGCTTGATTGTGCCTCATGATAGATCTGCAAAATGGGAATAATAACAAAGTCTCCTTCAGAAGGTTACTATCACTGTCACAAAATGTAACACGTTTTATTTGCCTTAACGTGTCTTATAGAGAATACTAAGACCCTGATGCTGGAGAAGATTGAAGGCAGGAGGAGAAGGGGACAACAGAGGATGAGATGGTTGGATGATATCACCAACTTGGATATGAGTTTGTGCAAGCTCTGGGAGTTGGTGATGGACAGGGAAGTCTGCCAGCGTGCTGCATTCCATGGGGTTACAAAGAGCTGGACACCGCTGAGCGACTGAACTGAACTGACTGATACTTATTTGGAAACAATACTTGGATAAATCACTGTGGATAGAGGATGGGACCTCCCTCAAGGGCAACCTCAAGACACTTAATACGGCTGATACACTGAATTGCTTGAAATAGGAGGACTCTTTAGCTCACAAGCAGATGGGGACTGGGGGGGAAAGAGGAAGGACAAAGTGAAAGACAGTGGGTTGGTAGAGGGCTCTGCATTGCTTAATTAGGCATCTCCTGAAATTCCTTTCCTCAACAACCCCCACCCCCGGGGGAAATCAATACATTTTATCAAACTCACTGGACTGGTGTGGAAACAAATAAAGGGGACTAAACTTAAGTACTCTCACCTGGAAAATCCCATGGGTGGAGGAGCCTGGTAGGCTGCAGTCCATGAGGTCGCGAAGAGTTGGACATGACTGAGCGATTTCACTTTCACTTTTCACTTCCATGCATTGGAGAAGGAAATGGCAACCCACTCCAGTGTTCTTGCCTGGAGAATCCCAGGGAAGGGGAGCCTGGTGGGCTGCTGTCTATGGGGTCACACAGAGTCCGACATGACTGAAGCAACTTAGCAGCAGCAGCAGCAGCAAACTTAAGTTTGGGGTCAAAGAGAACAGCATGTGTGAATGTGGAAACCAGATACAAGGAGATTAGATACTAAAGCCTTGGGAATTCATAGAAATTGCGGGGAAGGCTTTGAACTTTTACAGCTTTTAGAATTTGTAGGCTTAAGCCAAATTTACTAGAACTCAAGGGACAAGGAAATCCCACAGGATAGCTAGGTTTATGAGAATTTTAGTTAATGTTCTAAAAATTATCCTGCACTAATACACATCTAAAAATTAATAGCTACCATCTTTGGCTACATCCAAATCCAAAGATGAGTAAAGTATTAGACTTAAATTGGCATTTCAGTGCTGAACATGAGTTCAGATTAAGAAATTAGAAATAGGAAGAGAACTTCATTTAGCTTAAACCGGGGGGAAAAAAAAGCTATGACAAGCCTGGAGAGCAGATTAAAAAGCAGAGACATTACTTTGCTGACAAAGGTCTGCAGAATCAAAGCTAAGGTTTTTCCAGTAGTCATGTATGGATGTGAGGGTTAGACCATAAAGAAGGCTGAGTGCCAAAGAATTGATGCTTTGGCATCAATTGTAGTGCTGGAGAGGACTCTTGAGAGTCCCTTGGACTGCAAGAAGATCAAACCAGCCAATCCTAAAGGAAGTCAACCCTGGAAGGACTGCTGCTGAAGCTCCAATACTTTGGACACCTGATATGAAGAGCCGACTCATTGGAAAAGAGCCTGATGCTGGAAAAGATTGAGGACAGGAAGAGAAGGGGACAACAGAAGATGAGACGGATGGATGGCATCACTGAATCAGTGGACATGAGTTTGAGTAAACTCCGGGAGTTGGTGATGGACAGGGAAGCCTGGCGTGCTGCTGTCCTTGGGGTTGCAAAGGGTGGGACAGGACTGAGGGACCGAACAACAACAAAGAGGGAAGGGGGGTGAGGAGGAAAGGGGAGGGAGGAGAGAATAAAGAAAAGAGATGTCCCCAAATTGATACTTTCTGTCCACGCAGCCCTTTTCTTCTTGTGAGAAGCATCTGCCCTGACTGCAGACAGGAGTTCTCTTTTTCACTCTCACAGCAACTAGCTGTGGAGCCTTTAACATGTCCTCTCATCTCCAAGCCTGTTTTCTTTCTCTTTTTTTTTGAAAAATGAGTTTCCCAACATTGACCTCAAACTATGTCATCAAGTTTGAATGAAATAATGGCAGGAACCAGAGATCAAATCGCCAACATCCGCTGGATCATCAAAAAAGCAAGAGAGTTCCAGAAAAAACATCTATTTCTGCTTTATTGACTATGCCAAAGCCTTTGACTGTGTGGATCACAATAAACTATGGAAAATTCTGAAAGAGATGGGAATACAGACCACCTGACCTGCCTCTTGAGAAATCTGTATGCAGGTCAGGAAGCAACAGTTAGAACTGGACATGGAACAACAGACTGGTTCCAAACAGGAAAAGGAGTATGTGAAGGCTGTATATTGTCACCCTGCTTATTTAACTTATATGCAGGGTACATCACGCTAGGCTGAAGGAAGCACAAGCTGGAATCAAGATTACCGGGAGAAATATCAATAACCTCAGATATGCAAATGACACCACCCTTATGGCAGAAAGTGAAGAAGAACTAAAGAGCCTCTTGATGGAAAGAGGAGAGTGAAAAAGTTGGCTTAAAGCTCAACATTCAGAAAACTAAGATCATGGCATCCAGTCCCATCACTTCATGGCAAATAGATGGGGCGACAGTGGAAACAGTGTCAGACTTTATTTTTCTGGGCTCCAAAATCACTGTGGATGGTGACTGCAGCCATGAAATTAAAAGACTCTTACTCCTTGAAAGTTATAACCAACCTATACAGCATATTAAAAAGCAGAGACATTACTTTGCCAACAAAGGTCCATCTAGTCGAGGCTATGTGTTTTCCAGTAGTCATGTATGGATGTGAGAGTTGGACTATAAAGAAAGCTGAGCGCCAAAGAATTGATGCTTTTGAACTGTGGTGTTGGAGAAGACTCTTGAGAGTCCCTCGGACTGCAAGGAGATCCAACCAGTCCATCCTAAAGGAGATCAGTCCTGGGTGTTCATTGGAAGGACTGATGTTGAAACTGAAACTCCAATCCTTTGGCCACCTCATGCGAAGAACTGACTCATTAGAAAAGACCCTGATGCTGGGAAAGATTGAGGGAAAGAGGAGAAGGGGATGACAGAGGATGAGATGGTTGGATTGCACCACCGACTCGATGGACATGGGTTTAGGTGGACTTCGGGAGTTGGTGATGGACAGAGAGGCCTGGCATGCTGCAGTTCATGGGGTTACAAAGAGTCGGACATGACTGAGCGACTGAACTGAACTGAACTGAAGATGCTTTTCCAACTTGTAATGAATTACGGGAAAATAGTGACAAGTCTTCTGATGGCTACTGTGACCACCCACCCCAGCTAGCTGCCCAAAGCCTAGCTATCTCATTCATGGCCATGCCTCTGTGCCTAAGATGGTGCTCAAAAAGTGTTTATTGAATGAACAAATAACTGTACTCAGCATCTTTCACTTTTCAAATAACCATCACATCTGAAGATTTAGTCTCTGGGCTTTCCCCGTAGTATGCAAACGCTTCTCTGTTCTTCTGATCCTTCCCTCTTCCTTTTTTTTTTTTTTCTTTTAGCCAATGACTTCATTCATTGTCTCACAGAACACTAAAAATATTAGTGTAAAATTATTACTGCAGCTCTTCCTCTTGAGGCAATTCTTTTCAGTTGGGGTTCTGTTTCCTCCCTAAAAACCGAAGCAATCTGGTTTCTGTGCCACCTACTCGGGTGAAATGGCTCCCAAATGTCGATGAGAATTCACTGATTGGAAACCCCAATCATCTTTTTGGAGACTTTATTCTCCTTGATGGCCTTTCAACACAGACACTCTGGCCGCACCCGGACTCTTGAAGTTTCGTCCCTTGGCTTCTTGATTCTGCCACCCTGGGTCTTCCGACCATACAGTTGGATATCCTCGTTGGCTTCTTTCCCATCTTCTGTCTGTCCCCACTGCGGACCTGATTCTCTTGCCTTCCTCGTCTAGCACTGACTGGTCTCTCGCTTTTCTGTCCAGCACACGTGCCCTGCCTGATTTGAGCAGTGTCTGCATTGTCTTCCTACCTAGAAACTCGTCTTCCCTGAAGTTCCAGCTTGTTGTTCAGCTCTTCAGGGAGGACATTCTGTATTCCTGGTGCTTGGGCTGCCCTTCCACCTCTAGCCTGGGCAGATTTCTCCTTCCTGAAACTGGAGGGGAGAGACATTCGAACTGTCCCCTCAGTCTTCTCCTCTTTTGGAATATATCACGATCCTCGAAGATTTTTATTCAGATGACTCTAAGGCCCATTTCTCTGGCTTTGATCTCAGTCTCAGACACCAGTCGCATTTCTCAAGGATTCCTAGATGGGGCCCTGCCACCGCCTCAGACCCAACTCTCCTAAAACATGATTGACTTTCCCACACAATCTGGGTCACTCTTTTGACAGCCCATGGCACCACCATTTCCCCCTGTTTAAGAAAGATTCATTTCTTTTCGGCTGTGCTGGGCCTTTGTTGCTGCGTGCAGGCTTTCTGTGTTGAGGTGTGGGGGTTTCTCATTGCAGGGGCTTCTCTTGTTGTGGGGCATGAGAGGTAGGGCTCACAGGCTTCAGTAGTTGTAGCTCAAGATCTTAGTTGCCCTGAGGCATTTGGAATCTTCCCAGATCAGGGATTGAAGCTGTGTCCCCTGCATTACAAGGTGGATTCTTGACTACTTGAGCACCACAGAAGTCCATTTCCCCCAAGTTTTAAAGCTTGCCTTTGATTTTTAGTCCTCAAATTCACCTCTGATTCCTCCTCCTCCTTCTAATTTATATCTGGTCAATTTGATTATACTAGATTAATTGTTGTCTGTCTCTTCTCTCTAAATGCCCTCACATCTCCTCTTCTCTCTATGCCCCCTCCATTTCCATTCCAATGCCACTCTGGTTTGGGTCATCATCTTACATTTGAATGAATACAGTATTCTCAGCTTATTAGTAGAGGGTGAAGTTTGGTTCTATATTTGAAGTTGGGCTGCCTGGGTTTGTATCAAGGCTTTAATGCTTCTTACCATGTGTCACAGAGTGTGTATTTGGGCAAAATCCCTGGCCAGAAATGCACAGCCTGCTCCCTTTCACAGCGCAAATCCTAGTCCTCATTCATGGCTCAACTCCGATTAGGTCTCCTGTCTTAGCGATACCACTTTCTAGTTAGAAGAACTTATATTGTACTGCATTAATTCATTCAGAAAATATTTACTGAGTGCTTTCCTAGGCACTGGGAAAATGGCATGAAACAGGGCACATGATGAAGCTTACACTATAATGGGACGTGTGTAGAAGGGGTTTAGCAATTACGTAAATAAATCAGCAACCAAGAAAAATCTAATCATAAGAGCTGTGATGAAATGAAACGGTGACGGTTTTGCAAGTGCTTGATGGGCTATTTTTTTTAAAATTTGAATTCTAGTTGGTACAGCATGTTGTGTTTCAGGCGTGCAGCAAAGTGATACATATATATGTGTATATGTGTGTGTTTATTCCTTTTCAGATTCTTCTCCCTTATAGGTTATTACAAAGCATTGAGTATAGCTCCCTGCATTATACAGTAGGTCCTTGTAGGTTATCTATTTCGCATATAATAGTGTGACTATGTTAATTCCAAATTCCTGATTTATCCTTACCCCCTTTCCTCTTTGGTAACTATAAATTTGTTTTCTGTGTCTGTGGGTCTATTTATGTTTTGTAAATAAGTTCATTTGTACAGTTTTTAAGATTTTGGGTCATCATCTTATGTTGATGATGCGGATTCCACATATAAGTGATATCATATGGTATTTTTCTTTGTCTGGCTTACTTCACTTATGATTATTTCTAGGTCCATCCATGTTGCTGCAAATGGCATTACTTTATTCTTTTAAATGGCTGAGTATCATTTATATAAATATAAATATATATATAAATATAAATATATATATATAGGCTATTTTGAATTGGTCATGTAGAAAAGGATCTTCAGAGAAAGGAACATTTAAACTGAGGTCTGAATCATAAGAAGAGTTAATCCTGGTATGACCTGGGGCAAGACTTTCTAGGTGAAAAGAATAGCAAGCTCAGTATCCCCAGAACACAGCAAGCTTAGTGGTGGGAGGGACAGAAGGAAGGTCCATTTGCCTACTGGGCACAGCAGGAGGTAGATAAGTAAGGGAGGCTGTCAGAGGCATACATAGGCACCTAGTCAGGCACAGCCTTGTAGCCTCAGGTAGGAAGTTTCAGATTTAAGTTTAGATGGGATGAGAAGATGGGCCTCCCTGGTGGCTCAATGGTAAAGAATCTGCCTGCAATGTGGGAGCCACAGGGGACGCAGTTCGATCCCTTGGTTGGGAAGATCCCCTGGAGGAGGGCATGCCAGCTCACTCCAGCATTCTTGCCTGGGAGATCTCATGAACAGAGGAAACTGGTGGGCTACAGTCCATAGGGTTGCAAACAGTCAGACACAACTTAGGTGACTTAGCACACACAGCACACAATGAGAAGACATTTGAGGATTTTAAGCAGAGAATGATCTGCTCCAGTTTATTTAAAAAGCATCACTCTGGCTGGCGTGTGGAGAAGTAGTGAGGGAGCCACTGAGTGGAAGCGGAGGGGCTGGTGGCCAGGCCATCCGGAGGGTGATGGTGGCAAAAGTGGTGCTGGAAGAGGGGAGGCTGGGCTCTGGGTTGGAGACGTAGCTGGCAGGACTTGTTCACAGACTGATGCACAGGCAGAGACCAAGGATGATATCTTGGGTTTTGGCTTGAGAAGTTGGGTGGTATGAGTTGCTGTTTACTGAAGTGGGGATTGTTATGCTCAGAGTCCGAGTCCCCAAAACTGAGAGAATAAGATGTCCACAGCAATGTAAAAGCATGAAGGGGTTTATTGCTGGCTAGGGCTCAAGTCTCATCTAGTGCAGTGGAATCTTGACGAGAGCCCCCAGCTCTGAATCACATCTACTTTTATACAGACGGTTCTTTGTTCCTGTAACAGCATAGCTGATTGGTTAAACCGTCCGCGTGCATGGGACTTTTAACCTCGCATCCCTATCGGGATTGGCTCAGGTCTGGCGCAGGCGGGGGGCTATGGGGATTTTTCTGATTGGTCGAGCTACACTGCCTGCGGAGTTCCCAGTGCCTCAGCTTTCCTAGAGACTAAACGTCGGGCCTCGCCTGCCCCTTAGAGCCTGTCCTGCTCCAGTTTGGTCCTAACATTCCCCCCTGTCTTCAGCTACATAGAGGAATCTTCCTCTTTATTTGGGGGCAGGGCCTGATACTGTTGCCCCAGTACCATCAGTTGGATGGTATTGACGCGGTCTTTTACAAAGGCAACAAGCTTAGTTATTATGCATGGACCCAAAGTAAGTATTAATAGTAGCACTATGAGAGGGCCCACCAGGGTGGAAATTAGTGTTGTTAACCACAGGGACTGTTGGAACCAGGACTCAAATCAATTTTGAGACTTTTTTTTTTTTTTTTTAGCCCTTCTCTTATCTTGGCCAGGGACTCCCTGATTACCCCTGAGTGATTCACATAAAAACAACGTTCTTTCCCTAACACAGCACATGGGCCCCCTGAGAGACTTCATACTCAAGGTACTTTTTGGGAATTGGGGCGGAGGTCTCTTTCTTCTGTAACTTCTTCCTGCTGTGCATGGGCGTGGGCCTGCCTAGCAGAGCAGAAGTCTCTCCACCTGATCTAAGTTGGGGTTTTTCACATCTGAAACCAGCTTTTACCCTTGTAGTTGCAGCAATTTAGTTGGCCCCTCTCAGAGATGAAATAGACAAGGGCCAAACAAGAGACCTAACAGGATGGTCATCTCTGGTCCCCGGAAACAGAAGGCAACATTTGGGGTGAGGGTTGCAGGCTTTGTGATCCCTTCTGATTGGTTGGTGCTGAGGCAACAGAGCAGTGCTCCAAGAACCTTGTGTTCAGTCTGAAGTTACCATCTTTTACCTGGGTGGGGGCTCAAAGACATTGTTATGCATATTTCTTTGAGTAGGAACCAAGACTCTGTCTGGAGGCTGTACCAACCTTTGATAGTTTCTATTTTTGTATCCCCTCCCTTCCCTGGTTGGCAATTGTTTGAATCCATGCTTTGGAATTCAGGGAAGGCCAGGGAGGCTAAACAAAGTCTATATCCTACAGATAAGAAATGGAGAACACAGAACAGATCTGTACTCCAGAGCCTCACAGAGTCCCGCTCAGTTTTAATTTTAGGCAACAATGACTATGATACCTTCCTGTCAAAATGGGGCATAGGACTGCCCCAGCTTGGAGCAATACAAGCTCGAATCTGAAAGTACACCCATAGCATCACCTAGTTATTTTCCAGGATATCTGAACAGTAGCTACTCTATTTTGACTTTTAATTGTAAACTATTTTTTAATAGCTAAAGCAGATTTTACCATTAATGACGTCAGTGTTTTTCTAGATATGAGAAGATGCAAGAATTGGGACTCATAAAATCTTCTCCTGAAAAGATCTAACTATCTGATGGTCTGTTCTGCCAGTTTTTCCCAGAGCACAGAGTGCCTCATTCCTGATTTTTACCCTGAACTCTTTTCAGGGGCATTGAAAGTCAGCAGTTGCAGCGGCCATGATTTAATCTTTGTAGATGTGGATAGCGAGTGTCAGTCTTCAGCTGGCAGAGCCCCTTTTTGCTTATAAACTTGACCATGATTATGAGGGGGGCACTTCATGACCATTTTATCCCATGGTGCTGAGAGTGTCCATTCTCAGGTAAACAGGCCACTCAATGTGCTGTTACTGGACTAGGCCATAAAACAGTATTTAAAATTCTCTGGACCACCTGTCTTACTAGCTTTTTGGTCCAGGAAAACATTTCCTCTTGTTGCTTCTTGCCATATCTAGAGTTACACTGTTACCATCATTGATCTCATACGGGACTATATATTATTCTATTAGAGGCCTCACACACACATTTGATAGTGTAAGAAACAGCAATTTTGTAAGACAAGGGAAATACAAACAACATAGCCAGCAATATTAGTAAAGTCACAAGTAAGACTTATGTTAAGAACTTCCATTAGATGTAGCCCAGTATATCTTCAGGTCATCTGACTTAGTCTGTCCTATAGAATCTTTATCTTTTAGGGAAATTATATATTGGCACCATCTATAAGGCACATAGCCCAGTTTTTTAGTGTTACTAGACTGATTATCTTTAGTATGATTTATTTATTTTCTTTTTAACAAAGAGGAGACTTTAAACCTAAATTACTGTAGCCTGGTATTATCTATATAAATCCATCTCATAATTGTGGGAGATTTCCCCCTCCTTTGCGGAAACTTTTCTTGTTCTGATTGAGCTTGGGTAATAGAAAAAAGCTCAAATTTATAGCCAGAGTCAGAGCAGGCATTATTAACTGGCCCAGTGAGGGGATCCTATCTAGTAATATCACAGTGACCTGAATATGACTAATTTTTTTTTAAAGTAAATTTTCTCAGGGCCAACCAGTTAAAGTCTGGTAGTAGAGAAATTTACCGAGATAACCCAGAACTAGACACAGGTAATTGGCCACAAACCCAACAACTGGAATTGATTTTTAAAACTAGTATAGGATCAGGCCTATGATAGAAAAGCATTTGACTTATATGCAAAGGTCTAAGAAGTCAAGAAAACATAAATGATCATACGAATCAGGTCCAGCATCTTGGGGAAGCTGTCTCCCTCTGATGTCATCGTCTTCTCATCCTGGTGTACTGTAGTTTCTCCTGATAAAAAAGTCCTTTCATCCATGTTGGAGACAGTCCCTTAAATTACGTCTTTTTCCAGTCCTGGTTGCAGGTCATGAGGCATCTGATCTTCATCCAAAGATAGATTACTAAGATAAGCTTTAGAAACAAACTTAGGGTGTTTTTTAAAGAATTTAATTAAATTTTACATTAACATCACATAACAGCAAAGAACTGTCTAAGAGATGAGTCTTACTAGATGCAGACCTCCATTAACAAACTGGTATTTAACATTTTGAAATATCTTTTTTCCTTAAAGTTACCCTTATTTTTATTAAATATAACCAAATTAAAGCTAGTTTGTTTGCAAAATAGGTCTGTTTTTATTAATTTTGGTCTGATGATTTTTATAACCATAATTGATCATAGGCTTTTTATTTTGCTGAAACATTTATAGAGTCTCAGACTGAACTTTTAAAATAACAGGGCTGGGAAACTCACACCAAAGGCTTATCACAGATTTTGCCTAACAAATCTAGGTGAATTTTTTCCTTTTTAAGGTCTCAAAAATTTCTTGAGATCTTTGTATCTGTGAGATAACCTTCCTAACTCATTTGATGAACTTACTGGAAACCTAAGAACTTCCAATTTTTAGAGGAGTCAGAAAATATAATTGTTTTGTTTATAACGTTTAATTTTACCAAAGTATTGTCATAATTAGTTTGAGAGGAAGATTTTCCCTACTTTCTGGAAACATAAGATTCAAACCCATAATTTTTCAGATAGAAACCATAAAGGTTATAAGCATATTCACTGGTTCATTCAGTCCTTTTGCTAATTTTTTGTGAAGTCATCAGATTTTTCATTAAAATACCAGGACATATCAGAATGTTAAAAACTGCATATAATTTCTAGGATATCTGTATTAGTTATTTTACCATACATTATAATATAGCAGATTTATTACTCATTTGATAATCTTTTTTATGTAATTTAAGCAACCAAATAAACACAGTTTAATATCTCTCTTTGGGATGTTCCAGGGGCCCTCTGAAGCACCCCAAAGTTAGCTAGAGATCAAAAGAACTTCAAAAGAGTTTTATTTAAGAAGTTTTATCAAAAAGATCAATTAAAAGGGTTTAAACCTAGCTACAATGAAAATATTTTACTTAATGTTAATTACTCTAAGACATGTCTATATTAGATAGGTCAACAAACAAATATTAATATCAGGTATTTAACATTGAATATTTCCCAGTTTACATGAACCTGGAATTTATTGTTTAAATTAGAATTACTTGATTTGTAAGCGCTTATCTTTTTTAAGCCAAATAAATAGATCTCATATATAAATTAACCTCAAGAATATTACCCAGAGACAGAGGCATACCAAGACATATTTAGACAGACACAGTGCAAGATTTAGCTTTAAGTCTTTTTTTTTTTTTTTTTCTTCAGTGTCAGGAGTTAGAGATGGTCTAGATAAGTGTTCTTGAGAGCCCTGGTCTCAAGGCACAGGGAAAGAAAATCAAATTTTAACAAATGGCGGCAGGTCTAAACCACATGGTGGCCAGACAAAGCAAAATGGCCATCAAAAATCACTACACAGATTACAGAGTTAAAACACACACATATAAACCCGGCAGTCCTCATCAAAGTGAAGGTGAAGTCGCTCAGTCGTATCAGACTGTTTGCGACCTGTGGACTGTAGCCCACCAAGCCTTCCCATCCATGGGATTTTCCAGGCAAGAACACTGGAGTGGGTTGCCATTTCATTCTCCAGGGGATCTTTTCGACCCAGGGATCGAACCCAGGTCTCCCATATTGCAGGCAGACGCTTTAACCTCAGCTCCACTAGGGAAGCTCTTAAATACAAAAATACAGTCTCTCAGAAAACCTCCTATAGAGACACAGAACTTCAGATCTAAGCACTAACATCAAAGATTTTAAGGGAGGAAAGGAAGCCAGGTTGAAAGAAGAAGGGGGAGGAGGTGGGAGAGGGGGCAAAAGGGGTGGCTTTACAGACGTCTCCTGCTACCTACAGATACCCAGGCGTTACGGGACATTTCCCTGGGCTTCTAGAGAAGAGAGGACTGGAACTTGGCCCTACCAGAAATCAGAACCAGAATTTGAGTTCTCTGCCAAGAGGAGGTGATCAGTCTCCAATCCTCAGCTCAGGCTGAGGGCCCTTCAACCAGATTTCTGCGTCCAGGACCAGGGAACTAGAAAAACAGGGAAGGATAGGAAGGGTTAAGGAGAGGAAGGAGAGAGGGAAGGAGAGAGAGATCAATAAAGTCTCTTGTTTCTTACCAGTCGGGGCACTCTGGCCAGTTGTCCACGTCAGGAGGAGACCAGGGACAAAGGGTCCCAGTTGCAGCCCCTGGGTCTGGTCCATTGGCAGGCAAGCTGGCCCCTGAGTGCCCCGAGTGGTCAGGATGTCAGTCTCAGTGAAGAAGAATCCCACCAGAGTCACCATTTGTTGCAGGAAGAGGGACTGAAACTGGGCTCTTGCCTAACACTCAGAAATGAATTGTCCGAGGAGACATATGTGCTGACAAAGCAAGAGATTCTATTGGGAAAGGGCACCCGGGTGGAGAGCAGCAGGGTAAGGAAACCCAGGAGAACTGCTCTGCCGCGTGGCTCACAATGTACAGGCGGTGTCTCCTTTAAACCTTTCCCGAACTCTTCCGGTTGGTGGAGGCTTATTAGTTCTGTATTCTTTATCAGGATCTCCTGTCATAAAACAACTCATGCAAATGGTTACTATGGTGCCTGGCCAGGGTGGGGCGGTTTCAATCAGTGTGCTTCCCCTAACAGTTCCCCCTGCAAGATGGGGTATAGCAGCGCCGTTGGTTCAGGCTCCTTGAGATTCTTTGGGTTCTTTCTTACATGTGTCTCCAACACCGGAGGGGTAGAAAATCCCTGTTGAGGCAAAAAAGGTTTTACACAAGGAGGGGGGGCTTGGTCAGGGTGTCCGATCCGTGGTCGGAAGATGATATCTCGGACTTGGTGTACAGTTCCCAAGTCAAAGGTGCCTTCTGAGGGCCAGCCTACATGGAAGGTCAGCCATTCTGTGCTGCAAAAAGTTATTAATTTGTTCTTCTTTACCAGCACCAATAGATTTTGTGCTCTAGACTTAAAATCAGAGAAGTGGTCAGTCATAAGAGACAAAGGAGTAGAAGTTGTTTGTCCCATGATTACAGAGAAAAACACAGGAGACCAAATGAGCACACAAAGAGCAGAGACAGTGCCGGCACTCACACAGACGCAACAAACAGACAACAAATGTACTTCGGCCAAAACCACAGTACTAGGTCTTCCCAGGTCCCCTTTTTTGAACCTTTTTCTCCCCTTGAGAGTATCTTACCGGCAGGACGTCCACAGAGCCAGCCGCCTCCCCAACACAATGCCAGGCGTTGGCCTTATGCTGGTCTTAACCAGAAAACAGAGCCAGCCACCTCCCCAGCACAGTGCTGGGCCTCGGCCTTACGCTGGACTTAACCAGAATTAACACTGGTATTCAGAGATCTCTCCTCCTAGTGAGGAAACCCCTTCTGCCAGGAGAGTGTTATTCTTCCCAGTTAAAGGGATCCTGGACTAGCCCCCAAATGTTATGCCCAGAGTCCGAGTCCCCAAAACTGAGAGAATAAGACGTCCACAGCAATGTAAAAGCATGAAGGGGTTTGTTTATTGCTGGCTAGGGCTCAAGTCTCATCCAGCACAGTGGAATCTTAACAAGAGCCCCGAGCTCTGAATCACATCTACTTTTATACAGACGGTTCTTTATTCCTGTAACAGCATAGCTGATTGGTTAAACCGTATGCGCGCGCAGGACTTTTAACCTTGCATCCCTATCTGGATTGGCTCAGGTCTGGCACGGGCGGGGGGCTACCGGGATTTTTTCTAATTGGTCGAGCTACACTGCCTGTGGGAGTTCCCAGTGCCTCAGCTTTCCTAGAGACTAAACTTCAGGCCTAGCCTGCCCCTTAGAGCCTGTCCTGGCTTCAGTTTGGTCCTGGCTTCAGTTTGGTCCTAACAGGGATGACCAGTCACCTCTGTAAGGGGGGCAGAGGTTAAAGTGTCTTAGAGGAGAGAGAAGTCAGTATGGGCTGGATGGGTAAGTTGTCTCCACAGAGGGGAGGACCAGCTGAGCCTTGCAGGATGGTTAGAAAAACAGTGAAAAAGATTGGGTCAAGATCCTGGGGAAAACCCAAGGATCTTGGGTTTTTTAAACACAAAGACCCTGATGCTGGGAAAGATTGAAGGCAGGAAGAGAGGGGGACAACAGAGGATGAGACGGTTGGATGGCATCACCGACTCAAGGGACATGAGTTTGAGCAGGCTCTGGGAGTTGGTGGTGCACAGGGAAGCCTGGTGTGCTGCAGTCTGTGGGGTCACAAAGAGTCGGACAGGACTGAGTGATTGAACTGATGTTCAAGATAGTTATTAGACCTTGAAATGGAGATGGTGTCAGGCAGATGGATATAGGCCTGAATAGTTCCATTCACCTTTTGATGTGTGCACTCTTGTTTTGCAACCTAGGGAGCCAGCCACTTAGGATCAGGGCTTGTTTCTCTCCCAGTGCTAAGACAAAGCCCTATCTGCTGTAGGCCCTCAATATTTTAGGATGAAAGAATATAATTGATGAGAAAACTAAGGACAGAGGAACTAAAGGTGTCAAAATCAAGTCTTCCCTACTCAGTACCCATGATTTTCTAGCCTCAACTTCCTTTGCCTCTGGCATTCTACCCATATGACTGGAGGGTTAGTATTGGGGGGGAGGGAACTTTAGAAATCTGAAGACCAGAATCCAACAGCAGAGGGACTTTCACACCATCTCTGACCTCCCACCCCTCAGACTTCCAAAGGTACGCGACTTCTATCCATATCTATTGGTTTTATGTTGGTCTGACTTGTATCCTTGTCTTTGCTGGCACCTCTGTTTCTGCTCCTATACTCCTTACTTCACTGATCTGCTGTCTCCATTGCCTGAGGAATTCCCTCTCACCATCAAAAGCTTTCAAATCAGGCACCTATGTAGCACCCTGCTTTATGTTAGGAACAGGTATGTTCCCGGCCTGGAGGTTTCTGACAGTGCTTCAGTTCCTTTTGTAATTGTGCCTTTTTGCAGAAATTGCCATGGCCGTCCTGGCTGCCATCATCATCTTCAAAGAGCTCATCAGGTGACAGGGGACATTGCCCAGGCCCCATAGCGTGTTCTCAGACACGGGTGTCAGAGAAAACGTCCATTTCCTGGGCTCCCTGTGTCCTAGTGGAAGTCCTGTGTGCTCAGTCGTGTCCGACTCCTTGCAAACCCCTGGACTGGAGCCCGCCTGGCTCCTCTACCCATGGAATTTTCCAAGCAAGAATACTGGGGTGGGTTGCCATTTCCTACTGCAGGGGACCTTTCCAACACAAGGATTGAACCAGCAACTCCTGCACTGGCAGGAGGATTCTTCACCACTAACACCACCTGAGAAGCCCCAACATGCCCCCTAAAAGGGTGGAAAATGTGTGAGCCATACAGTCCATAGTTAAAATCCCAACGTACGTGTAATTGTAGCGCCCGAGGAGAGGAAGAAGAATAAGATGGATTCAGTGTTTGAAGAAATACTTCACATAGAAGTATTCCAAGTCTTAGAATATTTCAGAATGAAACCACATTCTGAAGAATATCTATAAACCAAGCCTCCTCCCCCACATCTAAATACATCACAGGAATCTAGAGAAGTAATTCAGTGAGAGACAAAGTGATCGGTAAGAAGAGGATTTATTCAGATTCAGAGAGAAGCACACTCCACAGAGAGTGTGGGCCATCGCAGAGCGGGAGCGAGGCCTTGAGATGTGGAGCGGGAGGGTTATTCCCACTGTTGGGGGAGGGGTAGAGATCTCCAGGGTTTGGGCCGCCGCCCACTCCTTAGCCTTTTGACAGTGCTTTGGAACTGTCATGGCACCTCTGGGTGTGTCCTTTCACTTGCTGATCAAGGCCCAGTCTTGTCTGCCTTCTTGGTCTCATTTGATTCGAATTGGTTTATGTTGTGTCCTCGAGCTATGTCATTCTTTCAAAAGTCGTGTCCTAGTGAAGTGGCCACGAGCAATGCCTGTGAACCAGATGGAGCGGGGTTCCAATGCCTTGCATCCACTTGGTAGGTGTGTGATTTGAGTGACAGTCCTAATGAAGGAGGAAACAGGACAGGCTGCATCTTGAAAGCAGGACTCCATCTTGGGCGAGACTGTGGACTTGAGCTCCATGCCCAGTATCTATGGAAACGACACACCAACTGGAAAACCAGACCTTCCCTCCCCGCCATGGAAGAGCCCCAGGGCTTGTACCTAGACTCTGCTGCTGCTGCTGCTAAGTCGCTTCAGTCGTGTCTGACACTGTGTGACCCCATAGACGGCAACCCACCAGGCTCCTCCGACCCTGGGATTCTCCAGGCAAGAATACTGGAGTGGGTTGCCATTTCCTTCTCCAAAACCTAGACTCTATATCGCCTAAAAGAATACCCTAATTATCTGTGTAACCCAATAGAATCATAAATTCTATTATGCTTATTGGTGTATGACCATACTCCTATTAATAATTGTCCACTGTTAATTACCTAGGCTTAAAAGCATATGAATCATGGGTTTAAGGTATATGAATCATGGGTTAACTTTGATTGTACCTTTTTTTCCCTTTGTTCAGACTAGTTTCAGAGAATTTGGGGAGGTGGGTTTGGGTATGTACGTTTAGGGTATATAAGGTTGTCACAAAAACTGGTCAGGGTCCTTGGCTAAGAGGAGACTGCCTTGGGCCCACCGGTGTAATAAACTGCATTCCACTATCTGCATTGTCCTTCTGAGTGAGTTTGTTTCCTGGAATGTGTGGCTACAACACTAATTTTCCTCAAACTTAGTCTCCTCATTTATAAATAGGCTATTGAGCACTTACTTTGTGACGCTGTCAGACTGTATAAACTGTAGATGAGAACATGTATGTAAAGCCCTCAGCAAGGACTGAAAGTGTTAGTTGATCAGCTGTGTCTGACTCTTTTCGACCCCCTGGACCATAGCCCACCAGGCTACTCTGTCCATGGAATTCTTGCAGGCAAGAATACTGGCGTGAGTAGCAATGCCCTCCTCAGGGGATCTTCTGGACCCAGGGATCGAACCTAGGTCTCCCACATTGCAGGCAGGGTCTTTACCATCTGAGCCACTGGGGAGCCCTTTTAGATATGGGAAGGGCCAAAGCTGAAAGGAGAAAAGCTGTTTAGAGAATAAACAGTGAATGGAAGTGCTCCAGGCTTGTGTTATCAGCCTGATTGAAATCCGGGGATCTGATAACGGAAAGGTAAGAATATTTCCCAGGGCTCTGGGACAGAACAAGAAGGTATATAAATTCTCTCTTCCCAGAGATGCATAAAGGCAACACAATGGACTGTTCTTTAGGAAACTCTGCAGGCAAAAGCAGAATCTTCAGGAATCCATCCACTCCAGGGGGGCACTGACCGCCCCGGGGGGTCAGGAAATGGCTCTCTGAATGGCCTTCTCAGCCTTGCCTGGGACGGCAGGCCTGAGGATTGCATTAAATTCTTCAAGTCAGCCTGCAGCTTGGCAAAAAGCCTTCCCTCCTGGGTAGCTGAATAATTTTTAGATGATCCAGCTGGCACATTGCGGAAACGTGCTAATGAGTCAGGAATGATCCTCTCAGGCTCCCCCACACCCCGCTTGCTCCAGGGGAGAGAATCTTCTGGGAAGCCAGTGAAAGATTTATGAGATTAATCCAGGAAATGCTTTTTCTTCCCCATCCATTGTTCTCAGCGGGGGTGCCAGGGGTGGTGGGTTTGGGGTGTGAGGGGGCGGAGAGGGCAAATTAGAAGGGGACAAAGCCAGGACTCCTGCCTTTAAGGGAGAGCTGGAGAAAAGAGGGACTCCAGCAGCCAGCTAATGAGAACTCCCTGACAATGAAATACACAGGATCCTTTTTGGAATGTGCCTGACTGAGGCCCGCAGAGCTTCAGGGATGAATTTGGGGAGGGAAGGAGGTGGGGGACTAGGGGCCCTGGGGGAAGGGAAACCTACTCCAGCTTTGCTGGAAGGGGTCTGATAAATTAGATCCTCTGTTCTCAAAACGAAAAAGGAGGATTGGGGGAGGGAGGGAGTGAGAAGGATGGGAGGCAGAGGAAGAGGAGGAGGGAGCATCCTGCTTGAGCCCTTCAGTGTCTCCTGTCGTCCAGGGAAACCCCCTTTCCACTCCCTGCACATTGCTGCCTCTTGGAGTGAGATGGTCTGCCTCTATGTTACCTCATGGGCTGGAGAGCTGTCTGGTCCTTCTTAGAACTCAAGACTTCTTTAGAGAAAACAGAGGGGATGGGAGTTCAGTCACTGGAGAACACTTGTAAGAGGATGTGGCTCTTTGGCAACAAATGTTCTTACATGCTTTCCATGGATTTCTTAAAACACAAAATGGCCAAATAGAATAACAAGATTGCATCACTTTGGTTTTGTTTGGGTCAGGCAGAGGCAGGGGAGACAGACACCAGGCAGGCATGCTTTGGCTTGAGAGATTATTCCAAAGGCTGTGAGCCTGCCACAACTTTTAGGCTTCTTCTTCAGGAAACCTTTTTTAGTTGTAAAGACAACTAGGCCGTTAGACTTTCACTTCTTATGTCTTTCCCCAACTAGAAATAGCCATCACTGGAGGAGGCATCAGGCCGTGTGGCGCCCAACCGTGGGTAATCAAGAGGTGGACAAGCCACAGGGCAGGCCCTTGATCTACAGGGAGTCCACTCAGCATCACTTTTCCTTCCTGTTTCAGCCACCACCCATCCAGTGTGGAGAGGCCTCCTAGAAGCTGGGGGAGAGCACAGGGGGCTAACTTTCAGTCTGACTGCGGCCTGGTGGGTTCAGGGGTTGTCTTCTCCCCTCATGCTAGCTCCACCCACAGCTTTCCAAACACAGGAGTATTGTTTCGCTAGTAAAACTGAATTTTTAGGTAATTTGCTGTAACTACTGATAGCCTTGCTAGCAGAAAGGGTGTTCACACTATTTCCATTCTAGAAATTTCTAAGTGGTCTCCAAAGGTCTCAGAAGTCAGACTTTTACTTTTGCTAATTAAAGGAGATTGCCTGGATGAGTCCACCATATCATTAACATTTGTATTTTCAGTATGTCTTTTATGTCTTTTTTTCTGTCTTGTTGTTCGCTCAGTCGTGGCCGACTGTGTGACCCTGTTAGGGGAAGCACACTGATTGAAACCTTCCACCCTGGCCAGGCACCATAGTAACCATTTGCATAAATTCTTTTACAACAGGAGGTCCTGGTAGGGAACACAGAACCAATAAGCCTCCACCAACTGGAAGAGTTCAGGACAGGTTAAAAGGAGACACCACAGGTCTGATTACCTCCCAGAATCCTTCTCTCTGGCATCCATCTTGGTTGAACAAGGTGTGCACCACCAGGAAGGACTCTGAGTCAGAATGATTGGCTAAAGACCACCCGGAAACTAATCCCACTACCATAAAACCTGAGATTGTGAGCCACGTGGAAGAGCTGTTCTCCTGGGTTCCCTTACCCTACTGCTCTCCGTCCTTTCCCAATAAAGTCTCTTGCTTTGTCAGCAGATGTGTCTCCTCGGACAATTCATTTCCGAGTGTTAGACAAGAGCCCAGTTTCGGGCCCTGGAAGGGGTCCCCTTTCCTACAACAACCCCATGAACTGCAGCACGCCAGGCTTCCCTGCCCTTCACTATCTCCTGGAGTTTGCCCAAACTCATGTCCATTGAGTCAGTGATGCCATCTAACCGTCACATCTTTTGCCACGCCCTTCTTTTGCCTTCAATCTTTCCCAGCATCAGGGTCTTTTCCAATGAGTTGGCTCTTTGCATCAGGTGGCCAGAGTACTGGAGCTTCAGCGTCAGCATCAGTCCTTCCAATGAATATTCAGGACTGATTTCCTTTAGGATTGACTGGTTTGATCTTGCTGTCCAAAGGACTCTCAAGAGTCTTCTCTCACACAGCAGTTTGAAAGCATCAGTTCTTTGGCGCTCAGCCTTCTTTATGGTCCAACTCTCACATCCGTGTATAGACTACTAGGAAAACCATCACTTTGACTATACAGACCTTTGTTGGCAAAGTGATGTCTCTGGTTTTTAATATGCTGTGTAGGTTTGTCATAGCTTTTCTTCCAAGGAGCAATCATCTTTTAATTTTGTGGCTGCACTCACCATCTGCATTGATTTTGTAGCCCAAGAAAATAAAATCTGTCACTGTTTCCATTTTACCTCCATTTATTTGCCATGAAGTGATGGTACTGGATGCTATGATCTTGGTTTTTTGAGTGTTGAGTTTCAAGCCACCATTTTCACTCTCCTCTTTCACTTTCATCAAGAGGCTTTTTAGTTCTTTGTTTTCTGACATTAGAATGGTATCATCTGCATATCAGAGGTTGTTGTTATTTGTCTTGACAATCTTGATTCCAGCTTGTGAGTCATTCAGCCCAGAATTTAGTGTGATGTCCTCTGCACAAATATTAAATAAGTAGGGTGACAAGATACAGCCTTGACATACTCCTTTCCCAGTTTTGAACCAGTCCATTATTTCATATCTATTCTAATTGTTGCTTCTTGACCTGCATTTGGTTTCTCAGGAGACAGGTACAGTGGTATAGTATTCCCATCTCTTTAAGAATTTTCCACAGTTTGTTGTGATCCACACAGTCAAAGGCTGTAGCATGGGCAATGAAGCAGAAGTAGATTTTTTTTGGAATTCCCTTGCTTTTTCTATGATCCAATGGATGTTGGCAATTTGATCTGGTTCCTCTGCCTTTTCTCAATCCAGCTTGTACATCTGGAAGTTCTCAGTTCACATACTGTTAAAGCCTTGCTTGGAGAATTTTGAGCATTACCTTGCTAGCATGTAAAATGAGCACAATGGTATGGTAGTTTGAACATTCTCTGGAATTGCTTTTCTTTGGGATTGGAATGAAAACTAACATTTTCCAGTCCTGTGGCCACTGCTGAGTGTCCCAAATTTGCTGGCATATTGAGTGCAGCTCTTTAACAGCATCATCTTTTTTCTGTCTTGAAGCTTTTAAATGCTAATCACCTTAAAAATTGTATAGTGGCTGTTTTCAATACTTAAGTTCTATAAAATACTGGACCTTCCCATTAATGTGAAATCTAGGATGGTGTGTGTGTGTGTGCGTGTGTTGTGTTTGTTGGGCAAGGAGGATGTAGGTTCAAGTATAGCTAAGAAAACTCCAACTTGACTATAGGCTTGAAGTCCTGAGCATATGGTCTAGATGTCGGGGACAGTGCTAATTCTGAATATTCAGACCTGTGGTCAAACTAAGTATTTTGGTTGAGAAATTGAAGCCTGCTCAGAGAAATAAGCTGGTGGTTCATGATAGCCCTGGTTTGCATTTTCTAGTTTGCTTGTATGTAGCATAGACCTTGGGCAGTTCTCCAGATCACCAGTATCTGAAATACCTGTTAAAGATTATGAAATATGTCGAGTCATTCCATGTTAGGTCTATTTCCAGTTTCTCGGCACTGGATTCAACCTGAGTCCAAACTTTATTTAATAAACCACCTCTGTCTACCTGGCTAGCCCTAGATGAACACCTGTGATTAATTCAGGGGAAATTCAATTTAACAAGCTCTCACTGCCTGCTGGGTATGCCCCTGGTCCCTGGCACGCAGATATGCATAACAGTCTCTGAAGTATTATGTTACAGGGAAATACTTTTTCTTTCAAAACCAGAAAGAATAATAATAAACTTTTGATAATGGTTCTTTCCACACTCTGTTGCCTTATCTTTCGGAGGAAGATCGAAATGAGTTACCATATGAGAAGTGGAGCCAAAGGGCACAGGTTCAAGATTTGGTTGTGAGTACAAAACTTTTAATTAGGGCTTTTGATTTCTTCTCATGAGATATGCAGGATATTCCAAGCCTTATCAACACTTGGGAAAACCCAGTGGAGTGATTTGTTTTTTTTTTTTAATAACCCCATGTTCATTGCTAACAGGAAACAGAAAAAGAGTGATTTAAAAAAAAAAAAATTGGAACTAGGTCTGCTGTGAATTAGAATGACACCACTGTTGCATTTCACAAGGGCTACTAAACAGTTTCAGATATAAATTACTTTCAGTGCTCTTCATCCACTGCCCCCCTTGTCCTGAACAGGAGCTTCTGCTACTTAAAGCTGATTATAGAAAACAACAACAAAAACCACTGTATTTACCAACATTGGTGATCCAGCCAATCCCTCTGGCCTCTGCGTTTTGAACTAATGAGGCATTTGTTTGAGTCTGAGGTAGGCTGAGAAGCAGAGGTTCAGACCACCCACTTTGAGGATCTACAAGACAGTGCTGGAGTAACACTGAACTGGAGCACTTAATGCAAGCTCATGGGTTTGAGAAGAGGTGACCTTGACTTCATCAGAAAGTATTTTGCAAATGTCTTCTTGTGAGTGTCCTCCAGTGCCTAAGACTTAGCCTGCAACCCCTGGTGCCCACACCTGCTTGTGGGAAGGGTCTCTTTTCAGTTTCCTGGCTTTTCAGCAGACACAAAATTTCATGCTAAAATAGAAAAGAAAAGCTCAGAATGCCCAGCATTCTCCCATCAATTGCCTATTTTATCTCTCTACTAGGAAAACTCTTAAATCAAGGATGCCCAACATTCTCTGGTGAGGAGCTAGTTTTGAGTTTGCAAAATCATAGAGTCATAGATTATTCAACCTGAATCCTGGTTTGAATTCTTTCATTTTATTGGTGGGGCAGCCACAGTCCAGAGAGGTGGGAGAACTTGTCTAAAGTAACAGTGCATCTGTTCACTTACTCATTTATTCACGTGTAAAGTAATCTTCAAACATCTGCTGTGTTAGACATCGTGTTGAGCGCTGTATATACCATCATGAATAAGACAGAAAGGACCTCGTCCTTAAGAAGTTTGCAGTCAGGATGGGAAGATGATAAGAAAATAAACCTTCCAAATGGTGATATGTTTCTTGCATTTAATGAACCGGTTAGGGGTCTGTCTTCAAGGAAAGTGAAGGGAGGTGCTGTTTCAGGTGCCGGGGAGGGGAGCTGGGGTATGTGGCAGGTGCATTGCTGATAGAGGGAAGTTAAGGTAAAGAACTGAAGACAGCTGCAGCCCATTCCTGGTTCTCAGGCAGGAATCCCCTCCGGTTTCCATGCGGGTATCAGCAGAGTATCAGTGTTGTACAGGTAGACCTTTAGGGACCAGTTGCTTTATGATTAGATATGATTCCAAACTGTTTCAGAGATCCCTGGCTTCTCTTTCTTCATCTGTTGTCATGGAGGTGAAAGACTAAAGCAGGTGAGATTTTTTTGTAAAACACATATTCCACTACATCCTGGTATGGACAAGGGATGCAGTGGGCACAGCAAGAGGCTATAACTGAGTTATAATGGCAGAGTTTATCCACTGCTCACTCCTGAGAATAAAGTACACACAAGGATAACTCAACACAGCCCAACCCTCGTCGCTGCTCCTCAGCTAGAGAGAGCCTTCCCTTCCACTGGGCTCCGGGTCTCTGTGATAGAACTTAGGACCCTCTAGTTGTATGTTCACACCTGCCCTCTGTAATGTCTTGTAAGGATATTTGTTCCTTGAGGCTAAGATGGTGTTGAATTCATCATCTTCCAGCAAACCCAACTCCCAGCCTATTGCCAGCTCATAAGAATTGTTTAATGAATATTTGTTGAATGGATCTTATAGAAGGACTTGAAGAGAAACTTTAGGGAGAAGAGCTATTAGAAAAGCAATGCTGTTTTTTTTTTTCTTTTTGGTTTTTGCCCAGTGGTTGGTATAGGAAGCCCATAGTTATTATTGTTACTACCAATCACAAAAAATGACTATCCTAGGATCGTTGATTGTTTAATTCTCTGATGAAGCCATTGGCTTAGTGACAAGAATATCAGAGAGGACAGAGAACCAAACCCTGAGCTGTTGAATAGAACCCACAGCAGAACATCGTTGCGTCATTCAGCTGGGATGTGAAGTCATGTCGGTTCCCAGTGCTGGGAGGGCTCTGTCTCTGTCCCAGCTCAGACAGTGACACAGACCCGGCATCCTGTCTCCTGACCCTCACTCCCCAGGCTGCAGGCCAGTCCCACTGGAGGCAGCTGGACGGACAGACCCATCAGGAAGTACACGCAGCCCCATGAGGTTCTCACAAGTAGAGGTCAACACTGCATCTGCCCTGGAAAATCTGGGGGAAAGGACACTCTCTCTCAGCGCAAGCCTTCGCTCTAACTCTGCTCTGGCCCTTCTCACAAGCAAAAGAGCAGAAGAGCAAAAGGAAATTCCCAACTTGGTTGTTCTAGGGCCATGTACCCACCTGGAAGCCAATATAAACCTCAGGGCAGGTTCCGATTTCTGCTGAGGCAAGGGACTTCTGCTAATTGATGGTAGTGGGATGATGCAGAAGATACAGGGGGCTGGGAGGAGAGCCCAGGGCCAGAGGGGCCTGCGTAGGTCCCTCTGGCTGTATGACCCTCTCCACAGTCACATTCCTTTCACGCCTTCGAAAAACATTCATTTTTTTTTAGTGGCAAGAGAAGGGTTCAAAAACTCCAGAATCTGAAGTGACAGTGCGAAGCTGTTGCAGGTCAGAGGTGGGAGATGAAAATACAGATAATGAAAAGGATTACTGTCAGCAATTTGCTGATTGATGCTCTGCTTCAGGTCAACACACAAGCCAAAGCCAGGGAAAGTGGGCCACAGTGAACTGGGTGAGTGGGCCAGACACCGAGAGACGTCTGTTGTTTAGTGGAGGCTTTCTGTTCTCTTGCTGAAGACCTCAGGAAAGGCCTCCTGCCCTCCTGATTCGTTGACATTGTACGGCCTGGTTTCCTCTGGGTTTAACATCCTGTCATTACTGTCAGATGAAGAAAGACCGTTATATTTCTTAGTTCTTTCTTTCCTCTTTATCCCTACCTAAAACATAAGTGGAAAGAAAGAAAAAGAAATCCAGGTTAGAAGGGCCCAGCACTTCGGATGAGCAGTAAGAGCCAAACCTGTACAGTTGAAAAGAAACGCTACAGGTTGTTGTGTGGGGGATTGGAATCACCAAGGGGCCAATTAACTCCTTGTTTGGGGGATTAGCCATTCTGGTACTTGCAGATCGTTTCTTAAACAGTAGTGTTTGCAGTCCACACTGTAGGAGTAAGCGAAGTGTTGATAAAAGGGCTCCCAGAACAAATCAAGTATCCTAATGTCAATTGCATGTGGGGCTTCAGTCTTTGGGTTAACAACTTGGCACTACATTCATGGCTAGAGCAATCTAAGACTCACAAAAGACAGCTTTTAAAGAAAAAGCTCTTTTCTTGGAAGAGCTAGCCAACAGTCTGACAGTCTGTTCTCCGAAGGTTGTTTCATTAGAGTCCCAGTTGCCACCAACCATACAGTTCTCCCAGGGGCCCACATCTCCCAGGACTGGTAGCTTGTGTATGCCAACTGGCTTTGGGCTGTATCAGAGAGATTTTAGGTTGGGAACCAAATCTTTTCTCTTGTTCTTGGTTGCCGCCCGCTTGCGTTTTAAATTGCCTTGTGCAATTGCCAAGGTTATTTACAATGAGAGGAGCGCTATTGCATTTTCTTTACCCACCCTTTGCTGTATTAGTTTGGTAAGTTGCTTCCTAGGGAATACATTTTGCAGCTGGGAGGGTGGAGATCTGATTCTGGGGACCAATTTGGTGTAGCTTTCAAAATACGCTCACAGCCCTCATGCTAATGAAACAGTCCCCAAATAGAACCCATCCTGGGTGTTTCACTATTCTGCAAATTCCCATAGTCATCTCTTAGGAAATAAGGTTGGAGGAGGGCTCTTCTTTCAGAGAATGCATAAAAATGAAATTAATCATAGGCCCACACTCTCATTTCTTGAACTCATAGAGCCAAAGAACAGTCGAATTGGTAGGGATTAATCTGATCTTGGAGAAGGCAACGGCACCTCACTCTAGTACTCTCGCCTGGAAAATCCCATGGATGGAGGAGCCTGATAGGCTGCAGTCCATGGGGTCCGCAAAGAGTCAGACAAGAATGAGCAACTTCACTTTCACTTTTCACTTTCATGCATTGGAGAAGGAAATGGCAACCCACTCCAGTGTTCTTGCCTGGCAAATCCCAGGAATGGCGGAACCTGGTGGGCTCCCGTCTATGGGGTCGCACAGAGTCGGACATGACTGAAGCGACTTAGCAGCAGCAGCAGCAGCAGCAATCTGACCTTATTTTATAGATGAGAAATTGAGGTCCAGAGAGGAGGAGTAATTTCCATCCCCTCTCAACCACCTCCCTTACCCCTGGTCCCCCCATTGCTAGTCTCGAAGCTAGTTATCAGCAGACTGGGATAGGAACCAGGTTTTTTGCTTTTTAGACTAGATTTAGCTCATTAGTTAGAATTGTCATAGCTCCAACCTAGATCACTCCTAGGCTGGGCTGCTCAATTTTTATTTTTGGTGTTGATTTCCTCAGGGCTGTCTGGCTAAATTAATTTTACTCAGCCAAAATTTTAGAAATTAGGGTCTTTCTAACACCTGTATCAGAATTGTCTGTTAAAAATGCAAAGACCCCTCCCCCCACTCTCCCAACCTTCAGAATCAGAATCTCTTGAAAAGAGTATATCCAGAATCTGTATTTTAATAATTTTCCCTGAAAGAGTCTTATATACTTGTGAACTACTTTACCTGACCTAAAGTCAAGTTCATGTATTTTGTTGATTTACAATGCTGTCTTAAAAGAAAAAATCATGAAACTTCATCAAACTTGGAAGCTTCTGTACAGGAAAAAAAATTAACAAAATAAAAAAGGCAAATTACAGAATAGGAGAAACATTTTGCAAACCACATGTTGGATAAGAGGTTAGAATCCAAAATATATAAAAACTCAATTCAATTAAAAAAAACACACACACACAAATTAAGAAATGCATGGAGGAGTTAAAGATTTACATTCAGTAACTCTTTAAACGAAATAGCTCAATCCAATCTCCAACCCTCTAAGGCATATTTGCTTTCCGGCAGTGTGGAGGAGTTATCTTGCCTTTAGAGCCTGCCAAGCTCACAGCTTTAGTGAATTACTGCAATTTTTCTGATTCCTAGTGCACAGATTTTTTTTTAATGTGTGTACGTATGTACTTGTCCTTCCCTGGTGGCTCAGTGGTAAAGAATCCACCTGCCAATGCAGGAGACGCCAGAGACGCAGGTTCGATCCTTGGATCAGGAAGGTCCCCTGGGGAAGGGAATGGCTACCCACTGCAGTATTCTTGCCTGGACCATTCCATGGACAGAAGAGCCTAGTGGGCTATAGTCCACGGGGTTGCAAAGAGTCAGACATGACTTAGCGACTAAAGGACAATAACAAATGTACATGCTCAAGCTTTACTCCTTCCCTTACTGGTTTTTAAATTTAGTCTTTTAAAATATGTTATCTATAATTCCTAAGAGTTTAGAGTAGAAGGAATGACTTCAAAGCATAAGCTTAAAATTCTGTCCTGAGATCGAGACTCTGGCTCTGAGACGAGAATAGCAACAGTTCTCCCGATGCTTTCTTTGGAACGTCTTTCATTCCTGCTACACTTAGATTGATGTTGTCCTTTGTTTCCCTTATGACATGAGTTATTCACCTAATATGGCTCAGTGCCTGACGAAGCCCTCTCAATGTAGATGAATTCTCTCTTAAATGACTTTATTAAGCCCATCAGTGATTCACTTAGCAAGCACTTTTGTAATAAATTTGCAATATCCTCTAAAGAAGTGGATCTGGAGGAGAGCCAGACTAATTTAGGAGGAACATGGTTTAAGAATGAGTGAATCATTCTCAAAAGCACACGAGATGGCTATAGAAGTGTATTAGTCTGTTTCTTTCCACAGATGAAACTGAGATCCTTTGCAGGTAATAAAACAGACAGAAAATGCCTACAGATTGAGAATCCCAAGCAAGCTTTCAATGAGTTTATTTGCTTTATCTTGGAGAGAATAGTCATGAGAGGGTGCTGAATTCTATCAGTGAGGAATCAGAGGTGAGATGGGATTTGGTTCTAGCACCACAGTATGCAAATCAGGGAAGAGCTTCAAGACACAGGAACTATGCAAGAATGTCTTAGGGATGCCCAGAGAAACCTCAATTTCCTTCATTAAGGATGGCTTAGTAAAGCAGTCCAAAAAATCATTTTTGGCACATCACTATTTTTTAATTTGAAACACATCTACATTTTTTTTTTTCCATCATTACCCTGGGTGGTTCAGATCCCTTGTCAGTTCAAAAGGATCTAGTTAACCCATAATTGTGGAGAAGACAACGAAATGATTTCAGTTTGGTATAAGAACTGTGATAAGATGTGCAGATGAGGAGCCCTTAACATCGACTCTGAGGGTCAAAGACTTCCTGGAGGAGATAATGGCAGGGCAAAGCCTGGGAGGAAGCGAAAGAAGGCATCAGGCAGCATGGGGGTGGTAGAAGGGGGTGGATAGTGTGCGATGCAGTGTTTCGAGTGTGAAGAAAAGCAGGGTTATGATATATACAATTGTTACTTTTCAATGACCAGCGTCTGCACCGTCTCCCTAATATCAGGTTGATTTCCTTTGGAACCGAACCTCTTCTTTTACCTCTTCGCTACCAGGGTATCAGTGGCAGGAGGAAACGTACAGGTCTCTCCTTCCTACCAGACAGCTGAAGGAGCTTCATCCTCCCTTATGACTTCAGTACAACCATGGCACTGAGCGAAGCTGAGCCATTCGGGTGCTTTCTCCTAGAACCAAAGTTCTCTTGGTCCAGGGCTGGAGAGAAGACTTGGGGGTAATTCGCTGCAATTGTGGCTTGCCTTCTTGATGGCTCCCATTAGAATACTACTGCAGTGCTTTCTATTTCCTCCTGAGTCTCCATGGTTCCTACCACTTCTCAAGTGTCAACCCCCATCCTTTCAATAAGGTCTCTCTTGTTCGGACTAAGTAAACGAGTCCATTTTGGGAAGTAGCAAGGAGTTTATCACGGGTAGGACACAGCAGATGCTGGGTAGTAGTTGACAGGGTAGATCAGAAAGTGTCTTAGATGATACACAGAGTCCTTTAAACTTTATTCCCTAGGCATTAGGATTCTCTGAATGATGTCAAGCATGAGCAACTTCATGTTGTTTTTGTGGCTGCTCTGTGGTGAATTATCTGGAAAATGTGTTGGGAGCAGACTGGAAGCAGAAAGAGAGAACCGAGGATGATAGCAGTCCTCTAGGCAAGAAGTCTAGAGGCTTGAGTCTCCAGGACTTGGGTGATTCAGGTGAAGGAGGTAAGGGAGAGATGTGAGTTCTTACTGTCAGGTGTGGGGGCTCAGAGGATGTTGGAGTATATTTGTCAGGGTTTCCCAGAGGGGGGAAAAAAACCAGTAGGAGGAATTGGCTCACATAATTATGGAGGCTGAGAAGTCCCACAGTCTGCCATCCTGGAGGCCAGGACAGTCAGGGATATAATTTGGTCTGATTCCAAAGTCCTGAGAACTAGGGGAGTCAACAGTGTCAGTCCCAGTCTGAGGGTTGGAGAGGATGAGACGTGCCAGCTCAATCAGCGAGGCAAGAGAAAAGGGAACAAAGCCTCCTTCCTCTATCTCTGTTCTATTTAGGTCTTCAGGGGACTGGGCGATGTCCAGTCTTAGTCTATTTGGGATCCTATGCTATAGACTGCGGAGGAGGCGATGGCACCCTGCTCCAGTGCTCTTGCCTGGAAAATCCCATGGACGGAGGTGCCCGGTGGGCTGCAGTCCATGGGGTCGCACAGAGTCGGACACGACTGAAGTGACTAAGCAGCAGCAGCAGCAGCAGCCGCTATGTGACTTACAACAGAAATTTACTTCTCACAGTTCAGGAGAGTGAAAGTTGAAGATAAGGTGCCAGTAATGGTCTGGTTCTGGTGAGAGCCCTCTTTTGGGGCGTAGACCACCAGCTTCTGGCTGTGACCTCAAGTGGTGGAAAGGTGCTAAGGAGCTCCATGGGGTCTCTTCTGTAAGGCCACTAATCCTGTTCATGAGGACTCCACCTTCATGACCTTCTCATCTCCCCAGACACCACCTCCTAATACTACCTTGGGGTTAGAATTTTGACATATGAATTTTGGAGGATACAAATATTTAGACTATGGCACCCACCTACAGCAATCATCTTTGTAGTGTCCACTGAGTAAAATACTAACCTCATCTGGAAATACCCACACAGACACACCCAGAAATAACATTTAATCTTGGCATCCTCTGGTCAGTCAAGTTGACACAAAATGAACCATCTCAATGGAGCCATCCTGAAGATAAGGAGTAAAAGAAGAGAGGGGTGTGTGTGTGTGTGTGTGTGTGTGTGCAAAAGTGTATCGGGGGTGGTATTGCAGAGCTCAGGTGTGGCCCTGAGTGTTAACTGAACCAGAAACTCTTCTCCCGCTGCAGCAGCAGTGAGATGACATCCATCTCCTGGTGGTGATGTCTACAGACGTGGTCCAGGTGGGGGTTGCAGATGGGAGGCCCTGGTGCAGGTCTGAAAGGTGGGCATGGAGCCCAGGGGAGTGAAGTGGGTGATGTGTGTGTTCGTGGGAGTTCCAGGAAGTTTAGGTGTGAAAAGCTGTGCCTTCTGCCCATAACAATGGAGTTTTCTGGGATCCCTTTCCTTTCCCCTCTGGGGGACCCCAGGGTTGGGCTGTTGTGTTCTCTTTCCTTTCTCACACTTGCTGTCACCTGAGGTTACAGTCTCTCACTGACCCACTGAGAGGGTCCTGTGATGGTGGGGAGAATGGTGTTGACTTAGAATTAGACTGGGGCCTGCACACAAAGCGTGTGTCCTTCTTGGTGAGAGCAGTAGGGCTGGGAGGGAGAGCTTCTAACATCCTGTTAGTAGCGGGTTGACTGGGGTCCAGCTGGTCCCAGGAAGCAGACTGTGCGCCGATGGTTTTCCTACCTTAAGGCACTTACTCCCCGAGATTTCCTTACTCTCTGGCAAAGAAGCTTCTGTGTCACAAATATCCGAGCTTTGCTGAACAAGCTATTCCGGAAGCAAAGGGACAGATTAGAGTGCAAGGGCTCAGTCTATGGGAAAAAAGAACAATTCTCTTTTTCTTCTTCCTTGGAAGTGGGAAGAAGTTACTTCCCCTAGAATCAAGATGCTAAGGGGACTCATCTCTGGTCTTTACCAGGAAATGCTTTGATCCCACGAAATTTTGTCAAGTCCACTTTGGCTTATGGGTCTAAGAGAAGCATGAGCTATAAGGTTGTAGTCAGGAAAAGGCGGATCCCAGGTATAGTTTTATGAAAATTAGGGTAGCCATACTTTCAGTGTGAGATGCATTTCCCCTAACCTTACTTCTCTTCTGGCTCCCCATTCCACAGTTAATTACATATTATTACTTTTGAGTGATGCTTGTTTATCACTATATCTTTCCTTAGATTAAGAACTTCTTAAAGACATGACCTTGATCTTACTCATTTTCCTACTTTCTAGAGCCTATTCCAGAGACTGGCATTCAGCAAGGGCTCAGTCAGTTTTTGTGGATTGGATATGAATGATTTTTGGAAACTCCCCTATTTTTCAAGCTTCCTTCTCTTTTTAGGAAGGCTCTCATTTTGATCAGACAATGACAAGGGAAGGGGAGGAGAGCGTATCCAGGGATCTAATGGATCTGATATCTTTATATTACTTAGTCACCTCTCTGATCCCTCCATCTGACCCATAAGAGATGTGGGTTTGATACCTGGGTCTAGAAGATCCCTTGGAGGAAGGCATGGCAGCCCACTACAATATTCTTGTCTGGAGAATCCCACAGACAAAGGAACCTGATGGGCTACAGTCCATGGGGCTGCAAAGAGTCAGACACCACTGTGCGACTATGCACAGCACAAATTCTCAGGAGTTAAGAAAGAAGCTGTGGTCTGTATGTATATGAGCAAGTCCAAGCAGATGGCAAATTCGCAGAAAGAATTCTACTTCTGAATAAGAGAAAACAGTGACTCTGCCAAGAGACAAAGGAGAGGCGCTGGGAAGGAATGAAGGGGTCTGGGCCCATAATCTGCGAGCAGGCCTAGCCTGCTGCTGTAACTACTTTGATGTTCACCTTTTTTGGGGGGTATATGCTCTATTTCCCTTTCTAATTTCTCTTTAGATTCCAAGTAAAATTCTTTTGAAAAGCCCAGCATGTGTTGGCTAAAGCAAAAGAGGAAGAAGAAGAGAAGTTTTGTCTACATTTAGGTTTGAAAATGAGACTCAGATTAAGAGTTTGCTATGCCCCAGGGCAGTGATTCCTAATTCTGGGGAGGTGCCAAACTCCTTTGTGAATATTCGGAACACTACAGACTCCTTTCTTAGAAGAATGTACATTTTCAAAAACATCTTTTGTTCAGCTTTAGGGAGTCTTTTGGGGCTTCCCTGGCGGTTCAGACAGTAAAGAATGCACCTGCAGTGCGGGAGACCTGGGTTCGATCCCTGGGTGGGGAAGATCCCCTGGAGGAGGGCATGGCAACCCGCTCCAGTATTCTTGCCTGGAGAATCCCCACGGACAGAGGAGCCTGGTGGCCTACAGTCGCTGGGGTCGCAAGAGTCGAACACGACCGAGTGACTAAGCACAGCACAACACAGGGAGTCTGAAGGTGCTGTAGATTCCCTGCTTGGGTGTGCATGTGTGCGTGCATAGTTGTGCCCGACTCTTACATTTATTAAATATTTCTTAGCACATGATCTCGCTTAATCCTGCCAACAACCTTAACTATATGATTTTCATTCTGTAGATGAGGAATCTGAGACTTGCCCTCAGCAATTTGCCCAAAGTCAGTGATCCAAATCCAACCCGTGCTCTAAATCTCTCTGCTGAGTACCTCCACATGTTTTGTGCTCTTTTGTCTTTGAAGATGAGAGTTATTCACACATCTGTTATCTGGAACGCCAAGGTGGCCCTCGGTTTACTGGGGTGATTGCGGTCAAGTACAGCTGCATCCTTTTCCATGAGTCTCTTGCTCTTTGGGGGCAAGTTTCTTTTTGAACCTCCAACTGTCATTCTTTTTTATGTTCTGGGCAAGCCTGTCTCAGCAGAGTATATTTTCTTGATGATAATGTGAAAAGTTAAGTGATTTTTTAAAAATATGGACCATTTTTAAAAAAGTCTTTATTGATTTGCTACAACAATGCTTCAGTTTCAGGTTTTGCTTTTTGGCTACAATGCATGTGGGATATTAGCACCCTGACCGGGGACTGAACCCACACCCCCTGCATGGGAAGGCAACATGTCTTAACTACTGGTCCAACAAGGGAGTCCCCAGAGTTAAGTGATCATATCAGATGCAAAGAATATGTTCTCTTTAAAGGACACCCAATCTTCTTCATTTCAGCCACCATTATTTGAGCACCTACTGTATGTCAGGCACTGTGCTCATGTCTCAGGAGATCTGTATATTTATTGCTCATATCCTAGTGAGGAAACACGTGCTCTTTTAAAGCAGTTGTGGACTAAAACCCCTGGGGGTTTTGAGTTTTTAGAGACTTGGAGTTCTCCTCCTAAATAATGTGAATGGAGTGATCAAAATTTGACATGGGTAAAGTTGATCTCTGTATTGCGGTATAATCCTCATTAAAGGACAGGGAAAAGTGTACTGGAGAGGGGCGTGGGCTTGGATTTCTGGCCATGCTGTGACGTGGATTCACCATTTTAACTGGGAAACCCAGAGGGAAGGAGAACATTCGTTTTATGACGAAGGCCATTAATAATTGCCGTCATGTTATTTCACTGATACCTACAGTACCTAACATAGAACTTTTAAAAGGCAGGGAACGATATGGTGATGCTAAGAGTGAGCTATTATTTGAGAACTCCATTCATCCTCCCAGCCTCCCCAAATCATCACTACTTACAAGTTTACAAGCAGACAGCAGTTGCAGAAGTTTCAATGGCATGGCGTTCTGGGAAGCGTTATTTTTCAGTTAGATGAAATGGCTGTTCTAAACCAATTGCACCTCTTTCTTAAAAAAAAAATGGAGTACGATTGCTTGACAGTGTTGTGTTAGTTTGTGCTATACAGGGAAGTGAATCAGCTATCTTGTTGTTAGTCACTAAGTCCTGTCTGACTCTTGCATGGACTGTAGCCCACCAGACTCCTCTGTTCAAGGGATTTCCCAGGCAAAAATATTGGAGTGGGTTGCCATTTCCTTCTCCAGAGGATCTTCCTGACCCAGGGATCCAACCCGGGTCTCCTGCATTGCAGGAAGATTCTTTGGGAAGCCTGAATCAGCTATGTGTATACACGTATCCCTTTTCTGTGGGACCTCCCTCTCACACCCCCCTTCCCACCCCCCCTAGGTCACCACAGAGCACCAGGCTGAGCTCTCTGCCCTGTACACAGCAGCTTCCCACTTGCTGTCTATTTTACACATGGCAGTGTTTACATGCCACCTCTTTTTGATTCCATGTTTTCGTGTAGATGTAGAAGAAAGGTCAATGCTTTGTCCTCATTAGCTGAGAACCTCTGACAGATTTGAATGGTATTAGATGTTTTGAAAATGAAATAGTTCCTTTGAATAGATATTTTTTTTCCTTCTGTGATATAGGCTAGAGAACAGGAAAATCTCTGGGGTACAAGTGGGAGAAAGAAAGAGAGTAGGAAAACATAGAGATAAACTAGTGTCTCAGGCTATACCTGCCCACACTTAGAAGACTCACCAGTTTCTCCATCTCACTACTTCTGTCCTGTTATCCTACCCTTCTCGATAGCTAAATCCTCTCTTATCCTCTCCATTTCTAAAGTTATCACCATGACTTTTACACCTTTGGTGTTTGCCCTTACAATATAATATCATCCTAAATATTCTCAGACTCTAAATAAAATGATAGAATGGCAAATAAACATGAATACAGTTCCATGCTTAGAACTGTGCCTGACCCATAATACTTGCTGAATAAATATTTGATGAATGAATAAAAGAGGAAGGCAGAATGTTGGGGAAAATTAGACGAGAAGAGAGCACAATAAAGATAAAGCACCTTAGAAAGCACAGTAATAGAATTATTAACTTCAGAGCTGAAAGAAATTGTGACTCACTGGAGGGAAAAATTGATTTACATAAATTTGATGTACATGCAACACTTCAGGATCACAATGATTGCAAACAATGGCTGGCCTAAAACTGTTTGAAAATGAGGACCCATTTCCACGTTACAGAATATGAAATATTCCCCATTCAAATAGTTATTTGTTTCCTATTGCATTCTTTCTCTCTCACACACACACAGATATATGTATTTGTATAGATAGAGGGAGAGAGAGAGGGTTCATGTAGATGTCATACAATTGTTCTTTCTGCCTCAGTCCCTTGAGAGTTCTCCTGCTAAACCTGGGGTAGATGCTCTCCTGACATAGCTCCAAAAACTTTCATTTAAAAATTTCCAGCAGTTTTAGGTTCACAGAAAAATTGAGAGGGGTATACGGAGACTTTTCCATATACCTCCCGCTCCAACACGTGCATCAGTTCAGTTCAGTCGCTCAGTCGTGTCCGACTCTTTGCGACCCCATGAATCGCAGCACACCAGGCCTCCCTGTCCATCACCAACTCCCGGAGTTCACTGAGACTCACGTCCATCGAGTCCGTGATGCCATCCAGCCATCTCATCCTTGGTCGTCCCCTTCTCCTCCTGCCCCCAATCCCTCCCAGCATCAGAGTCTTTACCAATGAGTCAACTCTTTGCATGAGGTGGCCAAAGTACTAGAGCTTCAGCTTTAGCATTATTCTTTCCAAAGAAATCCCAGGGCTGATCTCCTTCAGAATGGACTGGTTGGATCTCCATGCAGTCCAAGGGACTCTCAAGAGTCTTCTCCAACACCACAGTTCAAAAGCATCAATTCTTTGGCGCTCAGCCTTCTTCACAGTCCAACTCTCACATCCATCCATGACCACAGGAAAAACCATAGCCTTGACTAGACGGACTTTAGTCGGCAAAGTAATGTCTCTGCTTTTGAATATGCTATCCAGGTTGGTCACAACTTTTCTTCCAAGGAGTAAGTGTCTTTGAATTTCATGGCTTCAATCACCATCTGCAGTGATTTTGGAGCCCCCAAAATAAAGTCTGACACTGTTTCCACTGTTTCCCATCTATTTCCCATGAAGTGATGGGACCGGATGCCATAGCCTCCCCCATTATCAACATCCCCACCCGAGTTGTGCATTTGTTACAACTGATGAACCTACACTGACAAATCATTACTGCCCCAAGTCCATGGTTTATATTAGGTTTCACTTATGGTGTTTCATGTTCTGTGTGTTTGGACAAATGTGTAATGACATGTATCCATTAAAGTATCATATGGAATATGTTCACTGACTTAAAAATCCTCCATCGTGCGCCTGTCCGTCTGTCTCCTCTCCTCAGGCAGCCACCGATTTTTTACTGTCTGTTCAGTTTTGCCTTTTTCTACAATGTCATTGTTTGGAATATACAGTACGTAGCCTTTTCCGATCAGCTTCTTTCAGTTAGTAATATGCATGTACGTGTCTTCCACACCTTTTCATGGCTTGATAGCTCACTTCATTTTTAGCATTGAATAATATTCCATTATCTGGATGGGCAGTTTATTTATCCATTCACCTACTGAAGGACGTTTGAGTCGCTTCCACATTGTGGCAGTTATGAACAAGACTGCTATAAACACCCAGGTGCAGGTATTTGTGTGGACATAAGTTTTCATATCCTTTGGGTAAACACTCAGGGGCCCAATCACTGGATCAGATGGTAAGAGCATGTTTGATTTTGCAAGAAACTGCCAAATCATCTTCAGAAGTGTCTGTACCAGCTGGCATTCCCACCAGCCATGAATGAGAGTTCCTGCTGCTCCACATTCTTGTCAGCATTTGGTGGTGTCAGTGTTCAGGCTTTTTGCCCTTCTAATGGGAGTGTAGTGCTGTCTCATTGTCTTTTAAATTTGCATTTCCCTGAGGGTGTCTGGTGTATTCATTTACTTTTTTAAGCCAGGAAGGTGCTCACCAGGTGGGATCTCTTCCCCCATTCCTCCACTAAATTCCTCCTCCTAGCTGTTTTCCAAATCATAACCATGATTAGGAATTCTGTATAGCACGTCTTCTATCTTTTTAGAACATGCTGCACATCCCTTGTATGGTGGGAAGAACATGCCCACATTGTTCTTTTAAAACAAGCAATCTTATAAGGCTTTATGTCACATAAAATATAAACGTGAGGTTTGTCCCAGTATGTTGAGCCCACAAAGCGTATCTGAAGTAGTGGCTTCAGTAAGTGGTTTTAGTTTGACAGGTTAATCCTTATTTCCCAGAGAGAACAGAGCTTTTCTAAACAGGATATATCCTTTTCCTTTATACATGGTCCCAAAACCAAACCCTGTTTAGGTGGTGTTGGGGCTGTGACACAAATGCACAGAAGGCAGGAAAGTCGCTGTTAACATGGACGCTGCCTTCTTTTTTCTCAGTTAACATGACTTTTTCCGATGGTGAGAATCCAGGACGGTGCCCACGCCACGTTAGCTTTGAATATCCTTCCTTGTGCAGCCCGGGCTTGGAGACTGTACTATTGAAATTTAAATACTCGTCTTGCATCTTGTGCACTGAGTGCTGATGCTTGAGGTGCCTTTAGGTGCTATTTCCCCACCAGCCCATCAACAACCAGGCCAAAGCTTTTCAAAAGGGCCTAGTGGAACTTTTGGAAATGCAACTGTGGGTATGTTCTTGGGACCTTGGATGGCTTATAATTAATGATCTTTTATATATTGCTTATTAAGGGGTCCACTCAATAAAGAACACATTGCCTCTTCTTTGTCAGTGACAGATACTCTTATTAGAAATAAGGCTCTTATTGTGTGGTTTCCCTATGATGGGAGGGCAAAGGAATTGCTGTGCCTGGCACTGATGGGCGGGGAGGGGAGGCTGGAGAGGGTTTTGCCTTAAACACCACTTAGAAACTAGCATATTTATTGGAATAATTATTGAGAAACAATTTCACTTAATACTTTAATTTGCTGTCCAGTGTAAGCATGGCTGCCTCTCTGAGGTCTGGAGCTTTTAAAGGGTGAGCTTGCCAACCCTTTAGAAGAGACCAAGCACCCTTCACTTGCTTTATAGATGAAAGAGAAGGAGGGACTTTTCAGAAGTAGCAGGAGGGACTTCCCTGGGAGTCCAGTGGTTAAGATTCTGCACTTCCATTGCAGAGGGCACGAGTTCAATGGGTTGGGGAACTAGGGGAGCAAAGACTAAGATCCTGGATGGCATGGCCAAAAAAAGGAAAAGAAAGAAAAGAAATAGCAGGAGGAACGCAACATTTCTTTCCATGACTTTCTGGACTTATCCTCTTTTATCTTAAATTTAGTATCCTCCATCAATATTCAAGAAACAATTGAGAAAACACTAACGTGGAATTCCCAGGTTCAAAAAGAGACCTTGTCTGTTGTAAAATAGCGGCTAAAGAGCAAGATTTGTTCCTGTTGCTGGGGAAGCGGGGCGGGGGTGGGGGGTGTCACATTTTGCAAGTGCCTTATAAGCAGCTGCAACTGGGCTAAGTTTTAGGGGAGTTGGACAATTAAAGGTCTCCGAACAGGTTGCAAAACTGATATGAATGTCTTACTCTTCCAGGTTTTCTAGAAAGTATAGAAGGTACAGAAACACTGAGGCTCTCTGAAATGGGTTTAAATCAGCAATTATAAAGGCCCTTTGATGAGCTGAGTCGTCCACCAAGTTTGCACTTGTAATCAAACCTACATAGCTGGATGACATGGCCTAGTTACTTTCATTTCCCTAGGCTTCAGTGTGCTGACCTGGACATACTAATAGCCCATAAACTCATAGGGCTTCTTGGAGTTGCCAGGATTAAATGAGTTAATGGCTACAAAGTGTGTAGCACCTAGAAAGGTGGACACTGTGTGTTAGGCTTCCTCCTCATTTATTGTCCCATTTCTGACTTTCCTGGTGGCTCAGATGGTAAAGAATCTGCCTACAATGTCCGACACCTGGGTTCGATCCCTGGGTTTGGAAGATCCTCTGGAGAAGAAAATGACAACTCACTCCAGCATTCTTGCCTGGAAAATCCCATGGACAAAGGAGCCTGGCGGACTGCAGTCCATGGGGTCGCAAAGAGTCAGACACGACTGAACAACTAAGCACCTTTCCCATTTCTAGGCAGTTATTGTCACCAGACCATCAGGAACACATCTGCCAGCCTCATATATTCTCATAATTTTCCAAAGAGGGTAAAAAATCCCATGAAAACAGATAACCAAAAGAAGACTGAGAAGGATCTTAACATGGAACCTTTCTCTTTGGGCTCTCTGCTTGCTTTTCTTCAGGCCCTCTGCACAATCTCATGAACCTAGCTCTGTCTTTTCCTGCTTCTGCTGATGAGCTTAGTCTGGTCCAGAAAGGCAACGAATGGAGGGCAAGCATGGGCGGGGCCCTGGATCTTACTCTGCCTGAGCTCTGCAGAGCTGGGCAGGTCAGTCCACCTCCTGGAACTCTGTGCTCTTCACTGCCAGGGAGAGATTTGTATTAATTGATCCTTAGGCCTCCTTGCAGCCTGCACAGCCTGGGAGTTCAAACCCCACTGAAGAACCTGGGAACTGCTTATATAATTGAATAACTCCTGCCAGGAAAATTCCTCTGGGCTCAGAGCAGGCAGCACCTGCCCAGTGTCAAGGTCCTGGCCATTGGTGTATTTCAGCAGCACCAATGCCTGTGTTGCAGATGAGAGCTTTGTCTGCCCCAGGGCTGTGTCGTCATCACCACCAGGGACCCGGGGACTGTGCGCTACCTCTCGCCCTCTTCCCCAGCCCTACTCTTTGGGTACCTGATGCTGTCCTACAGAGGGCAAGGCTGCAAAGCCCTGAGGGATTGAGAGAAGGTCCCCTCTGCTTTGGGAGCAGGGGTGGTTGTGGAGGGCATTGTGAAAGGAAGGGATTTGGTAGCTCCCTTTTACCATGTGAATGATTTTATTGTGATGGGGGCAGGGTGATGGCAGGGAGGCCCCCTGGAGTTGGCTCTCATCAACCCTTCTATTGGGCTTCAGGCGCTGCAGACAGGAAGCGAGTTCACGATATATCCCTGTGGTTCTGGGGCAGCTCCCGAGAGAGTGGGTCACTGGGGTGTCATCAGTTATTCCCATCCTGGAGTGAAGTGGTTCACTGGACTCAGTTCTTGAAGCGGTATCCAGGGCTTGGGCACAGGAGAGGAGACAGGGATATTTTTGGAGCTTGAAGACCATGCGGGCAGTTGTTCCTGGGGAGGAGGGGGTAGAAGACTAGCAAGGAGTTGATTCAGAGGCAAGGGAAGTAGGCATTCCGTGAAGGCATCTGTTTTCACGCTGGAGTAATAAATGCCCATGTTGCTGTTGTTGTTTAGTCACTAAGTTGCGTCTGACTCTTTCGCGATCACATAGACTAGTCTGCCAGGCTCCTCCATCCATGGGATTTTCCAGGCAAGAATACTGAGGTGGGTTGCTATTTCCTTCTCAGGGGATCTTGCCAACCCAGGAATTGCATTTCCTGCTTGCCAGGCACTTCTTTACCACTGAGCCACTTGGGCTTCCCTAGGAAATGCTCATGACCAGGCCAGTTTTCAGGAAGTATGGGAGCCAGTCTTGTCCTTGGAGATCAGGTGGCCTAAAGCGGATTTCCTCATGGCCTTCCTTGCCCTTTCATATTTCTGCTTTCCTCCCCTTGCTCAAGATTCTCTCCACCTGCCCACCCTGTGATATTCAAATCATAGTGTTGGGCTGTAAGTTTCCTGAGAGGCAGTTTGATTTCTTTTCTTCCTACAGGCAAGGAAAGCTGAGGTCCAGAGACGTGAAGAGAGATGTCCAAGATGCACAACAAGGCAAGGACTAAAATCCGTATCTTAGACCTCTAGTTTAGTGCCAAAGGGAGAGAAGGAGGAAGGGACTCAAATTCATTTAGAGCTTCTTTGTGCTCAGCACGGTGCTCTAGTCGCTAAGACATTGGCTATTTCATTAGATTTTATTCTGTGGGGTAGATATCACCATCCACTTCACAGATGAGGGAATTAAAACTTTGGGGAGGTAAATTAATTTGTGCTGACAAATTGTGAACTTTATCAGCCAATTTCTAAACCAAGTCTTTTGGACCTTCACACTCATGTCCTTTATATCTAACAATACAGATGTCAAGTATCACCATTGTTCATGAATCAAATCAATATTAGGCCTTTCTTTGAATCCTCTCGTGTCAAAATATAGCTGATCTACACCCCATTCTTTTGCCATTCTCAGAATGGGGGGATGGTGTCATGATTTTTAACCAAACTGTGTGGTTTACATCCTGAATGTGAAGTCAAGTGTGCCTTAGGAAGCATCACTATGAACAAAGCTAGTGGATGATGGAATTCCAGTTGAGCTATTTCAAATCCTAAACGATGATGCTGTGAAAGTGCTGCACTCAATATGCTGGCAAACTTGGAAAACTCAGCAGTGGCCACAGGACTGGAAAAGGTCAGTTTTCATTTCAATCCCAAAGAAAGGCAATGCCAAAGAATGCTCAACTACTGCATAATTGTGCTCATCTCACACACTAGCAAAGAGATGCTCAAAATTCTCCAAGCCAGGCTTCAACAATATGTGAACCATGAACTTCCAGATATTCAAGGTGGGTTCAGAAAAGGCAGAGGAACCAGAGATCAAATTGCCAACATCCACTGGATCATCAAAAAAGCAAGAGAGTTCCAGAAAAACATCTACTTCTGCTTTATTGACTATGTCAAAGCCTTTGACTGTGTGGATCACAACAAACTGTGGAAAATTCTGAAAGAGATGGGAATATCAGGCTACCTTACCTGCCTCCTGAGAAATCTGTATGAAGGTCAAGAACCAACACTTAGAACTGGACATGGAACAACAGACTCGTTCCAAATCGGGAAATGAGTATGTTAAGGCTATATATTGTCACTCTGCTTATTTAAATTATATGCAGAGTACATCATGCGAAATGCTGGGCTGGAAGAAGCACAAGCTGGAATCAAGACTGCCAGGAGAAATATCAGCAACCTCAGATATGCAGATGACAGCACCCTTATGGCAGAAAGCAAGAAAAACAAAAGAGCCTCTTGATGAAAGTGAAAGAGAAGATTGAAAAAGTTGGCTTAAAACTCAACATTCAGAAAACTAAGATCATGCCATCCAGTCCCATTACTTCATGACAAATAGATGGGGAGAAAATGGAAACACTGAGAGACTTTATGTTCTTGGGCTCCAAAATCTCTGCAGATGGTGGCTGCAACCATGATATGGAAAGACACTTGCTGCTTGGAAGAAAAGCTATGACCAACCTAGACAGCATATTAAAAAGCAGAGACATTACTTTTCCAACAAAGGTCCATCTAGTCAAAGCTATGGTTTTCCACTAGTCATGTATGGATGTGAGAGTTGGACTATAAACAAAGCTGAGCACTGAAGAATTGATGCTTTTGAACTGTGGTGTTGGAGAAGACTCTTGGGAGTCTCTTGGACTGCAAGGAGATCCAACCAGTCCATCCTAAAGAAGTCAGTCCTGAGTATTCACTGGACGGATGGATGCTGAAGCTGAAACTCCAATACTTTGCCCCACTGATGCAAAGAACTGACTCATTGCAAAAGACCCCGATGCTGGGAAAGATTGAAGATGGGAGAAGGGGATGAAAGAGGATGAGATGGTTGGATGGTATCACTGACTCAATGAACACGAGTTTGAGTAAACTCTGGGAGTTGGTGATGGACAGGGAGGCCTGGGGGTGTCCATGGGGTCACAAAGAGTCAGACATGACTGAGCAACTGATCTAAACTGAGGAGATTACTGCACAGTCCATGTAGAAGTCTGGCTCTAAATAAATAAATCCTTTTATTACTTTCTTAAAGCTTCATTCTCCTTGTTTGTAAAATGGGCAGAATTATAGCATCTACCTCATAGGGATATTGTTTTAAGAAGTCATAATATATGTAGCATGCTTATAACATTGTCTGGCACAGTTAATTCAATGGGTGTCAACTTCAATCCTGAATACAGTATAATTCATTACACAGACGCACTGGGACCCGTTTGTGAAATGTTCAACTATATACTGAAACTTCGAAACTCCCCAGGGTCTAATTGTTCACCTAAGTTTAAAGTAGAAACAAAGAAAAATGTTTTGCTACCCTTAAAATATCCATCTGGTACTGGAGAATGAGAATTCTAGTAGAAGTGAAGAGTTAAAACCAATCAGATCTCAAACAGAGACAGCTGTTAACATATCTCCAGGCGTCACTGATGTCTCTGGGGCTAGGCTGTCTGCTCATCCTTATCATCTGGAATCGGGGGTGGACAGTGGAGTTCCTGGGGTAACCCACGGGCACTCACCCCGCAGTCTATGGCCAGGAGTAGCCAGGAAACCCTGGGGTGGGTATTCACAAGAACTTTTTCACTCTTGTAGGTCCTTGGGTGGTGTTTATGAATTCCTCAGCTGGGTAACTGGGTTTAGGGCTGGGTGGTTGTGCTTTTAGGAGCCAGCTCATTCTAAAGGAATGTGAGAAGTGCATCATTTGGGGACAGAGATTAAAGAGTGGGAAAGTAGATAAGTGATCTGCTCTCTCTCAACTAATGGCTAAAAGTTAACATTTCACTAACTCCAGCAGAGAGGCTGATGACCAGGCTATACACACAGTTTTGCTTAGGAGAAAAGACAGTGGCAACTGGGGAAGAGAATTTATCATCACTGCACTAGAAGCTCCTCTGTTCACCCTGATTATTTTTATTTTTATTTTTTTTTACCCTGATTATTTTTATAAACAGTTCCTTGCCTGTCATTCTTAAAACAGCAGTGTGATATTGGAGTATCAGAGCAACATCTTCTTTGTGAGAATAAGCACTGAAAGTCATTCAGCCTGTTGTATGACAGAACTGTATAAGCCTACAGGTGATGAAAAAGAGAACCAGGAGTGACATCCCGGCCTTAAGGCGTTTACCATATAACAAAGCACCTAACAGGCTTCCCAGGTGGTGCAGCGGTAAAGAACCTGCCTGCCAGTGCAGGCGGCTCAGGTTCAATCGCTGGGTTGGGAAGACCCCTTGAAGAAGGAAGTGGCAACACCCTCCGGTATGCTTGCCTGGGAAATCCCATGGACAGAGGAACCGGACTGGCTACAGATGATGGGGTGGCAAGTCGTTGGATGCGACTTAGGGAGTAAACAACAACAGCAAAACACCTAATGAGAACCAGGAATGGCTTGCTTCAGCAGCACATATGCTAAAAGAACCAGGAGTGTTTCTAAAAGAGCCATCTTCAGAATCACAGACCTGTTACAAAGAAAGTCCTTAGGATCCAAAGCAGATGGGACCCACCCAGGAATCTGTATTTAAAACAATGCATCCCTAGATGACTCTGATAGGCACTTAAAGTAGCATCAGTCTGGAGTAAAAGTTGGCTCTAAACTGGTGTATAAAGCCTTCCTTTCTGTGTGTGTACAGTCACTTGGAGGGAAGTGTCAAGAGATGCTGAAAGAAGCGTGCAGCCTGGAGGCCTCCAGATGAGAAATGTGTGGCAGGTGTGTTTAAAAAGTGGAGGAATCAGCACTGAGAGGTAAGGGGGAGCGTGACATCTGTGGCAATCAGAGGAATCAATGAATGTAATCCTAATGTTTATGGAATGCCTGGTTGAGTTACTGATTTATCCATCATCAGGGCTTAGTCCTTATGCTTTTTAGCACTCTGGCAGGTCAGGAGGGAAATCCACAGCTTTGCTTCTCCATAAATTTTATCAGTGGATGTTTTGGAAATTAACACGTACCAGGAAATAGGTTTCATTTACATGGACTTAATCTACACATGTCCGTCTGTGTGGAGGGGTTGGGTAGATTGATATCTATTGGATAGAATAGGCAGTGACTCCTGGTTGGTTTGGGGGTGCTCTTGGTTGCCATGTTGAAGGCTTACCCTTGGAGGAAGAAGCTGAAAAGATCTGAAATTTGGAAAGGAGAATTTATAGAAGGAGAACCAGTGGGAAGAAAGAGGGACCAGTGCGTTAGGAGGAGGAGGCTGCTCAGGGAAGCCCAGCAGTTTTTCTAGTCACCTGCATGGCTCCTGGGGGAATTTCTGGGATGGAGCCCAAGGTGTGTTGTTCAACTTGCGCTCCAGAGCCTGAGCAGGAGCTGTAAGAAGGTGGAACCTAGAAGAAAGGGCCTTGCTTTCTGTGAGCAGAAAGCACAGAGAAGGCTCAGCTTAGGCCTAAGTAGAAGCAGCATTACTCACTGGAAAGGAGTGTGGTCCTCTGGGTGGAGGTGACAGAGAGAAGACATGGAGGGAAGCTGACTAACTCTGGAAGCCTGAGGGCAGTTAACTGAATTGTGGAGGACCGTGTCTTTTAGCTCAGCTAGTGACCTTGACCCTAAGGCATTTTTTCATTGCACTAAAAAAGTCATAGTTATCTTACATGACAAGTGATGGGATGAAGGATAAATAAAGTCCCAGAATGGGAGAGGAGTACATTGCAGTGAAAACCTCTGGACAAACTTTTCCTGGATTCTCTAGGTCATAAAGAGTTAGGGGTTGAGGAATTAACACAAGCTCCTGGTAGGGGGCACTTTGGTTCAGGGCCTGCCTTTGGGGTTCTGCCTTTGGGGTTCCTTCATTCTGAGATGAAGCAAAGAGTCTCCTAAAGGCATGGTTTATCCCTTGAGCTGACCCTGCTTACCCAGTCCAGGAACAGTTGTAAATTAAGTGCCACCATGGCTAGAAAACAAAAGAAACCAATTTTGCCACTTTGCTGACTGGACACTTTGGCACAAGCTGGAACAAGGTGATCTTTTTTTTGGCACAGGCTTTCCTATTTTGTTGCCGTGATAACTAATGGAAGATTGAGAAGCATGGTCCTGCCTCACATGGCAGCTCTTCATCCAGCTGCCACTGGGCACTGGGTCACCTCATGGCCTCGTTGGCTCTGGGTTTCTTCTTGGCACCTGGCGTGTGGTGAGGGAACATGGGCTGCATTGTGCGGGGGTCTCAACCATGCAGGGTGAGTATACAGGCAGAGGATGTAAACAGCCTATTTGCAGAGAACATCCTATGAGCTCTTTTGAAGCAGACCTGGGACCCCAGAAAGCTGTGCCTTAGCTCCACAGCCACAGGATTTCCTGCAGGAAGCTCTCTGGTCCTTGTAACACCTCAGTTCAGCTGTCCTGTGAGCTGGCATGCCAAGGGAGTCTCCATTTGGCTAGGAGATAAGGGGCCTCATTTATTTTTCGATAGCTACAACACTCTAGGACATAGTCATCCAAGTAAATGAGTGCTAGCCTTTTCAAAGTAGCTTCAAATCATGCTAAAAGTCCTCTTGCCCCTCTGGCATTTTCTCTGGATATACTCACTTGTGACAAATGTCTCTATTTGGAAGGTAAATTGATTCTCATAAATCATTCAAAGTCATTATGAGTCCAGTTTCGTGAATAAAGTAGGTGATCCAGCAAGGCTCCATTATAATATCTTGGTGTTCTGTTCTTTGTGTAAAATATCTTAAAAGAAATTTACAACAGGAATCTCAATATGGTAGCAAGCTATGGCAGACTGGTTACAAATATCCTCTAAGGTGAATACTTCAATGACAATGCTGTACTCAATGTATAAGGACCATTGATTTAAAAAATAAAGTGTCAACACTATTAATGTCACATATGAAATTCACATATCTACTATCATTTACCTACTAATACTAAATTTAGAGTTCCTATGAGAATTCCTGTTTCTCTAAAACCTTTTTCCCTCTTTTAAAAAGACTGGCTTTGAACAAACAAAATTGTGTTACGATTTGTACCAGCATTAACGATTTTGTCAGCACAAGTTTGAAGGACTAACAGCCCTTCCTCCCTACACACAGATATAGTGAGAAGATGTAAAGCGAACAATCTATGTTGGTTGGAACACTAACTGTATTAGTGACAATTCTTGGACAGAGGCTTTATCTGAACAAGCCCTAATGTAACTTGAAAACTTTTTTCTGTGTTTAATGCAACTTTTGGTTGCCTAAGCATCTGAGAACATTTTGAATTTTTTCTTTGGCATTTGAAAATGTCAAGCAAAGGCTATCTGTCCTTCCTCAAGGTACACACTCTTCCAATTGGGCAGTTCAGCAAAATCCAAAAGATAAGATTTGAACTAGTCTCTCTGTTCATGTCATCACACAGGCAAGCTAAATTACTGGGCTGTTTGATGAGAGGAGAGCTCACTTCTCACCAAACTGCAAATGGGTTTGGCAGATGCTTAGCTGGAAACTACCAAGGTCCTCTTATTTCTGAATACTACATCTTGAACACCGATTAATCGTTTCTTCAATTTACAATGCAGATATGTTTTCAAAAATTCGAAGAGTTTGGAGGTTCCAAGTCCCCCTTTATATCTCTCTTTTTAGAGAGACTGATTTATAGTATTATAAATATGAATATGAGAGATTAACCTGGATCATAATAACAGAGGGCTATTGGCATACAGGGAAATTGCTCGGTAGGAAAAAGAGAGAGTGGGGAGAGAGACAGACAGGCAGACAGACAAAGTATTAGATTTTGCTTTAGTCAACCATATAAAGGGGAAAATTCTACTCAAAAGCACACAAGTAATTTCAATTTTCTTTATGCTTCTTTGGAGTCTCAGATGGAATTTTGTTAAAAGGACAGACAAGCATTACTGGTCTGGTGATACTCCGTGCTACTGCTGCTGTTTAGGCTCTGTGTGACCCTGTGGACTGCAGCTCGCCAGGCTCCTCTGTCTGTGGAATTCTCCAGGCAAGAATACTGGAGTGGGTTGCCATCTCCTCCTCCAGGGAATCTTCCTGACCCAGGGATTGAGCCCTGGTCTCCTGCATTGTAGGCAGACTCTTCACCCCTGAGCCACTAGGGAAGCCCCTCTGGTGATACTCAGTAGTTACTTTAAAATCAGAGCAGACAGCATGGCTAAATGTGTTGCCTAAAAATTGTGTTACAAAGCCTGTAAAGAACCTGTCTGGTTAAAGCCTTTTTTTTTTTTTTTTTTTTTCAGGGAAATAAATGGTTTAGGGTCCATACAGCTTTCTAATAGTTCAGTTTACTTCATGAAATTCCTTAAACTCAGGATAGGTTTTGCTATTTTGCTCCTCATCTGAATTCTTTGTCAGGAAGGGGTATTTTATCCCATATGTGGTGTGGAATGTCAGCTTATTTAAAAACAAGGTTGTGGCAAATGTTATACAAATTATATTAAAGTTTTGAAACAGAAGTTACTCATGGTATCACTACCCCAGTAAACTTATTTCCATTTTTATGTGTTATCTTCCAATTATTAACCGTGCGCATGCTTATTCTTGCTTTGTTGTTCAGTCGTGTCTGACTCTTTGCAACCCCAAGGTCTGTAGCCCACCTGGCTCCTATGTCCTACAAGTGTTTTGTATGTACCACTTTGTAATCTACAATTTCATTTAGAATACCTGTAATGGATGGGACTAAATTATCTGAGAATTTTCAAATCATGTAAGAAAAACAAATGGGATTTTTGAAACTTATGTGTTAAGCATACATTACAATGTATGTAAGTGTGTAGCTTATGAGACAGGCAAAACTCAGTGGATATATTAGGCATGCAGAGAATGAGGAAGCAAGGGGCTTGTGAGGCTTTGGAAGAATTCAGAAGCTATGTTGCATATAGGCAGTAAGCAAATTAGTAATCTGTAAAATATGTTAAAAATTAGAATATAATGCAACAAATAAGAGTGGCGCCTTTAGAAAAAGAAGGAATAGAAAGATGGAGCCATATGGATTGATCACTTCCCAGGTGATGTAGTGGTAAAGAATATGCCTGCCACGTTGGGAGATGCAGGAGACTCAAGTTTGAGCCCTGGGTTGGGAAGATCCACTGGAGAAGGAAATGGCAACCCATTCCAGTATTCTTGCCTGGAAAATTCCATAGACAGAGGAACCTGGTGAGTTACAGTCCACAGGGTTGCAAAGAGTCAGACATGGCTGAGTGACTGAACATGTACACACACAGCTATGTCATCATAAAATGGGCATCTGCAGTGGACCCACGTGTATTTAGGCCAAGAAAAAATAAATAAAATCTATAGTTGTTCAGAGGCTATTTGGTAGGTTACAGCGCTTGGCCAGGTGAACTTGTGCCTGTCTCTTATAGAGCAAGGGCACATCTTTGGCCCACATCAATTTGAGTCCTTCTAACCACAGCAGAAAGTGAAGAGGAACTAAAAAGCCTCTTGATGAAAGTGAAAGAGGAGAGTGAAAAAGTTGGCTTAAAGCTCAACATTCAGAAAACGAAGATCATGGCATCTGGTCCCATCACTTCATGGGAAATAGATGGGGAAACAGTGGAAACAGTGTCAGACTTTATTTTGGGGGGCTCCAAAATCACTGCAGATGGTGACTGCAGCCATGAAATTCAAAGACGCTTACTCCTTGGAAGAAAAGTTATGATCAACCTAGACAGCATATTCAAAAGCAGAGACATTACTTTGCCGACTAAGGTCCGTCTAGTCAAGGCTATGGTTTTTCCTGTGGTCATGGATGGATGTGAGAGTTGGACTGTGAAGAAGGCTGAGCACCAAAGAATTGATGCTTTTGAACTGTGGTGTTGGAGAAGACTCTTGAGAGTCCCTTGGACTGCAAGGAGATCCAACCAATACATTCTGAAGGAGATCAGCCCTGGGATGTCTTTGGAAGGAATGATGCTAAAGCTGAAACTCCAGTACTTTGGCCACCTCATGCGAAGAGTTGACTCATTGGAAAACACTCTGATGCTGGGAGGGATTGGGGGCAGGTTGAGAAGGGGACGACAGAGGATGAGATGGCTGGATGGCATCACTGACTCGATGGACATGAGTCTGAGCGAACTCTGGGAGTTGTTGATGGACAGGGAGGCCTGGCGTGCTGCGGTTCATGGGGTCGCAAAGAGTCAGACACGACTGAGCGACTGAACTGAACTGAACCACAGCAGTAGCAGAGAAGCCTCATGGAGACAGAGTGAAAATAGGAGCCTTGCATAACCAGCAATCAGGTAGTGGGGTCCTTCCACCCTGCTTCCATATTGTCCCAAATAAGTTGACCTAACTCATCTGGTTCCCTCGTACCTTGCCATGTGTTTAAATGAATTTAATAAACTATACAGTAGGAGCATGTTCATTGGTTGGGAAGTCTTGCTGTTTCATGAGTCTGGGTAGTGCACTTGGAGGTGACCATGTGACCGGATCCTAAAGATTTTGTCATCTCATCTTCAAAAGAAAAGAATGATGACTCCTCTCTGTCCGATCAATGGTGAAAGAATCTGTGTAAGCCAGAAGACAGAAGCTGACTGTATATAGACTGTATATAGCTGACTGTATTTGCCTTGTGTATAGCAAGCAGGATCTTAAACCCACATAGTGTCTACAGGGGTTGAAATACATAGCTGTTGAATGAATGAATGTGTGTGAAGAGTTTGGGCTGGCAAAAAAGATAGGCAGCTTGAAGAGAGGAGAAAGGGGGAGAATTATGAGGGTTTTAATGTGAGTTTAAAGGGTGTAAGTTAGCTGAGTGATACAGGGCTGTACCTGCTAGTCATCTTTAGGTCAACTGGGCCAAAGATCCCTGGCTCTATAAGCAAAGAAGAGCTGACCAAATATTGTCCTGCATTAGAGGGAACACAGAGAAGGAAAGAGAAAAGATCCATGTGTCCCAGAAGCTGGATCTTAAAAAACCAAATGCCTCCTTGAACGTGTTGCAATTTACTTTAATATACTGCAGAGCAGACAGTTTGAATCAAGTGTGTGATTTGCTGATTTTAATCAAACCTTGGAGTAGAGTAAACATTTGAAGTCTGTCCCAGATGGGATTCCTGTTCCAGCGGTAGTAAGTTCGCATTTGGAAGGTCCTAATGAGGAATTCACACCCCAAGTCTATTACCACAAGCACACTTCCACTGCTGCTGCTGCTGCTAAGTCGCTTCAGTCGTGTCTGACTCTGTGCAACCCCATAGACGGCAGCCCACCAGGCTCCCCCGTCCCTGGGATTCTCTAGGCAAGAGTACTGGAGTGGGTTGCCATTGCCTTCTCTGGCCACTTCCACTAGACCCATCTAATCTGCTGAGAATGATTTGTCAATTATTATAAGGAATGTCAGAAATAACTTTTTACTGGAAAGATGATTGCCATTTGATTTATGTGCATTGGGTAGAAAGATACACTTGTATGATACAAATGTATTGATACATTTGTATGAATATAAGACTCTGATGGGCCCAGAGACGTAATACCTTTCAGAGCGGTGTTCTTGGCTTAGACCTGCAATCCAGGCCTGTGTCTGTTTAGTTGATAGGGGCGGAGTTCTGTCACTTGGTCCAGGTAGAAAATCAGCTGAATCTTGCCAATGGAATGTTGCCACATCAACCTCAGGTAAACCAGGAACTTTTGGACGTGCCTGAGGGGTAGAGAGGCAGAACCTCACCTCATTAAAAGAACAGATTATGTGACTTTGGGGCACTTGATTACTCATAAAAGTTTGCCTGTGTGCTAAAATGTGGCCTGATTTTTGCTATCATTATCACATAGTGCCAAGAACTGTGAAGGGCCTGAGATGTTACCCTACTTGCAAGCTAACAAGCTAACAGATGCTGGTGGAAGACAAAAGACTCTTGAGGTAGAAATAGAGGACAGCAATAGCAGTAGCCACAGTATCAGCAGTTTTGCACCAGTTCCTTAAACTTCAATCCCCAGAGGGTGTTAAGAGGACCAGATGTTACCTGTGTGTGGAGTGGATCACAGCACAGGAGGTGACACCTGAGTTTAGGGAAACCAGATCTTTTACTATTGAAGTAACCTCTGGGGAGAGACACTGTCTCTGTCTCCCAAGAGACAGGCTATTCTCTCTACAAACATCCTTGGAAGGGTGTGTGTGTTAAGTCGCTTCAGCTGTGTCCCATTCTATGCAACCCTATAGACAATAGCCCACCAGGCTTTTCTGTCCATGGGATTATCCAGGTAAGAATACTGGAGTAGGTAGCCATGCCCTCTTCCAGGGATCTTCCCAACCCAGGGATCAAGCCTGTGTCTCTTATGTCTCTTCCATTGGCAGGTCATCTAGAACAAAGGGCATGGTCTCAGCTTGATGACAGGACATGCAGAATGTGAGAGAGCCGTGAGGAATTGTCTCTCCCAACACATCTACACTGGGAATAAGTGTGGGGAGGAGTCCCGTTGCCTTCATCTCAAGTTATTGGAGGCAACCAATGTTTACGAAAAAGAGCATGACGATTGTAGCCAGCCAAACTGACCCAGCACCTCTGTGCTCCCTGAGCAAAGCCCATGGAAGTCTCCCGGTAGAAGGTGCGAGTTTTGCCCCTACCCAGGTGAGAAACCCCTCTCAGCTTTTCTCCATCCAAGGAAGCTGCCGGGCCATAGCGGTCTGGAGTTTCACGGTTCTATGGGCTCTTACGGCCAGCCAATAGAAGTAGATGTCTACCTCTGTGTATAGAGTTTTCTGGGTTCTGTTTGGTAGAGTCAGATAAAAAATATACATAAGATCATGTTACTGGCACTGAAACGGTGTTTTATTGAAAGGGACAAATGTATAAAGGGGTTCTCAGTAACTGTAGCACGCAGAGTGAACAGGGGTATAAAAAGATGGGTGGTGAAAGGAAGTTGTGGAGAAACTAACAAGCAAAACAAAATCCTTTCTTGTCTAATCTTATGAATTCTCCTGTCCTTAGCAAAGGTGCAGACAGAACTATCAGTTCTGCAGAAGATAGCAATCATATTGGTAGAGGGGTGTTACATGTTCTTATTGTTTTAAGCTGGTTTTAGATGTCTACTTCCTTAAGGACTGGATCCTTGGAGAACACAAGCTGGGCACTGGCTGAAGCTATCAGTTTCTGGGTATTCAATATCTGGCTTTGATAGAAGGATGTGGGAGAGGAACATTCCATCACAGCCAGCCCGAGATTAAGACATAGAGACCTGATAGAGAAACAGATCAGTGTTAACACGCCCAGTCAAGGGGAAACAAACGGCTTCTCCACCTGCCCCATTAACCACGAGTCCTCAGGCAGCTGAGGGGCAGACGACAGGGGGAGGCTCCCTAGAACACCATTAAGCAGCTGCAAATTGAACCATTAATCTCCTGATAGTCTTGGAGGAAAATCAGTTCTCTAGCTGATGGGCTCCACGCTGGGCAAGGCTGGAAGGGTGGCCTCCCATGGCGGGGAGCTGCAGAGATTGGTTTGGGGGATGACGAGTCCCCTGGCTGCATCCAAGCATTTTATTATAATCATAAAAGGAAATGACGGTACCTGCTTTGCAACACTCCCCAGGAATTTGCCAATGGTTTCAGCCTCAGCAATTTGATGGTTTTTACGCAGAGGCACCAGCTGAGAAGAAGGGACCCACTTCCGCCATGAGTGTGCCAAGGGTGCCACAGGAATGTGGGACGGATCGTGCTCTGCCTGGGGTGTGCAAGCAGGGGGTCTTCCCTATGGTGCCGAGACCACTGAGTGCTCGATGTGAGAGGCTGCTGAATCCTGGGCCATTGTTGGGAGCTTCATGGCTCTGCCTCTTGGGGTTGAGAGAACTTTCTGGGGTCCCAGGTCTGTTTCAGAAAGTGCTTGGTATATAGCAACATCTAGCAATGACCACTCACTCTCTGTGTCCTAGAAACTTGTTCCAAGGGCTTTGGATGTATTCAGTCATTCACATTTTCCAAACCTCTCAGTTTGGTATTAGACATTGAGGCAGAGTGCTTAGGTAACTTGTTCAAGGTCACCCAGCTGGTAAAGATTAGAAATAGTCTTTTTAAAATATATATAAACTTTTGGTTTTGTTTCGGGATATAGCCAATTAACAGTGCTGTGATAATTTCAGGTGGACAGCAAAGGGACTCAGCCACATATATATGTATCTGTTCTCCCTAGAACTCCCCTCCCATCCAGGCTGCTACATATCATTAAGCAGAGTGCCATGTGCTACGCCATAGATCCTTGTTGGTTATCCTTGTTAAACATAGCAGTGTGTATATATGTCCATCCCAAACTCCTTCACTCTCTCTTCTCCCAATTCTCCCCACGGGCAACCATGAGTTCAGAACCAGCTTTTCAGCCAGGCTGTGAGCTCTTTACTCGTGGGCTGGTTACCAGCTGACGGACTGCTGGTGACAGGGACCCTCATCTCTGTACAGCTGGTCCAGCTGTGGGTAGATTTACAGTGCTTGCTCCTGACCTCCTCCGGCCAGACACCCCGCTGCTCTACCCCGCTGCTTTACAGGAGTGTTCTGACCACCACAGCCTCTCTCCTGTTCTGTTTTCAGGCTGGACTCCTCCCAGGGGAGTGGGAGGACAAATTGTGAGCTCCTGAGCTCTGCAGTTGGCGCTTCCCTGACATGTTAGCTGTGTCTGCAGCTCAGCTAGGAATCCTGCCTCTGGCTCACAGAGTATCAGGACCACACTGCGGAGGAGAGGAAAGAAGGCTTTGGGACTGCTAAAGGGGATGTGAATCCCTTCTCTACTTCAGATCAGCTCATCACCTTGAGAGACTCTCATCTTTACACTGGAGCTTACCTTGGGAAGAAGAGATGGACTAGCCATTGTGAAAGCAAAAACTTAGCACACAGTAGGCTGTCGACTAATCTCTTTTCCTTTCCCCTATGAAATATAGCTACTGGGAATAAAGAAGTGCCTCTTTTAGTCACAGGCCCTAGGAATTTTGTGTGTTTGCTTAGTCCCCCAGAGGAGGAACTGTGGGTGTATGTAGGTTAGATGTGTGAGTGGGTAAGACCAGGCAGTATATATACCAGACCACTTATAATGACGTGGCTCATATGTTTGAAAGCCAAGGATGTGTTCATACAAGGCCTGAGTATGTTTTTACAGCTCCACAAGCCATTCATCCACCTCACAGGACTCTTTTAGTGCCAGTTTTAGATTTTTGATGCTTTCTCTTTTCTCCTAAAATAGTGATTTACATTGCAAAGCAGTTTCTGGCTTTGGCAGGCTTTATAGTTGGTGCCTGGACTTCTTTTCTTTAACCATTTATTAAGGATGGAGGATCCAACTTGGAGAGGGCCTGAATTCTATGAATTTTGTTTAAAAATTTGGCTCCAACCACTTTTTGAGCACAAAAATGAAATAACTGGTTAAAAAATATGTACATAAATTTATTTGTGAGGATCCCTGCCGAGACTTGGGCTTACCTGTTGGCTCAGACAGTAAAGAATCTACCTGCAACATGGGAAACCTGGGTTCAATCCCTGGGTTGGGAAGATCCCTGGAGAAGGGAATGGTAACCCACTCCAGTATTCTTGCCTGCAGAATCCCATGAACAGAGGAGCCTGGTAGGCTATATAGCCCACAGGGTCGCTAAGAGTCAGACACTACTGAGCAACTAATACGTGTACATACTGTTGAGACCTGGTGGGGAGAGTTGGGAATATAGGAACTGCTAAATCCCAGGTAAAAATTGGCATGAGGAATTTCTGGGGCTCTGAGGGAGGTCTGCTCCAGGTGGGAGCTTGGGTCTCAATTGTTTCGGGGGGTTCCAGAAGTGGAGGCTCTTATTGCTGCCTTTGGCTGCCCAGAGAAAGTTAAATTTCATTCATTTCACAACTAATGTCTACTTGAACACGATGAATACACTGGAGGGAGAAAATTATGGCTTGATTTTTTTTTTTTAAAGTGATTAGAATTCCATCCAGTTCTGTCATAATGAAAACTGCTCTCCATAATTGGATCGAGGGTATATTTAACATGCTCATCGCTTGCAGACTCAGGAGCTGCCAAGTTCGAGTCATAACACTGTGATGTTTGTCATAATAATGCCCCATTTTCCAGATGACAAAATAGAAAGGTATTCTGAATAACACCTTGAGCTGTCTGCAAATTCAAGGCTGACCTAGGACTTGAAGCTTTTTGTTTTTGCCTCCTGATGGCTTGTTTCGGAGTTTCTGTATTTATTTCACTGCTTTCTTCTCTCTGCTTATTTGGACATGGATGTCAGTGACACACCAATAGCCAGCAGGGCCAGCTTCCTGGGTGTGTGTATGTCACACAGGGCCCTGTGTACAGAAGGCCCCCACACTTGATTTCTGTTCTGGGTGGCTGTCCTGAAACTCTTAATACCTTAAAAACAAAACATGTGCAGAATGTTTTCATTTTGTACCAAGCTTTGCAAAGTGTGTCTCTAGTCCTGATGGCCAGATTTAACCCTATTTATTTGCCTGGCTAGGTAATAGGCCCTTTCTTCCTTTCCTCCTTCTCCACCAGGTCACTTTTGTACCCCTCAGATGATGTAGATGGATGATGTAGATAGCCGGGAGATTTTGCCAACATGGGAAGAGCCAAGGGCTGTGAGTGTACCATCTAGACTTGACCAAGCGGCAGAGTACTCTCAAACTCAGACTCCAGGAAAACATGGAACCTTGAGGATGGCCCGTGTGCCTGTCAGAGTGAACGTTAAAGGTGGTAGTGTCACCCACAGCCACAGGGATTTGTATGGCCACTTAGCAAGGTGTGAGCATTGTCCTGAGATGGGATGGTTAGGGCATCGTTTTGAAAGTCAAAAGAAATTGGTCTGGACGGTAAGGCTGAGGAGGACTCAGTACTGTGGTGAGTAAAGGTCTGTCTTTAATGGACTTTCCTGGCGGTCCAGTGGTTAAGACTCTGTGCTTCCAGTGCATGGGGCATGGGTTCAATCCCTGGTCTGGGAACTAAGAGCCCTCCTGCCATGAGGAGCAGCCAAAAAATTAAAATAAAAATCTGTCTTTAAGTTGCATGTGCAAAAAGGAGACATGGATGCAGGCATTTGCTCCTTATTTGCCCCTGTCAGCATCGTTGTTGTTCAGTTGCTAAATCATGTCCAACTCTGATACCCCATGGACTGTAGCAGCATACTCTTTATTTAGTGAAGCCTGATATTTCTTCATGCCGAAACATAAGTAAAACTGCTCTGTTTCTCAAGCTGTAACTATCTGGGGTGTTTTCTTTAGGGGCAGGGGTTTTGAGTGGAATGTCAAGGTCAGTTTAGATTCCACAGCACTAGGAATCAAATTCCTGGTCAGTGTGTGAAGGTCGAGGACACTGATCACGCAAGGTGCAAATGAACACATAAACAGAGCTTGATGTAATGGGAGTCTGGACCACAGAGAAATGGAGCAAACAGCGCTGTGTGTATGCTCAGTTTGTGGAGCCTGTTGGCAGGGGCAAGCGGGGTGGAATTCTGCCAGTACCCACTGGCTGGGCCTGCCCCAAGCCTGGCCTTTATCTAAAGCACACAGGTAAGGGATGGGCTGGCTCACAGTCCTCAGACTGATTCTTTACCTTGGGTTCTACCCTAGGATTTCTCTGATTAAGAAAAACATTTGTTTCCTAATTTTAAAGGTAAAAATTGGCCTTTGTGTAAAATCTTAGAAAATGAGAGAGAACGAGAAAGTTATTTAAAATCCCATAATTCAGTGATGATCAGGGTCCTCTTTTTTCCCCCAAGTTTTTTTTTTTTTTTCTTTGTAAAGGAGTAAGTCTTTTGTTGCACTGAAAGGATGATTTTATGTACAAATGTCATATGCTCACTAGTCTGTGTATGTTAACAGTCCTTAAGAGGGAATGTCTTTCTCAGGAATTCCTTGTAAAAACTATTTTGAGTTTCCTCCGACTGGATTTCTCTTTTCTTTTCTTTATTGTGATGGAAGAAGCTGTTTACATGTTAGATTTGGTCTAATTGAAACTGAGAACTGACTTAGCTAAAAATCTACCATCCTCTTTTTAGGAGAGAAATTATTATTCAGGTGTTCAAATAAAGTTTTAACTGCACAACCAGACCCTCTTAAGCTTGTAACCTTCCTGTGCTTGTCAAACTTAAAGGTGTCTGGGCTGTTGAGAGTTTCCTGTGTTTCTCTCATGCATGGATAAAGATCTCAGAGGCCAATCTTTGAGTGGCCAGAGGACTGGTGTTAGAGGGAGAAGTGATTTTCATATGGCATGTTTTCTGCCTTTTTTTTTTTTTTTTCAGTTAAAAATCATTAAAGCCTTGTGTGTTTGTATGACTTGAAAGACAAGGGCCCCTATAGTTAACTTGAGAGTTAAATTATAACTTAGTACCACCTATGTGAAGACTTCTTAAAAAAAAAAAAGTCAATGCCAAAACTGAGGGGGTGAGAGTCTTTCTCATACATCTGCTCTTTCTAGTTTTATCTGAAATTCCCTTCAAACTTTAATGAAAATGATTTGTTGTATGAACTCGGGTGAAAATGACTATTTGCTTTTTTGCTTTGTTTTAGAGCTTTTAAAAGTTCAACTGAATTTATTCAAGCTGATTCAACCAGCATTTCAGCATTAGAGGCACCTACCTGGTGAGGTTAAGGCGAGGAGAGGAAGGGTAAGAAACCAAGAAGAAGGCACGGGTATGTACCCTAACTGGCTGGCAAAACGGAATCTTATTCCTAGACATGAATGGTACATTCATTATTTATGATTCCTTCTAATCACAAAACTGCTTTTGCCTTTCTGTGACACAGATGATGATGGAAATAAGGCGTGTGACTTCACCGGCTGTTTTCTTCGAAGCTGGGCCAGAGACTCCTGGTCATCAGGTTGGGTATAATGTGCCATCACCCCAGATACCCTGGGGCAACATCCTGAGGTCTTCTTACTCATTTTGGGGTTCTGGAGGTCACATCCCAAGGACCGTGATCAAAACGGGCCCTAGAGCATCTAGACTGGTTTTCTCCACCCCCTACTTCCCCTGGGATTTCCCTAGAACTATCAGAGTACCTGCAGGCCCATGTGTATGGCTGACCCCTCTGGATACTGGTGTCTAGTTCTAGCCTAGGGATGCAGATAGACAGCCCAGTGGACTGGCGGAGGCCAAGTCTGCTGCTGCACCTTGAAGAGCCAGGAGACCCTGGGCTATGGCTCTAGGGTTCTGGTGCTTTTGACTCTTTTGATTTCTTTGATGAATGAATGACCATGAAATTATCACGGTGTAGAACGTAGACCTCCTTTGGAAGTGCTGTTTTGTGTTGCTTAATATCCCTTTGTGTGATCATTTTTAATTCTAGGCAGACTGAAATATAGACTAGAGAGCTTACCCTGTTTAAATAATGTGTAAAATTCATGTGGGTTAGGTACTTAGGCCTCTCCAGCTAGAGACTGGCATCCTTAGACCCTAGATCTCACAGGAGCTCTCTCAGGTCATTGGTCTTCCTTCACAAAATCAATGTGTTTCCAAATATTGGAAATCAGCACAGGAGAACTGATTTTTGTCCAAGCAATTCTATTTTTATAGGCAACAGAGGTGCTTTTCTTCTCTTTTTTTAATTGAAGTATAGTTGATTTTCAATGTTGTTTTCATTTCTGGTGTACAGCAAAGTGATTCTGTTATACATATTCTCTTTCATTATAGGTTATTATAAGATACTGAATATAGTTCCTATGCTATACAGTAGGACCTTATTTTATATATAGTAGTTTGTATCTGCTAATCCCAAACTCATAATTTATCCCCCTACCCCTTTGCCCCTTTGGTAACCATCCGTTTGTTTTCTAGGTCTATGAGTCTGTTTCTGTTTTGTAAATAAGTTCATTTGTGTCCTTCTTTAGACTTCCCTGGTGGCTCAGACGGTAAAGCGTCTGTCTACAATGCAGGAGACCTGGGTTTGATCCCTGGGTCAGGAAGATCCCCTGGAGAAGGAAATGGCAATCCACTCCAGGACTATTGCCTGGAAAATCCCATGGACAGAGGAGCCTAGTAGGCTACAGTCCATGGGGTCGCAAAGAGTCAGACACGACTGAGCGACTTCACTTTCACTTTCACTTTAGATTCCACAGATAAGTGATATCATATGATATTTACCTTTCTCTGTCTGACTTAGTGCACTTGGTATGATAATCTCTAAATCCATCCATGTTGCTGTAAACAGCGCCATTTCATCCTTTTTTATGGCTGAGTAGTATTCCATTGTATATGTATATCACATCGTCTTTATCCACTCATCTGTTGACAGATACTTAGGTTGCTTGGCTATTGTAAATAGTGCTTTGAATGTTGGAATGCATGTATCTTTTCAAATTAGAGTTTTCTCCGGATGTATGCCCAGGAGCGGGATTGCTGGATCATATAGTAACTCTATTTTTAGTTTTTTAAGCAGCGTCCATATTTTCCGTAGTGGCTACACCAATTTACATTCCCAAGAGGCACTTTTTTTTTTTTTTTACAAAAAGACTAGGTTGTACATATTTTCTAAAGAAAGCAGAAGTCTCCATTTATTTTATTTAAAATTTAGACAACAACTATCCATAAAAAAATCACTGGTGCTGCTTAGTTGCTCAGTTGTGTCAGACTCTTTGAGACCCTTTGGACTGTAGCCCGCCAGTCTCCTCTGCCCATCGGATTTTTCAGGCAAGAATACTGGAGTGGGTTGCATTTCCTCCTCCAGGGTATCTTCCCGACCCAGGGACTGAACCTGCGTCTACTGGGTCTTCTGCATTGCAAGTGGGTTCTTCACCCCCTGAGATATTGAGGAACCCATGTGTCTGCTCATTATGTGTCTTTCTAAAAACAAACCTGAAGAGTTTTTTTTTTTTTTTTCTCTGCTGGGTCTTCATCGCTGCTCGGGTTTTTCTCTAGTTTTGGTGAGCAGGGGCTGCTCTCTATTTGCAGAACAGGGGCTTCTCATTGTGGTGGCTTCTCTTGTTGCAGAGCACAGGTTCTGGGAGCTTGGGTTGCAGTACCTGTGACTCCTGGGCTCCAGAGAACAGGCTCAATAATTGTAGTATACAGGCTTAGTTGTCCCTTGGCACGTGGGATCTTCCCAGATCAGGGATCGAACCTGTGCCTTCTGTATTGGCAGGAGGATTCTTTACCAGTGAGCCTCCAGGGAAGCCCCCAAAGAGTTCTTACAGGTGCCGCATTTGCATCTTGAAAAGAGGGTATTATTTACCAGCATTTTTTGGTTGTTGTTTTGGTCCACTGCTCCTTGGGCAGACTATGTTGCTGTGAATTTTGTGTGCATTTTCTTCTAATGTTCCATTTTCAAATGGTAATCATTAATCCTTCCTCATGTCCTCTCCCAGAATAGAGTTCTCAAGGGCTGCTGCTCCAGCAATGGTGGGGAGGGGCTGTAGGGGTAACCAATGACCTAGGGTCATGTCCTGGGTCAAAAAAGGATGAAAGGTTAGGCCAGTGGTCAGTCTCTAGGTCCTGGGAAAGGTAGATCTCTCCAGACTGGAGACTGAGACAGAGGACTGTCCCTGCCCAGCCCTGGCTGTGTGCAGACAGACAGGCCTTCCAGGGTCCCAGAAACCCCTTTGATTTTGTGGCCCATTCCACATGCTGTTTAGTAATAAACAGAGTTCAATGACCAGTCTAGACAAACAAATCACGGCTTCTGGCAAACCCCGCTTCTGATGACATGTTATGTCTTAGCAACATGGGGAGGAAGGAGCCGGCTTTGAAACTCGAACGCAGTGCCTTTGTGAGCTAACAGAAAATACAGAGGCTGAGATGGGGACCCAGACAAACAGACCCCACTCTAGCCAAATGAGGAGGCATTCCCTGCTTTGTGGCTTGTGAATTTCCTGCTCTGTCTTCCTCCAGGCATTAGGAAGCTGCCCTGAACTGGAGTGAAATGTGAGACGTTTCCATATTAATATTTCTGAAGCCCTTGGGGTAGTCGCAACCACCTGCTTCTCCACGCCACCCCCCACCAGCTGTCCTAAACAGTTTTCGCTAGAGACACACCATTTTTCTCTTTAAACAAAATATTTCATCAAAGTTGGATTTTAATTGAGCCAGGAAGCCTTCCAAGCTATTTCATGTTCACTGGCCAGCTTTATCTGTCATTTGCAGGTGAACAGAAATCTCATAACTTTCTCATTGACTTTGCTCCTTCCGCCTCCAACCTGTCAATGAAAGTAACAACATCAAACCTTGCCAAGCTGTGTGTTATCAGCTCACAGGACACACAGTAAAATCCCATTTCTGCTGGGACAAAAACAGGAAAAATGCGAAGAAAGGACTGGCTCACTGAAATCCCTGTAAAATAATCCCGAGTGAAAATAGCACACTTTTTTTCGGGGTAAGGGGGTGAGGGGGGAAACATGTGCTTCTTATAAATACAGTCCAGGATGATAAACTGTGTATACAACAAAGAATGCTTAGAAAATGTGGCTGGTAGACTTCTTCTGTGAATGCATTTAGGCTGTTTTCATGTCGAAATAATTCGTTTTCAGCATTTATCAAAGGAGGTTTTTTGACAATTATTTAAATACATTTTTTCTTTGACGGAATTGAATTCTTGACTCAGTGTTAATGGTTCCTTGCAAATATTTACTGAATCTCTCTGTAAACTGTCCTCTAAATTAGACCAGAAGGTTCAAAACTCTGACTAACTCCCCTTTGGAATCCCGCCTTTTAAGGTAATCTCTCTCCTGCTATCTGTGCCAATTAACTGAGAGAATTTTAATAACAGGGAATAATAATTGCTGTTTGCTCATCATTGAGAGGAATTTCCCCCTGTGCATTTATTTTTAGGGAGACCAGATTATTATTTAGTGCAGGGTGATGCTGATAAAGACTTTAATTACTGTGTGAGAGATTTTGGTGGATGAGAAACAAAAATTTGCAGTATTTTGTTCACATTTTGTAGAGAATTGAAAATTTAAAATTCCTTCATTTGCTGAAAATGTGAGGACTGCTGCAGTACAAGGTGTTTATATAGATAGACATAAACCTGTAAAAATGCTTATGTGTACAAGATGAACAAACAATCAGGGGGTAAAAGTCGAAGACCTGAGCTTTACTTCTTACCCTTTCTAGGGAAAAGGTTTTGTCGTGGACATAGATGAATTCCTCTACAGACCCATATGGGAGAAAGAAAATGTATTAATTTGCATTATCCTATTTTAGCCGAATGTAATTCCCATATATACCTTTTTCTTAAGGAACAAAACATGACCAACTCTATGTATTAATTTTAATTGCAACATGAAAGCTTTATACTTATTCTTACTCTAACATTTACCTCCGTTCTAAGTGCAAACTTTCAAACTGTTAAATAACTTAGTGCTAATTAGATTTCAGGGATCAAGAACTGGATTAAATAAAGTCAATTAACCTATAGTGTGGAGAAGGCAATGGCACCCCACTCCAGTACTCTTGCCTGTAAAATCCCATGGATGGAGGAGCCTGGTAGGCTGCTGTCCATGGGGTTGCTAAGAGTCAGACACGACTGAGCGACTTCACTTTCACTTTTCACTTTCACGCATTGGAGAAGGACATGGCAACCCACTCCAATGTTCTTGCCTGGAGAATCCCAGGGACAGAGGAGCCTGGTAGGAGGCCGTCTATGGGGTCGCACAGAGTCGGACATGACTGAAGCGACTTAGCAGCAGCAGCAGCAACCTATAGTGTATGTATAAATGTACTTGTGATACTAGAATGGCAATTAATAGGACAGAAACACATTAAACTATTTCTCAGTAAAGCGAAGATTCATCAGCTTAAATTTCATGGGGTCTTGTCATCCTTTGTCTGGGAAATGTGGCTCAGGTAGCTGCAGAATTTCAAAGCCAGAAGGAGACCTGGAGTTCTCCAGTCTCATCACATTGACTCATTCATTTTTATATTCGTTCAGTGAATGAGGCTCTGCTATAGGCTAGTCTTCCTGCTGGGTGCAGGGATTAAAATGGTAAGCAAAAGCAGATGAGTTCCCACCCTCATGGGGTGGATGCTGGGGAGAACTGACCTGATGAGATTTGCCTTTTGAAATGCTCAGCCTCATTTATTTTAAAGTTTTAATGAAATTATAACATTTGCCTGTGTGCATGCGTGCTCAGTCATGTCCTACTCTTTGCGATGCCATGGACTGTAGCCCATCAGGCTCCCCTGCCCATGGGATTTCCCAGGCAAGGACAGGGGAGTGTGGTATTGTTTCCTTCTCTAGGGGATCTTCCCGACCCAGGGATCGAACCAACTTCTGAAATAGAAACTCTTAATACCAGGAAAATTAAAAAATTGACATGTAGTCAGTGATGGGACTATGGCTTAAATTTCCAAGAAACGTTCTAATACCACAGTAGTTTATATATCGTGTTGTAGAAGTTAAAAAAAGGAACACTTCCATAGATTCCTCCTGCCCTCTTTTTCTGGATTTATTTATTGCTCCGGTGAAGGTTAAAATTTTTGCTGGTTTAACCAACAGTTACGTATAAGGATATACTTTACAACTGCTTGTGAAAGGAGTTGAACTCAGTTTCTACCTTGACATCCTAGTCTCCTTGGGAACTGACCACTGAATCTTGCAGATTCAAAAGAGACAGTTCAGCTATCCAGTTAGGGACCACCCAGTCATTTCCTGCCTTGATCCAGTCATTTGTAGGTTTCTGCCCCCTCCCTTCCTCCCCAGGGTGGCATCCAAGTTCATAGGGAAGGGCTGGCAGCACTGCAGAATGGTGTGGAGGAATCCTTTGGCCCCCGGCCAGAGAGCTGGCACTCTATGAGGTGTCCTTGAACCCTCCAGTCCTCAAGGGCTGTTAGCCCCAATCCCTCCCAGATTCTGCTGCTGTGTCCACTGTGGCCTCTCCCTACCAGCCCTCCCACCTCAGCTCCAAACTGTGCACCCTCCACACTCCAACCAGGAGACCCTTCAGGTCTGCGACCTTGCTCTGCCTTTCCGCACCCGGCTGTGGGGATGGGGCTCTTCACAGACACCTCTTCTAGCTTTATCTGTTGGAAAAACTGCGGGCTCTAAGAAAACTTGCTTCACTGAGATTTCAAGCACAGGCTCTTCCCTCTCGGAGAAGGCAATGGCAACCCACTCCAGTACTCTTGCCTGGAAAATCCCATGGACAGAGGAGCCTGGTGGGCTACAGTCCATGGCGTCTGGAGGAGTCGGGCACGACTGAGCAACTTCACTTTCACTTTTCACTTTCATGCACTGGAGAAGGAAATGGCAACCCACTCAGTATTCTTGCCTGGAGAATCCCAGGGACAGAGGAGCCTGGTGGGCTGCCATCTATGGGGTCGCACAGAGTCGGACTGAGTCGACTTAGCAGCAGCAGTAGCAGCTCTGCCCTCTGGGATGACCTCAGGGAATTTAACTGGGGCAGGGCCTTGGGGCTGAGCCTGGGCATGGGAGAGGTCTGGGGTGGGGTGGAACAGACCAGGAATGCTATTCACCTCTCTGATTTCTCACCACTCTACTCTTATCCAGAAGTATTTTTAATCTCCTTTCTTCACAGTGGAGAGAAAATGTTTTTCCCGCCTCAAACCATTGTTTATGGATAAGATTTACATATAGTTTACCACGATGGTGTGATCACTCACCTAGAGCCAGACATCTGGAATGCGAAGTTAAGTGGGCCTTCAGACTGAGCGACTTCACCTTAATCACCTTAAGAAGCATCATTACCAACAAAGCTAGTTGAAGGTGATGGAATTCTAGTTGAGCTATTTCAAATTCTAAAAGATGATGCTGTGAAAGTGCTGCACTCAACATGCCAGCAAATTTGGAAAACTCAGCAGTGGCCGTAGGACTGGAAAAGGTCAGTTTTCATTCCAATCCCAAAGAAAGGCAATGCCAAAGAATGCTCAAACTCCGCACAATTGCACTCACGTCACACACTAGCAAAGTAATACTCAAAATTCTCCAAGCCAGGCTTACATGAATTGTGAATTTCCAGATGTTCAAGCTAGATTTAAAAAAGGCAGAGGAACCAGAGATCAAGTTGCCAAAATCCACTGGATCATTGAAAAAGCAAGAGAGTTCCAGAAAAACATCTACTTCTTTATTGACTATGCCAAAGTCTTTGAGTGTGTAGATCACAACAAACTGTGGAAAATTCTTAAAGAGATGGGAATACCAGACCACCTGATCTGCCTCTTGAGAAACCTGTATGCAGGTCAAGAAGCAACAGTTAGAATGTGACGTGAAACAACAGACTGGTTCCAAATTGGGAAAGGAGTATGTCAAGGCTGTATATTGTCACCCTGCTTACTTAACTTATATCAAGAGTACATCATGAGAAATGCTGGGCTGGATGAAGCACAAGTTGGAATCAAGATTGCTGGGAGAAATATCAATAACCTCAGATATGCAGATGGCATCACCCATATGGCAGAAAGTGAAGAAGAACTAAAGAGCCTCTTGATGAAAGTGAAAGAGGAGAGTGAAAAAGTTGGCTTAAAACTCAACATTCAGAAAACTAAGATTATGGCATCCAGTCCCATCACTTCATGGCAATAGATGGGGAAACAATGGAAAAGTGAGAGACTTTATTTTCTTGGGCTCCAAAATCTCTGCAGATGGTGACTTCAGCCATGAAGTTAAAAGGCGCTTGCTCCTTGGAAGAAAAGCTATGACCAACCTAGACAGCATATTAAAAAGTAGAGACATTACTTTGTTGACAAAGGTCCATCTAGCCAAAGCTACGGTTTTTCCAGTAGTCATGTATGGATGTGAGAGTTGGACTATACAGAAAGCTGAGCACCAAAGAATTGATGCTTTTGAACTGTGGTGTTGGAAAAGACTCTTGAGAGTCCCTTGGACTGCAAGGAGATCCAACCAGTCAGTCCTAAAGGATATCAGTCCTGAATATTCATTGGAAGGACTGATGCTGAAGCTGACACTCCAATACTTTGGCCACCTGATGCAAAGAATGGACTCATTGGAAAAGACCCTGATGCTGGGAAAGATTGAAGGCAAGAGGAGAAGGGGATGACAGAGGATGAGATGGTTGGATGGCATCACCAACTTGATGGACATGAGTTAGAGTAAGCTTCGTGAGTGGGTGATGGACAGGGAAGCCTGGCGTGCTGCAGTCCATGGGGTTGCAAAGAGTTGGACACGACTGAGCAACTGAACTGAACTGAGACCATAGACTTCAGTCAGGAATTTAGTTTTCACAGAACAATTGGGGTTGCAGGGCGGGGGAGCAGGTGGGAAGTTTGTATAGAAAGTGAAAGTGGGTAGTGAGGACTTCCTTGGTGGGCCAGTGGTTAAGTATCCACTTGCCAATGCAAGGGACATGGGTTCGATCCCTGGTCTGGGAAGATGTTACATGCTCTGGGGCAACTAAACCTATGCGCCACACCTATTGTGCTGGTGCTTTACCAGCTGAGCCACAAGGGAAACCCAAGAATACTGGAGTAGGTAGCCTATTCCTTCTGCAGCGGATCTTCCTGACCCAGGAATTGAACCAGAGCCTCCTGCATTGCAGGCAGATTCTTTACCAACTGAGCTACCAGGGAAGCCCTCTAGGGAGCCTGGGAGCTGCAGTTACTGAGCCCACGTGCTGGAGCCCATGCTCTGCAACAAGAGAAGCCATCGAAACTAAAGAAAGCACTATTGCAGCAATAAAGACTCAGTGCAGGCAAAAATAAATAAATAAAATTAAAATTAAAAAAGAAAAAAGGGTAATGATTAGGAAAACTTACTAAGAGCAAACCCTCCTCACAAGTGTTTCAAAACTGCTATCCCTGCCATACGTAGAATCTCAGCTTTCTGATGGAAGCTCAGATTTTCTTTATTCAGGGCACACATCCTGTTCAAAGCTCTGCGATGCGCCACTTTGTTTACAACTTTCTCAGCAAGGTCTTTATTGAGGTCAATTCTATATCAGACCAACATTTATGACCTAATTTGCCCTGGAAACTATTTTTATTTCTGCTTTCTATGCCTCCACAGTGCTGTTTAAATTTGCCAAGTGTGAAATCTCACCCGCAAAGCCTTTTCTTGAAAGTGATTCTAAACATGAAGGAGTGGATGATTTTAGCCACTCAAATAAAGTCATCACACAGAAGGGAGTATGATACGAGACCTGAACTGCAGATTAGGAAGAGGAGAATGCAACAGCGGGATGTGCTTATAAGAATGAGACTGTGTTGATTCAAGCAAAATTACTATTATCTGATTATCTGCTGTTTAGTTACTAAGTTGTGTCCAACTGTTTGTGATCCACGGACTGTAGTAGCCAGCCAGACTCCTCTGTCCATGGTATGCTCTAGGAAAGGATACTGGAGTGGGTTGCTATTTATTTCTCCAGGGGATCTTTCTGACTCAGGGAATTGAACCTCGTCTCCTGCTTGGCGGGCAGATTCTTTACCATTGAGCCACCAGGGAAGCCTGATTCTGATTATCTAGGGCAAGGGGCTCAAATAACCTGTTCTCTCCCACTGTACTGAAAGCTCCCAGAGGCTTCTCTTGGCTCTCTAATAAGCTCAACAGCAACGTTGATCTGGAATATGAGTGGCACATAAGAAGGCGTTCAGAAGTCTGTATTGACTGTCTGGTTTCTCCCAAGCAGGTCAGCAGAGCCTGTGTGATCAGCAGAGTTCCTGGATCCTGCAGCCACCTCATTTATCTGGGAAGGATTGGGATACATGTTCACTCTTCAGCGTAGGGAAGGAAGTCCGGCATTGGGTCTTGTTCTGTGACACCGGGTGTTGGTTGAACCCTGGTGCCTCGAGAATTGCTTGGCTGACTATTAGAAAGTCTTACTCACCTCATCGTGTGGGACAAAGTTTTTCTGCCATCTCTAAGGATGCTATGGGGTCCTTTACTAGTTCCATCAAGCTTGGATGGAGAATGGCAGAGTACAAATCCAGTTAAGTGGGGCCCAGTTGTGGAGAAACAGTGTAGACGCATGAAGAGCAACCTCAAGTTCAAATGCTACCCCTGCTGCTTCATAAGCTGTTTGATCCTGGAGAATTAACTTAATCTTTTTGAATTTTAGTAGCTGTGTCTGAAATTGTAGGGATGTTGTGAACATAAGAAAAGATGAACAGATCAAATAGCCACGAATCAAATCTATAGCTTGGGTTTTAAATAACAAACACTCTTTTTTTAAACACTTTTCAAAGGTATAAGATTGTATGATCACATTGAATGTTTTTTTTTTTTTTCAAACTACAAGCACTGCCACCCCCTCTGACATTTGTGAGTTGCCCCCTCCCATTGAGAGTCACTGAATTAGAGTTTTTAAATTGACCTTTGTCCTCATCTGGAGTGGTAGCATATACTGCAGAACATAGTAACATAATCAATCTGAATTCATTACCATTCATTACCCTTAAAAGCATTTAGGAGACAGCTACATGCTTGGGGCACTGTTTTGATCGACCCACAGCCCTTGATTTCTGGCTCCTCTCAAGCTGGGATGATTCTGCAATAGTCAGGCATGAAGGCTTAAAAGCTAAAAGAAACTTACCATTTTGGGTGGCAGTTAAGGCATTTTCAAGGCTCAGAAACAAAGGGAAGGAATACTTGGGATTATATGAAATATAGTGATTAATACAGAGGAAGGAGAATTGGATATGAAGAAGGGTAGGCGCTAGTCTGGAAAATCAGTGGAGACTGGATTCTAGGAACTACTTCGGAGAAGAGGACACAGAGAGGGTTGGTCTACCTAATTAGGGCTAAATCTGGATAACAGTGGACTGAATCAGACAGATCCTGTGGTTTCAAAGATTAAGGGAGATCTTCTGAATGAAGATTTCTGAATGAAAAAGGCTGCAGCTGATGTATCCTGACCCAGGGCTATGAAGAGAAATAAAACAATTTCTGCTCTCCAGGAGCACTCCCGTTCCATATCTGGTGTGTCAGGAGGAGAGCTATTCAGTGTGTTGTAAATAGTCTGGAGGAAATGACTAGCTGGGTTGGGGATGGCATGCATTTGGGGGAAACTTTATTGAGGCCTCCCTGATAGCTCAGTTTGTAAAGAATCTGCCTGCGATGCTGGAGACCTGGGTTCGATTCCTGGGTTGGGAAGATCCCCTGGAGAAGGAAATGGAAACCCATTCGAGTGTTCTTGCTTGGAAAATCTCAAGGACAGAGGAGGCTGGCAGGCTACAGTCCATATGGTCGTAGGAGTCGGACATGACTTAGCACCATCTTTCCTTCTTTCTTTCTTTTCTTACTGAAGAAGTGGCATTCTACAGGTGGGGACAGCGAGGTCCAGAGAGGTGAAATTAATTGTCCAAGAACACACAACACAGAATACAGAGCTGAGAATGCAACCCAAGCCCTCCGCCCTGATGTTTTGACTCCTTCAGGCAGTTTTGCTGATACCTGTTTGAGTACCTGAGGAAAAGGAGGAATCACATTGGCAAGAGAGCCGGAAACCAGGAAGGGAGCTGGTCTGGAGTTTCCTGACAAAAAACCTGGAGAATGTCACTTGGCTGATTATGCAAAAAACCTGTATCCTAGAGATCCCTAAATGGAGAAGGAAGCTCACGCAGTGGAGAGTTGAGAGATGTAGTGCTGATGGCCTCATTTCACTTCTGAAGCCAGTTCTATCCGTAAACTTTTGCTTCCTCCAGTTTGAGCTCTGAGTTGCCACCCAAGTATCTTCCCCCATGCAATTAAGCACATATAGCTGCTTAATTGACACTGTGACAGGTCTTTTCCATGGGCTTACTGAAAAGACACTGTGGGGAGTTAGCAGGACTCCTGCAAGACTGTAGGTGTGGAGATGGGAAAGGGTGGTTGGCCAGATGCTGAAAGTGGGAGAATTCAATGAAAAACTGGTTGGATGGATTGAAGGATGAATCTCATATCACCGTGAGGCACTCAGTTATACAATTGTGGGTGAGGTGGTATTGTCCAGTGTAACGGGGAGGTGCGGAAACCAGTGTTTGGGGGCGGGGGGACTAAAGAAGGCCTATAGTTTCCTGATTAAGCTTTCTTTTTTCAACCATGTTTAATGTGAGTGGTTCTATCTGGAACCATTGAGTGATGAAAATCTTGGAATGCTCAAACAGTGGGGGCAAGAGCAATCATTTGGATGTGGTTTTTGAAGACTTTCTGGCTACCGTAGCCTGAAAGCAGTCTTCTGGCAGAATCCACTTTAGGGAAACTTGAAAAGAATATGCCACCAGAGCAGTGGAAAATACCCACCCAGTGGTTTTAGGGTTTGATGTTCAAATTGTATGATAGTGAAAGATTCAGAGAGCGAATTAGCCAGTTAGACTGCCCATAAATGCTCTTCCTGTAATTAGATGATGAGAAGAGAATTCTAAAAGCTTCCAACTCAATTTCTTTTATTTAGGACAGTCTCATTTAATTAACCATGACCCTCAGGGAGCAGCCTGAAACAGTGTTGACAGTACGGGAGAACAAAAGACAAAAAAACCAGAGACTGGTAGCAGTTAGCCTAATAAATGTGCTGTTGCTGTGCTTAGACACACAGTCACGTCCAGCTCTTTGCGACCCCATGGACTGTAGCCCGCCAGGCTCCTCTGTCCATGGGGACTCTCCAGGCAAGAATACTGGAGCGGGTTGTCATGTCCTCCTCCAGGGCATCCTTCCAGCCTAGGGATCGAACCCAGGTCTCCTGCGTTGCAGGGATTCTTTACTGTCTGAGCCACCAGGGAAGCCCAAGAAAACTGGAGTGGGTAGCCAATCCCTTCTCCAGGGGAACTTCCTGACCCAGGAATCAAACTGGGGTCTCCGGCATTGCAGCCTGATTCTTTACCAGCTAAGCTAGCTGAGAATCCTAATTCATGTACTTCGGGATGCTAATCAAAGAAATCCACAAGTCATTGGGTCACCACACATTTCCTTGGTACAGTGACATAATCTGACTTCCTAGTTTCAGAATGGGAAGTCCAGTGAAATACTAGATGCACATATGTTTAGAAAAGCTGGAATAAGGCTGAGTGTAAGTGAGCTGCCTGGCTCACAGCTGGAAAGATGAACAGATGTGACTTTTTAATTTTTTAAACTGGAGGATGGTTGCTTTACAATGCTGGGTTAAGTTCTTGCTATCCCCTCCCTCTTGAGCCTCCCCCGCCCCCACCCCACCCCTCCAGGTCATCACAGAGCTCTGGGCTGAGCTCCAGGTAGACAGTGGCATCCACCAGCTGTTTTACATGTGGTAGCGTCTACATGTCAGTGCCACTCTCTCGATTCCTCCCACCCTCTTCTTTCCCCACCATGTCCACAAGTCCACTCTTCACCTCTCTAGTGTGACTCTTTGAGCCACAGGTTGGGAAGGAAATCATTGTAGAATGCTGGAGAAGGCAATGGCACCCCACTCCAGTCCTCTTGCCTGGAAAATCCCATAGACAGAGGAGCTTGGTAGGCTGCAGTCCAAGGGGTCGCGAAGAGTCTGACGCGACTTCACTTTCATGCACTGGAGAAGGAAATGGCAACCCACTCCAGTGTTCTTGCCTGGAGAATCCCAGGGACAGAGGAGCCTGGTGGGCTGCTGTCTATGGAGCTGCACAGAATCGGACACGACTGAAGCGACTTAGCAGCAGCAGCAGTTGTAGAAGACAGCCTCACTGGATGTCCTGGAGGAAAGTTTGCTCTGCTATTCTCTCTGAAAGACCCATGATGCTTTATTTGCTTAGTATAACAGATGCTCTTGATTAATTTCAGCAGTTTTATTATCTCATTTCCTGGGTGACCTAACAGCAGGGTGTGAGTAAGCAGATCAGGATGCCATTTCCAAGAGTATAATTCATGTTGTTGAGGAGGTGAGCTTTAGGGAAAGGAACGTCTGGAACCACTGTCTTGAGACTTTAATTCCGATCAGTTGGAGAAAAAAGTCATCAAGTCTTAGTCAGGGACTCCTCTTGTTTAGTCTGAGAGAAACTTAATTTCCAGTTTGGCCAGTGAGCTAAGGACATGAGAAGGGAAAGAGTCAGTAATTCCACTGCCAGTGAGTTTCTTCTTTGGATCCGAGTAGGAAATTCCATTATATTGACTAGTTTTGGTGCAATAGACTCCCAAATAATTAATTATTGACTTGGCACTCTCCTCCTCTTCTGTTATGTTGAGGTATATTGAAGAGAAGATAGTCAACCTTTTTTTTCTTTAAACTACAGAAATAGCAATTTCAGATAGTTCAACCCAGTCTTTCAGCAAAACCCAGTCATCCTGTGAAGTCCCTGTGTGTTTTATTCTCTGTGAGGCTATACACTGCATGTTAATTTCACTCCTGTTGCTGAAATAAAGCAATGGAGAAGCTGTGTGTTCCCTCTTGGTTTCACTCAGGCAGCACTGCCAGCCTCCAGTGACTCCCCTAGCCCAGGTCAGCCTCATCTGATGCTCAGCCTCATCTGATGCTCAGGTCTTCTGTTACTGACATGGATAACTACCAAGTCATTAGGCCATATTTTTAAAGTGACCACTGTTTTTATCTTTCTTTCTTTTTTTTTTCGGTTGGGGGGTGAGGGGAGAAATTTTCTTTTGCAGAGTGTTTGCTCGTATTTTGTCTCAGAACCATCAAAAATTGCATTTAAAAAACTAACTTGGCGACTCCTCTGACAGTCCAGTGGTTAATACTCTGCATTCCCACTACAGGGGATGCGGGTTCAATCCCTGGTTGGAAACCTAAAATTCCACGTGCTGAATGGTGTGGCAAAACAAAACAAAACAGGACCCACCTCCCCCCACTCCCCACCCCCCCCAAAAATAATGTGGCTGAAACTTTTGCTTTCCCACAGATGACTTCTGGTATGGCTCACACCTGTCTTGGCCACCCTATCACAGTGACTCACTGTTTACTACTTATCCTGTAGTATACTTATTGACTTTGCTTCTGCCTGCTAGACTCTGGGATAAACTTTAAGTAAAGGTTTGTTTTTTTCCCCCTTATATAAGAAAGTCCTACATATGTATTAAAGCAGTATTACAAACCAACATAGACCATTGTCTAACCATATTGACACACAAAAAGAGATGTATACTTTTCATCAGAATAAATATAACTCCAAGTGGGTTATAGAGCTGAATATGAAAACTAAAAACTTATAGAGTTTTAGGGGAGAAATGGGGGAAGATAAAATTTTAAGACAGTGGAATAAGAGAAGATTTCTTAAATAAAAAAAGTATAAGGAACAGGGCTTCCCTGGTGGCTCAGAAAAGATTTATACACTTAACTACATTGAAATTAGAAGTTAATCTAATCTGTGTGATAAAGCACTATGCTGCTGCTGCTGCTAAGTCACTTCAGTCATATCTGACTTTGTGTGACCCCCATAGACAGCAGCCCACCAGGCTCCCCCATCCCTGGGATTCTCTGGGCAAGAACACTGGAGTGGGTTGCCATTTCCTTCTCCAATGCATGGAAGTGAAAAGTGAAAGTAAAGTCACTCAGTCGTGTCCAACTCTTCTCGACCCCATGGACTGCAGCCTACCAGGCTCCTCCATCCATGGGATTTTCCAGGCAAGAGGACTGGAGTGGGGTGCCATCGCCTTCTCCAGTAGACAGAGCTAAAAAAACCCTCAAATTGGTTTTATTTTATTAATTTCTAAAATTCAGTGATAGTATCCAGAATATATAAAAGTGACTTCACACCAATAATTTAAAAAATGGTCAAGATATGAAGAGGCAGTTCAGGGAAGAGGAAAGGCAAATGGTTGACGACTGAAAAGATGCTCAATCTCAGGAGTGACTAGGGAAATGCAAAGTAAAACAGCAGCGCAGTACTGCTTCACATCCACCAGATGGGCAAACAACAAAAGGCTTGGCTTTAAGAAAACACAGCCTCATATAAGGGCAGATTTTGTATTATTACTCTGTAAAACAAAGTGGTAATTCCCAACACAATTGGAGATGTAATTCCCAGTCCAATTATAACTTAATTATGTTACTTCCGAGTATTTTCTAAGACCATCTCACAAGTGCTCGAGGAGCACTGTTTGTAATAGTAAAAAAGGGAAAATGACTCAACTTCATTAACTACAGCAGGGGTTTGGCCAATTCTAATCCTCTGGGTCAAGTCCAGCTCACTGTTTCTGCATAGCTTGTGAACAGTTTTTACATTCTTTTTTAATTTGAAAATACCAAAGACAAGTAATATGTTATATTGTTGTAAAACTTACATGAAATTCAAGTATTAGTGCCCATAGTAAAGGTTTTTTTTTTTTTTTTTGTAATTGAGGTATGGTTGATTTACAACATAGTAAAGTTTTACTGGAATAACAGCTATGCTCACTCATTTAAGTGTGATACTTGGGGGGCTCCCAGGTGATTCAGACACACGCTAAGTTTGATGAACAGTGAATAGAGGGATGGATGATTGTGATGGGTTCATTCAGTGGAGTAGTATATAGTAGTTAAAATCAGTGAATTAGATCTATACACATAAACATGACAAGACCATCCCTAAAGTGAAAAATATTGCAAAAACATTTGTATAGTTTGATATCATTCTGTACAATTAAAAAATAGTTTATGTGGTTTATAGATACATATACAAGCAGTGTAAGTTCTAAAATGTGCATGTGAATATAATACTAATTAAAGAATAGTGATTACTTCTAAAAAAGGGAAGGAGGAGGGGGAAGGTACTGAATTTTAACTGTATATTTATTCTTTAAAAATACAGAGATCTGAATTAAATATGATGAATTGCTAATCTCTGTTAAATATAAGTAGTGAGTATGTTGAGTGTGACAGTTTTTATATGCTTTAAAAACTCCCAATTAAAAGGAAAAAAGCCCTACTTTCTCCTTATAACTTTTTAGGAATATAAATATTAAATAATTACATATTTAAATATTAAAAGTGCTCTGTAGTCCCACCATCTGAATATATTTACTTAATATATATTTTTTTCCATCCAGTCCTTTTTTTGTCTATGTCTAGTAATAAAATAGTTTTAGTTGCATGATATTTATTACTTTGCATTCTTTTTTGTTTTATTTAACATTGGTTCTTGGGAATTTTCCATATAGTTATTCTAATTTTTATAATAACCACATTTATTCCATATATGCATAACACTTTTTTCTGGTTTTCAACACACTATATGTTTGCTATACAAATTTGGAAAGTAAATAAACTATGAAGAAAATAAAGACCATCTGTCACCATAGCACTTTGATGCTGTAATTTTTATGCATTTCTCTCCAGTCTTGATGATCATTTTGCATCTTTAATTTTTTTACTTAATGATGTATCATGAGAATTCCTCCACGCTATTCATGTTCTAAAACCTGGTTTCATATATATTATTCTATCATATATGGATTAAGAAACACAAATGTTCATGTAACCTATCTTCCTCTCTTACCCTCTGATATTTTTGTTAGCTTGAGTGAAAAAACTCTGAATTATCTGGTGCTGATCTCTGTGTGGCCAGGGAGGGAGGACCAGTTGCTGAGGGATATTGCAGGGAAGATCTCTGAGGAGTAGGCGGAGCTCTATAGGAGCTGAAAAAAGCTGTTTATCTTCCTCCATCTCTACTTTCTTCTGGACTGCAGGCATGTGACTGATTGTCTTCCTGGGCACAATTTTTTGGGAAGTGCGGTACGGTTCTCACCTTCACATGAGGGAGACAAATGATAACTGTTGGGTGACAAATATAACAGTAAACCACAAAGCCTTACATACAAGAGTGCTTTAGAGGCTATTTCACTCCAACTTGATTCGGGTAATGGAGCTGTCCAAGATCTGTGTGTGGGTCAAGGAGCTACAGTTAGAACCAGACATGGAAAGCCTGACTGGTTCAAAATGGTAAAAGAGTACACCAATTCTGTATATTGTCACCCTGCTTATTTAACGTATATGCAGAGTACAACATGCAAAATGCTGGGCTGGATGAGTCACAAGCTGGAATCAAGACTGCTGGGAGAAATATCAATAATCTCAAATATGCAGATACCACTTTAATGGCAGAAAGTGAAGAGAAACTAAATAGCCTCTGGGTGAGGGTGAAAGAGGAGAGTCAAAAAGCTGGCTTGAACTCAACATTCAGAAAACTAAGATCATGGCGTCTGGTCCCATCACTTCATGGCAGATAGAAGGGGAAAATGTGGAAGCAGTGACATTTTATTTTGGGCTCCAAAATCACTGCAGGTGGTGACTGCAGCCATGAAATTAAAAGAAGCTTGCTTCTTGAAAGGAAAGCTTTGACAAAACTAGACAGCATATTTAAAAGCAGAGACATCACTTTGTTGACAAAGGTCCATATAGTCAAAGCTATGGTTTTTCCAGTAGTCATGTATGGATGTGAAAGTTGAACCATAAAGAAGGCTGAGCACTGAAGAACTGATGCTTTTGAATTGTGGTACTGGAGAAGTCTCGAGAGTCACTAGGAGAGCAAGGCAATCAAACCAGTCAATCCTAAGGGAAATCAACCCTGAATATTCATTGGAAGGACTGATGGTGAAGCTCTAATACTTGGGTCACCTGATATGAAGAACCGACTCATTGGAAGACCTGGGAAAGACTAAAGGCAAAAGGAGAATGGGATGACAGAGGATGAAATGGTTAGGTAGCATCACTAGCTCAATAGACATGAATTTGAGCAGGAGGCGGTGGAAGACAGAGGAGCCTGGCATGCTGCAGTCCATGGGGTCATAAAGAGCTGGACACGACTTAGTAACTGAACAACCATCACCTAAAATCACACATCTAACTTTTCTTTATCTTATATAGTAAACTCTCTCCTAAAAATTTTGAAATTGGGATAAACCTGGGATGTGTCTCATAATTCCTGGCGTCTTATTGTCACTTTTAACCATTATTCCCATTTTAGTGTCTGAAATCAGGATATGACTTACAATGAATGACTCTCTAAGTTCAATAAGATAGTCTTTTAAAGCTATAGTTTTAAATCCAGGCTGTACATGAGGATCATCTGAAGCACTTAGAAAGCATATATAAGATGCCTGGTTCTCACTCCAGAGATTCTATTAAGTTGGTTGGGGTAGGGGGTTATGCATCTGTATTAAAAACTCCTAAGAGTTCGAACCACTGTCATAGCCTTCAGTGGAAAGAAAACTCATGTATCATCATAGAAATAAAAAACCAAGGAAGAGTGACTCTTAAAAGTTACTAGAAGACCTAGTATTCAACTTGTAGATTTCAGTGAGGTGCCCTAGGGCAAGGAAAAGAGCACTTGGCTTTGAGTCAACAGGTCTGTCCTAGCTCTAACTTCTGGAGTTATGGCCTTTGGGCAGGTGATTTAGCCTCTTCCAGCCTTGGTTTCTTCATTTGTAAAAGAGCAGCATATCCACCTCACTGGGTCATTGTGAACATTAAACAAGATATGTAATAAAATGCCTGTTGCATTTTAGAACACATTGTAGGTACCTTTAAATGGAGATTTTCTTGCAAACACTGCTAATTTACATTGAAATATTTATTGAGCTTGAAATATTTATTGAAATATTTATGGAGCCAAGTGTGGTCTCTTGAAATCTTTTGAATCTGCCTACAATGTGGGAGACCCAGGTTCAACCTCTGGGTTGGAAGATCCCCTGGAGAAGGGAATGGCAACCCACTCCAGTATTCTGGCCTGGAAAATTCCATGGACAGAGGAGCCTGTCGTACTTCAGTCCATGGGGTCTCAAAGAGTGAGACAGGACTGAGTAACTAGCACTTTCACTTTGAATGAATTCCTAGTGTTAGGGTATCCAAGTCATTTCGTATGGTAAAAGTACATGGCAACAGAAGTGTAAGGGTTAAAGTTAGCTCATTTTCTTAGATTTCGTAAAATCATTAAAAGAATCAAGGGGAAAGGACTTCACTAACAAACTTAAATATACATTTTCAAAACATTTCTAACCTCACTTAGCTAAACTTGTAGAAAAGGAACAAGTTTTTTTCACTATAGCTAGTAATCACAAATGATACTGTGAACTGTAGATAAGTTTATATCATAGTACCAGTACGGACTTTATTTCCTGTTCAGGGTTTGGTGAACTCTGTGCTTTCTATTGCTTTAAAATCAACTTCTATATGTATCATAATGGTTTCCTGTTTGCTGAATTGATACATAACAGTGTATCATAGTGGCTTTTTCCACTATAAGTTAAAAAGATTTTCCAGCTGCATTGCATTTCTGAAGATGGAATCAACCGTAACCAGTGGCACCAAATATTTAGTAGTCTGCATGCTGGTGGAAAGAAGGGAGGCGTCTGCACTGCTCTCAGATCGCCTTTGCCACAAGGTAGATATTATAATGTGATATTTCTGTGCTCTTTCTTTGAGTAGTTGAGCTTGTGGGGAAAGCCGGAACTGCCCGTGCTCAGCGTCAGACCACAGCCTGGAATTATCATGCCCATCAAGACCTTGATCTTGGTTGGGTGTGGAAGCTTTTTTCCATATATAGCCAAACTTGATTATCTGCTTGTGTGGATAACCCACTTTGCGGATTATTCACAGGAATTTTTAGGTCAAGCCTGGATCCTTTACCCCTAACTGTCTTGCCCCACACTATGAGTCTGTAAACTGTCTCCTCTATTCAGTCGGTATGTGCTGAGGAATTCAGCTGTGGTGCTCCCATGCTTGCATTTATTAAATGCCTATCTTGTACCAAACTTTTTATTAGCTCAAATCTTTATATAAAACTTGATGACATAAATGGTATCATCTTATTTCCCAGAAGAGGAAACAAAGATTAAGAGTTCAGGAATCTTGTCTAAGGTCAGACACAAGATTCAAATGTATAGTGACTTCTAGGTTAGCTGCCTCTTTTGGTAACTTGAGCCATAGAGATTTCTTTATGAGTGTGAGGACTCTGAAATCAATTTTATCAGTTTAGCATGGCAGGTTTTAATCTCCTTTTATATGAGACTGACTAAAGGTTTTAACCGTGAAGAAGACAAGTAAATAAAATTCAAACTGTGTAATGTATACTCTATAACTGTTGCTCAGGTTTTAAAAATAAAATCAGTTGAACAGAGATGCTGAAAATGTCTTTACTGCTAAATAATTATTCTTTTAGGGCATATTGTAAAGGTAGGCGTTTCCCCCCTGAATATATTTTGCTTGATGGAGAGCAATTTCCATGCTCTCTCCAGATGATTCCTTTGTTACTATTTCTGTTTAAAGCCTTGTTACCTTTGCTCCTTGTTCTACTGTACCTCACTGTTTCCATGGCAACAAGACAGAATGAGGAGGTGGGTAGCAACTGGCTCTTGAGAGAATGGAAATGCAATGGAAAGTTCCACCTGAAATAACAACATGCAAATCACTTTAGCGTATGATAAACAACAAAGAAAGTGATACTTTTTTGGGGGAAGACAGCTTATTTGGTTTTTGGAATGTGCTCATTTTTCTGACAGCTTCTCTTTCTTGTTATCTTTCTTGCCTTCTTCTTTTTTTTTTTTTGAGACCAAAATAAAATCATTAAAGGACAAAAAAAAAAATTCAACCTGACATTGCACGTGACTCAATGGCAGATGTAGTGGTTTGTGCTTCCAGAGATAGCTCCTGAGCAGAACACTTAAAAAGATTTTTAATCGGAAAGTGAATTTGACTCTTGACTCTTGAGCTACCTTTCATCATCAGGATGTAGCTATTCAGTTCAGTCACTCAGTTGTGTCTGACTCTTTGTGACCCCATGGACTACAGTGCACCAGGCTTCCCTGTCCATCGCCAACTCCCAGAGCCTACTCAAAATCATGTCCATTGCATCAGTGATGCCATCCAACCATCTTATCCTCTGTCATCCCCTTCTCCTTCTGCCTTCAATCTTTCCCAGCATCAGGGCCTTTTCAAATGTAGCTGAAGAATGAGATGTGGCTGAAGAATGAGATATTCTTCTGTGAGCGCAATTTGCCCCACTGTTTTGCTCTCAAGAACTTCTTATTGTTTTTCCTTACATCTTTTGAAAAGATTTTTAACATATTCATATAATATGGAAGTTTCTATACTCACCTACATGGTCTTAACTAAGAGAAATGTAAATTTCCTTTTTGAAATATAGGAAATCTCTTTTTGGAATATTGAAAATAGCTTTTGAAATAGAGTTCCCCTGAAAAGAAATTGTTGCTATTTTGAGATGGTCAGCAGAATAGAGTGAGCAATATAGATATTTTAATGTTAAAAAAAAAAAAACAAAAATGAACTATGGGGCTGTTAAATATCCCTTCCTCGTACAACACAAAGCCCCGTGTAAACACTGCTTATATCTTGTGTGTGTTAGTTGCTCAGTCATGTCTGACTCTTTGCGACCCCATGGACTCGAGCCTGCCAGGGTCCTCTGCCCATGGGATTTTCCAGGCAAGAATGCTGGAGTGGGTTGCCATTTCCTACTCTAGGGCCTCTTCCCAACCCAGGGATAGAACCTAGGTCTCCTGAATTGCAGGCAGACTCTTCACTGTCTGAGCCATATCTTACGGAAGTAAATAAAAATACAGAAATGGTGTTCTTGTAAAGTTGGGGGAAATGCTTGTATCACACTGAGGCCAAATAATGTCATTCTTCAATGCTCTTCATTGCTATTATTTACGGGCAGTGCTCTGAGACAGTTTTCCCCTAGGTTCAGATTTTCAAGCAGTCTGCGATCAGAGAATATATAAAACCCCTGAATGGTGATAATTAGGCACCGTAACACCTCCTTTTACGCAACATATAGTGCAGCTGTCACATGTCAGCTGAATTCTCTCAAGTCACACCCTGTCTCTGAGTATCTTCACACACACCTTCTCCTGGGATCACGCCTGCATGTGGGAGTCCCATTCATAAAGCCCAGTGTCTTTGCGTCAAAGCAGCTGTATTTAATTAGCTCAATGGCCAGGTCTCAGGATGAAGTCCTCTGGCCAACTGCTTCAGAATAGCCTGGAGTGCCTGTTAAAAATGCAGAGACCCAAATCCAAACCCACTGATCCATTTCTGGAGGTGAGATGTCTAATCTAAATTTCAAGCAGGCTCCTTTTCAGCGAGAGAAGGTTGAGGATGGGGGCTGTCCCTAGTGCTAAAAAGCCTCCAGGTCCCCATAGGCATCAGCCACCCTAATACCTGTTCTTCTCTTTCCTTGATCACTCCAGCACCTCCCAGGCCCCTGAGCTTGACTCCCACCAGGCCTTAAACCCTTCTGAGTGCTCCTTGTAATTTTTCCTTAAAGTCTTTTGAGAAATGATCTCATTTATAAAGCCTGGATTTAGGAGTGGGTGTATATGCTGAGTAGGTAGGGGTGAGGTGAGGGAGTTGAAGAGTTTTGTCCCTTTGTCCTAAGAGCTCTGCCCTCATGGGTTGAACTTGAACTTTTTCCTAGGGGTGGGAGATATTCAGTGCAGGGCCGCGTAGAAAAACATCTCCATTGAGTGAGATGGACACCACATCGGTATGATTTGGGAGCCATATGGTTCTCTCTCCAATAGCTTGGTTCAGGACCATAAGAATCTTAGCTTATTCTTCCTGAAAGTGAAAGTTGCTCAGTTGTGTCCTACTCTTTGCGACCCCATGGACTGTATAGGCCAGAATACTGGAGTGGGTAGCCTTTCCCTTCTCCAAGGAGTCTTCCCAATCCAGGGATCAAACGCAGGTCTCCTGTGTTGTAGCGGGATTCTTTACCAACTGAGCTAATCATAAACTAAATTGTGGATGAAATCACCTAGAATCACTGTTTTGTTTTGTTTTGTTTTTTTCAATTGAGGTAAACTTGATATACAATACTATGTAAGTTACAGGTGTGTAATATAGTGATTCACAATTTTTGAAGGTAATATTCCATTTATAGTTATTATAATATAATAACTTATAATATAGTTAGTTATCTGCTATATTCCCTGTGTTATATGATATATCCCTGTAGCTTATTTTATACCTAATAGCTTATACCTCTTAGAACCCTACCCCTGTATTGCCCCTCCTTCCTCATTTGGGTTTTTAAAAATATATATTCATTGACAATTCACAAGTGGATAATTTTGAGCTCGCTTGAAAGAGGCTTTGATTCCAGTTTGACTAGTGGATGTATCTGAGATAATAAGAGAGAAGTAGAGGGAAGAACAACCCATCTGGAACTGGTAGGCAGTTCTAAACTGAGGTCCACCTCTTATTAGTAGAATCATGGGTGAGGCCTGTTGTGTGCAGAGTGGCCCGTGGGGGTGTGGAGATGTCACCTGAGTTTGGGATACGGCTGTATGGTCACAATCTCTATGTCCTCCAGGATGGGGCTGGCCCTGGACTCCTAATCCTGGTGCCTGGAGTGACACTGAGTAAATCACAGGCTCTCTCCTAGGTTAGGAAACTCGTCCCCTCCCTCTGTGCGTTCCCCGTCGTCCTGTGCCAATACTGAAATTGCTCTGGGGAAAGCAGGGCCGCACCAGCTCTGAGAGCCTGGCAGTAGCAGCTTCTCGCCTGGACTGCTTGCACCGAGCAGAGGTCACACCTTGTAGGAGGGGGACATCAACAGGGAGCTATGACTGGGATACAGGGGTCAGGAAAGGCCCAGGGTGGAGGACTGATTACAGCTGCATCTGGGTAGACCTGTCAGCGGAGTGTAATTTTCTCGGTTCTGTCTCATCACAACAAAGATTTGAAGCAACAGTCGTTGAAGCCCTCAGCACGTCGCAGCTCTTAGAGAGTCCACGTCATACTTCTCCGACACATCAGTTTTATTTAGAAAATAAAGGAAAATACATCCTTGAGGTGTGAGGGCATGCCGACCCAAAAGACGCAAAGAGAGAGAGCGAGAATGAGCAGAGGGCGCGTGGGAGAGAGCCGCCCACCCGGGCCCCTTGGCTCCTCTTTTTATGTGTTTTTCCCTCCCCCTGGGCCTGCCCTGTGTAAATCGGGCTAGCTAGGAGTGCTGTTTGTCCTACCTGAGGTCCTTACTCCAGTCCTCGGACCTTCCTTTGTTCTGTTTTCCAGGGCTTTTCCCTTCCTTGTCTTTTAGACACTGCCATTCTGGACTCCGAGGGATTGGGGGCAGGAGGAGAAGGGGATGACAGAGGATGAGATGGCTGGATGGCATCACCGACTCGATGGACATGAATTTGGGTGAACTCCGGGAGCTGGTGATGGACAGGGAGGCCTGGCGTGCTGCAATTCATGGGGTCGCAAAGAGTCGGACACGACTGAGTGACTGAACTGAACTGATTCTGGACTCCTGTTTCCTGCTCTAACTACCTAACAGACCCAGGGGCAATCTGAGAGTCTGGGGCCTGGGGAAATGGGGAAGGACATGTGGAAAATGTGAGAAGTAAAAACGAGGGCTGAGAAGTTAGTAATAGTCATCCTGTCATTTGTAAATGACTTATAGCTTTCATATTCCTGAGCTCTTTTGAGCCTTCAGAGAATGCTCAAGATGTAGGTAAGGGTGGGTCTTAGCCCCAGTTTACACACGAAGATACTAAGCCACAGAGAGGTAGTGACTTGCTCTAGGCTAGCTGGGACCAGAACACAGGTCTCTTGTCTCTTGTTTGGCTCTTCTATTTCTCCTGGTTCCACACTATTGACTGCTAGACAGAGAGCAACCCCAGACTAGCTCTGCCTACTTCATAATTCTGCCCAGGGTCAGCCGAGTAGGGAATAAGTAATCAGAATAAGAGGCATATCTTGGAGATTGAACTTTCCCCCAAGGTTGACTTATAGTAAATGGATGTCCGTGACCAGTGGCGTTTCATTAGGCTGAACTGCATAATGGGTCTTTAATGTGGGTAAGACAAGACCACCCAACTCACTTTTAACTGATGAAGCTGAAACCAGATCTGTAGAGGTGAAAGGCTTATGCATTAGCCCTGGGATAATAGATTTCCAGATGGCTGGGATCGGACCTCTGTCTCTGCCTTTGGCCAGTGATATTGACCAATAAACTGCTTTATGTCAATAGATCAGGGTTATAGTATAAGTGAATGTTACATGTAGATAATAGCCTTTATTCAGGGTCTTTTGTAACTACTTAATGTACAGTCTTAAGACTCTCAGAGGGGAAATGTTCTGAGAAACCTCTTTGAAAGTCTTCTACAAGATGCATTTTGTAAGGGGTAAGATATGCTAATATCAAGCAAGGTGTACTAGTAAGAAGGAAAGAGGGAAGGGCACTTGGGAACGGTTTGAACAGCGCTTGTTGCAGATAACCTCGCCTTTCCCAGCGTCTTCTCCACAGAGGTAATTTTAAAGCTGTGTTATGAGTGACACCCAAAAAGGTAGAAGGCTCTCCTTGAGGTAGCTGTCATTTTCCTCCTAGAGAAACACAATTATTTTCCAGCCTGCTTTATATAAATGTAAATGTGTGTCTCTGAGAAGGTTATTCTCCCCTGTGAATTAATGGAGTCCATCTGAAAAGGGGCAATGAATGGGCTACATGTAAATTATGACTTCCTGGGATGTTTCTTTGACATTCAGTTGAAAGAGACGGATCTGGTTGAGGTCGGTAATTGCGCCTCTTTCCCTGTGGGCTGTAAGTGTATTTGCATGGGAGGGAAGTGAATTTGCATGGGAGGGAAGGTGCAGGGGAGAGGGCCCTCAGCACCATAGGTGACCGTAGAGCAGGTGACCTCTTTTAGCGATGGCTTTTTAAAGTTGCTTTGAATGGTCTGAGGAGAAAATGGTATAAAAATTATTGGTGGGGTTTAGACATTGAGTTTAACATCCCCTTCACATTCTGAATACGGTATACTATTGTGAAAAATAACCCCCAACGTGAATAGGGTTGAAAATGAAGGTAGGGCTCTGAGGAAGAAGCCAGCTGGGCTGAATGGTGATGCAAAGAGCCCTCAAGGCAGAAAAATGCAAAGTACATCCTGGATATTTGGGTGTTTGCTAGTGAGCTTGCAGAGACGTAAGAGATTTGTACCAGTTAAGTCTGCAGCAAAAATCAGAATTTAGGAAGAAATGTGAGAAATCAAACACACTTTTAGATTTTCCAGGAAGATAGAGGGGGGCAGGCTTGCCTGTCTCTCTCCTCCCAATATTTGCCATGCTGATCTGAAGAATAACATCATTGATTTAAAATGAGGGTGAAAGAAAGTCTTCAATCCTTTTATTGAAGAGAGTAGTTCCTGATTTCATAGTTTGTCCTTGTGTACAGGTTGCAGCCAGAATCGCACATGATGAGTTCTCTGCTTATACAATGAAATGGTGCCAAAATACTCCAAATAACTTTGCCTACTTTCTTTTTGATTTTGTTCTCAGTATAATTTAGGCAAAGGCAAGGTATGCAGTTAGGGATGTTCTTTTCTCTTAGTTTCTATTTCTAATTATAAAAGGACATGGCATCGTTTATTCCTGCTTCCTGTGCGCCTTGCGCTGTTCTGAGTGCTTGACTAGGTTTATCTCCCAGGAGCCTATGAGATAGTGCCTTGGACCAGCTCTTGAGGCAGAAAGTGAGTGTGAGGAGGAAGTTTATGGGGAATGCTCTTGAGATTGACACCTGCAGGCTGAAGTGGAAGACTGCAGGAGCGGGAGGAGCCGCCCTGCCGTGAAGCTGCAGCAGAAGACTGCAGACCCCACTGGGAACCAGGAGGGCTTTCAGCTCTGTTCCATCTTGAGGCAAGGGCACTAGACTTTTAGACCCCTTGCCCTACTGTTCACCCCTTTCCCACCTCCCCATGGTCAGTGGATGTCAGATGCCCCCAGGAAGGGATGTGACCCCGGGCAAGGCCATCTCTCAACAGCTGAGATCCATTTTGATGCTGTCAATATCCCTAGCAGATGGGGATGGACTGCATGAATACTGAAGTGGGGCCATCTGGGGACCCCAACACAGCAGTCAGCACAGATATTAATCCCCTTTTTATGAATTAATGATTCGCCCAAGGTCACACAGCACTGTGGAGGGCCAGGATGAACCCTGCACGGTCTGGTCCAGGACCCACACTCTGAATTACCATTTGGCTTCTCCTTGAAATCACATATGTAAAGTAGTAAGTGAATAAGATGCATTCGAAGAGAAGTACTTGAAGCTCTGAAGAAAATAAAAGGGGGCATATTGATACGAAGTTAATACGCTGATGGCACGTCTACTCCCTGAGAAGCTCAGGGAGCTCAGTGGTAAAGAATCTGCCTGCCAATGCAAGAGATGCAGGAGACACGGGTTCAGTCCCTTGGTTGGGTAGATCCCCTGAAGGAAATGGTAACCCATTCCAGTATTCTTGCCCAGGAAACCTCATGGACAGAGGAGCCAGGGGGTGGCAAAGAGTAGGACACGCCCGAGCGACTGAGCATGCCTGCACTACTTCCCGGTATCATCAGCTGTTTCACCCTACGTGGGGCGGTGACTGCTAGCCAACCATTTATCTTTCTGGCCCACAGCCAGTTGGCATTATCTGGTTTCCCTATTGGTGATGTGGGCCACCGCCCAGCCTGACCAATAGATTCTCTAGATAGCATGCTTCTTCCCCAGACCTGGGGGCTGCAGCCTTCAGGGCAGCCTGGGAAGCTGCTGTTGCAGACAGCAGAGCTGCCACGGGCCGGGGTCTCTCAGGGTGCCAGTGGGTCAGAGACCAGCTGCCCTGGAGCTTTCATCCTGGGTTGTTAGTGACGTGAGTGAGAAATAAACGCATTCTTTGTTGCTGTTGTCCAGTTGCCAAGCCGTGTCCAACTCTTTGCGACCCCGTGGCGTGCAGTATGCCAGGATTCCCTGCCCTCTCTCACCATCTCCCAGGGTTTGTCCAAGAAGCTTATTCTTTAAGCTCTGAAGTTTTAGGGGGTAGATATTTGTTATTGGAGCTTATTTTACTGTCATGAGTACAGTGTAGAAATTTATTTAAAATGCTTTAGGATAAACAGTATAGTCAACGGGTAGTTATTATTGGGGTGGAATGATGATTAGTTTTGTGTGCCAACTTGGCTGTGACACAGTGCACAGATATTTGTTCAACTGTTAGTCTGGATGTTTCTGTGAAGGTAATTTTTTTTTTTTTCAATGAGATTGACATTTAACTTGGTGGAGCCTGAGTAAAGCAGATTCCCCTCTGTGATGTGGACGGACCTCATTTGGTTAGTCGAAAGCCTTAATATAAGAACAGAGATTGAACTCCCTTGAGTAAGAACGAATTCAGCCAGCGGTCTGCCTTCCAGCTTCCACTGCAACTTCTGCTCTTCCTGGTTCCCTAGCAGATGGCCTTTGGCCTTGAACTCCACTCTTTCCTAAGTCTCTAGCCTACCCCATAAGAACCTGGACTTGCCAAGCCTCCATAATCATGTGAGCCAATTCCTTAAAATAAACCTCTCTACTTATATACAGAGTACATCATGAGAAACGCTGGGCTGGAAGAAGCACAAGCTGGAATCAAGATTGCCAGGAGAAATACCAATAACCTCAGATATGCGGATGATACCACCCTTATGGCAAAAAGTGAGGAGGAACTAAAAAGCCTCTTGATGAAAGTGCAAGAGTAGAGTGAAAAAGTTGGCTTAAAGCTCAACATTCAGAAAATGAAGATCATGGCATCTGGTCCCATCACTTCATGGGAAATAGATGGGGAAACAGCGGAAACAGTGTCAGACTTTATTTTTTGGGGCTCCAAAATCACTGCAGATGGTGATTGCAGCCATGAAATTAAAAGATGCTTACTCCTTGGAAGAAAAGTTATGACCAACCTAGATAGCATATTCAAAAGCAGAGACATTACTTTGCCAACAAAGGTCTGTCTAGTCAAGGCTATGGTTTTTCCAGCGGTCATGTATGAATGTGAGAGTTGGACTGTGAAGAAAACTGAGCGCCAAAGAATTGATGCTTTTGAACTGTGGTGCTGGGGAAGACTCTTGCGAGTGAGTCCCTTGGACTGCAAGGAGATCCAACCAGTCCATCCTAAAGGAGATCAGTCCTGGGTGTTCATTGGAAGGACTGATGCTGAAGCTGAAACTCCAATACTTTGGCCACCTGATGTGAAGAGTTGACTCATTGGAAAAAACTCCGAAGCTGGGAGGGATTGGGAGCAGGAGGAGAAGGGGACGACAGAGGATGAGATGGCTGGATGGCATCACCGACTCGATGAACATGAGTTTGGGTAAACTTCGGGAGTCGGTGATGGACAGGGAGGCCTGTCGTGCTGTGATTCATGGGGTTGCGAAGAGTCGAAGACGACTGAGCGACTGAACTGAATTAAACTGATACACATATCTGTTAGTTCTGTTTGTCTAAACAACACTGATGATGTAAGTAGTTGTTAGCATTTGAAGCACTCAGATGAAGAATCTCTACTTCAGAGATGGCTGTGGAGTCTTCATATATAATTATAAAAATCTGCTGTAAGAAGTTTGTTAATTAACATAAAGAAGATTTGAAATACATTTAAAAACATTGGTGTACAGGATACAGCATGCTTGGGGCTGGTGCATGGGGATGACCCGGAGAGATGTTATGGGGAGGGAGGTGGGAGAGGGGTTCATGTTTGGGAACACATGTAAGAATTAAAGATTTTAAAATTAAAAATAAATAAATAAATAAATAAAACAAAACAAAAAAAATTCAAAAAAAAAAAAGCAAAAAAACCCACAACATTGGTGTAATAGATTGTATTCAAGATGCATGGCTGGCTCAAAGATTCTTAAGTCCCCATCAGCTTTGCAAGAATGAGATAGAAGAATCTGTCAAGACCAACAATAGCCTTAGGCCTAGAGCTCTACTGGGTTGGACCACGTGCTTCGCAGAGCACTGTACATCCTGTCCAGTCAGGGGTCTAGCTAACTCTGCTGCTAGTCTCTTTGCAGGAGACCCCAGTTCGATTTCTGGCTTGAGAAGATCCCCTGGAGAAGGGATAGGCTACCCTCTCCAGTATTGAGCTTCCCTTGTGGCTTAGAAGGTAAAGAATCCACTTGCAATGCTGGAGACCTGAGTTCAAACACTGGGTTGGAAAGATCCCCTGGAGGAGGGCATGGCAACTCACTCCAGTATTCTTGCCTGGAGAATCCCCACGGACAGAGGAGCCTGGTGGGCTACAGTCCACGGGGTCGCAAAGAGTCAGACACGACTGAGGGACTAAGCACAGCTGTGAGTGAATTTGGAAAAAACTGCACAAACCCTTGTGCTAGTCTTTTGTAGGCATTGGTGTGTAGTAAGAGGAAGGAGAGGTGGACAAGGCTGTTGGTTTTTATGTTAAATATTCTAGTTTCTTCTTAGCTTTTCTTACTGGTTTTGACGCACACCTTTAAAACCACCCTCAACCATTCCAGTGTGATAGCCCCTTGCTTTGCCACAGTGAGCTTGATTACAGCAGACCTTCTGTCAAACCAGCTATTCCGGTTGCTACCAATGCGCAGATACCCTTTCACAGTTTCCCTGGAAAACTGAGGGTGTATGGCATCTAAATATTAAAAAGTGGTATGTCATTGTATTTAGAAAGCTGTTCTCTCTCTTCCTGCAAAAATGGTAATACTAAAATATTATGCTCTTGGGTTGACATTGCTGTAGTGTGATGGGCTCATTTGTATTCATGGAGAGCTTCAAAACAAGTATCCTAGTCTGCAGATTTTTCTAATTAAATAGCTGGAAAAACCATCTACCACTGTCTCATTTCAACCTTCTATAGCTGCTTATTTCCTCTTCTTTTTAATGCATAAATAAAACCCTCAGATTTTATTTATATTTTCCCTTTGACTTTTCTTTACTCATAAATACTACCTTGACGTTTTTTGCACGAGTTCATTTATAAGAAGTTTATTATGTTACCTGTCTGATGCAGCGTTAAAAGGCAAATTGCTGTAATTCCCCGTTATTAAGGAATTATTATTAATAAATACTGTGATGTCTTACTACAGAACATTAAAGCATATAATTTTCTCCTCTGTGTTAATCTTCATTACATACCAAATGTGAAGCTTCATTGTTATTTGGTGGTGGTATTTAGGAACATTCTCTCAAAAGCACAACAGTGCTGGAGAATTGTTGCCTCTGGAGTTAATAGAAGCTACTTATTATCTGTTCAGCCCCAGAGAATCTAATTTTTAAATCTGTAATATGAGAACTTTTAGGGGGTGGGGAACAGAATTCATGCGGTTGTAAGGATCAAGGGAGCTGGAAAAAAGGGGAGATTTTTCTAAAAATATAATATCAATTAATCATTAATTGACTGATTAAAAATTTTTGAACACTAATATAACCCAAGCTAGCATGTGTGTGCATACACACTCAGATATTCATATCTCAGTGCTATTCTGAACTTTATTTAACCATTCCTTTGTTTTGGATTTTTAAATGGTTCTCAGCTGTTCCAATTATAAATAATGTTACAGTAACTTCTTTAATACATAAATCCTCCCAAATCTGTGATTATTTCACTAGAGAAGATTCTTGGAAGTAAAAATTACTGGGTCAAAGAATGTGGACTTAAATGTTTAATGCATGTATTTCATAAATTCTACTTTCCTAAAAGATAACCCAATTTACCTTCCTAACTAGGAGTGTGGAGACCAACCATCTCTCCACGCTCTTACCAGTACCTAATAGTAGCATCTCATTGTTCTTTTCATTGCATATCTGTGGTTATTAGTAACTAGTAAGGCTAAACATATTTTCTAATGATTTATTAACCAGTTCCAATTTTCTGAAGAAGTGAAGTGAAATTGCTCAGTCGTGTCTGACTCTTTGCGACCCCATGGACTGTAGCCTACCAGGCTCCTCCCTCCATGGGATTCTCCAGGCAAGAGTACTGGAGTGGGTTGCCATTGCCTTCTTCAGGGGATCTTTCCGACCCAGGGATCGAACCTGGGTTTCCTGCATTCCAGGCAGACGCTTTAACCTCTGAGCCACAGTTGTCTAATTGCATATGTCTATGTCTGCCAATGCAGGAGACATAAGAGGCCTGGGTTCGATCTCTGGGTGGGGAAGATCCCTCGAGGAGAGCATGGCAACCTACTCCAATGTTCCTGGAGAATCTCATGGACAGAGGAGTCTGGCAGGCTACAGTCCATAGGGTCACAAAGAGTCAGACACGACTGAAGTGACTTAGCACACACGCATCTTTGTAGTAGAGGTTAACTATTTGTCTTAATTTTAGCACTAGCTTACATGTGAAAATATTCAACCTTTATTATATTGTTTGCAAATACATTTCCTATCATTTGATTTCACCATTTTCTGGTGAACAGATGTTTACATTGTTTTATGTAGACAAATATAAATATCTATTTATTAAACATGGGTGGTGGATATGTGGGCATTTAATATATATATTTTTCTATCTTAAGATGATTCTTAGATAAAGCAAATGTAAAGTCATACCTGCTCATTAAAGATTTCTTTCATTTTATTTCAACTTAGAACATTTTTCCTAGCTCTGTTTCATGAAGAATTCGTTTCTTTCCCTTTGGTTTGTTTCATATAGTGCTGTCATTGTTAACTTGTCTATTTTCCTACTAGATGGTGAACTAGAGCCTTGTACGTCTGAGTGTTCAATGTCTGGTTGGTCTCGTTAAACACTTACTGAATAAAGGGAAGAACAGCCTCTGGAGGAGGAAGGGCTTTGAGAAAGATATGCAGTCCAAGTGGTGACACTGCCTTCTCATCCTGAGGCTGTGGGAATTATAGATCTTCAAAATAGGAAGCTCTTGGCAGAAATGACTTCACACAGATTTCATGCTGTGGGCATGCTGAATCAGTTGGAATACTTGAAATCCCATCATGAATTCATGTCAGCCTTCCTCCACATATACCCTTCTCCCAGGATTATTTTTGTTGTTGTTTATTTATTTGGCTGTGCTGAGTGTTCACTGAGGCATGTGGGATCTTTCGTATACAGAATCTTTAGTTGCTGTGTGGGATCCAGTTTCCTGTCCAGGGATTGAACCTGGGCCCTCTGCATTGGGAATGTGGAATCTTAGCCACTGAACCATGAGGAAAGTCCCTCCCAGGATGTTTAAACACCAGATGCACCTTCATCGATGATGTTAGAGAGATCAAGAGTAAGGAAGAGACATACCACACTGGGTCCTCCCATCAGCAACAGCACTTAATGGCAGAGCTGAACCATACAGCGTGACATAATATTTTGTGTTAATAAAAGCTGGGGAGTTAGTCTTGTCTTCTAAAAAGAAGCCAGCTTCTTAAAAGACCTGTCTGTGTTATTTGCGCCTTATTTCCTACAGTGTCCAGAAAATTGCTGAACATCTATTAGATGCTCAGTGAGTTCCAAGGGGTTCTAATTTCCTTTTCCTTTGCAGATTGCTATTCTTAGCACTTTTATATACAACAGGAGGACTTTATTTTTTTAGTCTTCCAGGATTTTCATTTTTAACCAAATGCTTTTTTTTTATATTCCAGGCTAAGAATAAATATTCTAAATGTAATGTTAAATCCCAATTGAATACATAGGCTATTTTTTTCAAAGCCTCAATTTGGATTCTTATTTCAGCTCGCGGTTCCCTTGTTATTTTATGTCATAGCCAGATAGGAGTTGTCCAGAAGGTTCTTCTCTCATCTAACTGCAGCCCTGTTTCTCCCTTAAATCTGTGGAGTAGCTTGTTAGATGAGGTGTCTTGCTCTCTTTATCTGCTCCAGACTGAAGGCATAGAGCAGAGCATCCAGGAAAGACTAGAAAAGAAAAACTAGATAACCCAGCATGAGTGGAGCAATTTGGTGAAGAAGAGTCAAGTTGAAATGACACTCTGGTATCCGAGGGCGTTGAACTGTCATCATTAAGAGGTCAGAGCTACAAGGGTCAGAAGTTCTAGGCAGCACAAAGGAGTTGTTTGAAAGCAAATTCTACTGGGAAATCAACCACTGTCTATGTTGGATGCTTCCATGATGAAAAAAGAAAGGTGGAAAGTAGCATGTTAGAAGGTGAGGTCCCTATGGAGAACTCCCGATGTTACCTCTTCATACCCATACAGCTGTGTGCTTCTAAACATTGTTTTTTGACTTTTCTACTTTCAGCCTTAGGTATCTCTTCTCATGGCTTTGCTAGAATTTTCCCCCCCAATTTTTAAAAATTGTGCTAAAATAACCGCAATATAAAATTTACCATATTAACTGTTTTAAAGTGTGCTGTTTCATGGTATTAAGTACATTCATAGTGTTAGTTTCTGAGTCATATACAACTCTTTGGACCCCATGGATCGTAGCCCACCAGGCTCCTCTGTCCATGTGATTTCCCAGGCAAGAATACTGAAGTGGGTAGCCATTTCCTTCTCCAGGGAATCTTCCCAACCCAGGGATCGAACCCAGGTGTCCCACATTGCAGGCAGATTCTTTACCATCTGAGCCAAGTACATTCACTGTTTTGCTGAATTTTCAACACCAGAATTTTCAAGATTTCCTGCCTCAGGCCCATGAGGCCACCAGGGCAAGTGGACTGGCACCTGGCATTGTATGAATTAGTCTGGAAATTGAAAAATTTGTGCTGTAAAAATTCAGACTGACTTCATTTGGATTGCGGTGGTGGCGGTGATGTAAATGTGAGGCTAGAAGGAAAACCTGGCTTTACTGTCAAGTGTGACTCTCAGAGAACTTTACTGGTGTGAGAATTCAGATATAGAACGCTTTGGAGCTTCTGGAGTGGAACATTCATCCTGCACTTAAACTGGTTTCCTCTGTTGATGCTCATTCCTCTGCTGGGTTCCCATACAGCTCTTCTGAGGTATCTCCTAAAGGCAGAGCGAGCAAACACCTTGTCCTGTATGCCTTCCGTGGTTGTACTAGGGACCAGCGCTGGGATTCCAGGAAGGCCTCTTTTCTGTTCTGTGCCATGGTTCATCCTGCAGATAACGGCAGCGTTTTGCACATCATGGAGGAGTGCAAGGAGTAATCTGATCTATATAAGCAGCACCACTGAATCCTGCTGTCTTCATCGGGATTGTCAGATGGGCTAACCCTGATTTGTTCTTCTTTTAAAAAATTTTTTGGTGGCACTGTATCTTTGCTGTGGCACATGGGTTCTCTAGTTGTGGGGCAAGGGCTTAGCTGCCCTACAGCACGTGGGATCTTAGTTACCCAACCAGGGGTTGGACCCACGTCCCTTGCATTGGAAGGCGAATTCTTAACCACTAGAACACCAGGGAAGTCCCAACCCTGTTTTGTTCTTATAAAGCATCTTGCCTAGGAATCATCAATACTTTCTGGATGGGGTGTGTGTGTGTGTGTGTGTGTGTGTGTGTGTGTGTGTGTGTGCATTATGAATTATGTTATTGCTTTGATGAGCCGTTTCCCCCTATTTACTCAACAACTAAAACAAACCCATGTAGTATTAATAAACTAAATGACACTTGCATTTCCCTGCTCACTTGGCAAGCATTCTGCTTTGCTCCACATCAGTGAAAGAAAAGTGAAAAGTGAAAGTGTTAGTCACTCAGTTGTGTCAAGACTGTTTGAGATCCCATGGATTGTAGCCCGCCAGACTTCTCTGTCCATGGATTCTCCAGGCAAGAATACTGGAGTGGGTTGCCATACCCTCCTCCAAGGGATCGTCCTGACCCAGAGATCGAACCTGGGTCTCTCACATTGCAGGCAGATCCTTTACCATCTGAGCCACCTTTGCAAATTGTAGATTTCAACAAATCATTAAGGGGGTATAGATGTCTAGTTTATTCTTCCTTTCCTTTTATGTTTTCTATCCCCCTCCTCCTTCTTTCTTCCTTTCTTCCTCCGGTGTAGAACATACAATCTAGTCAACACTTTCTTCCTTTGGTAAAGATCAGTCCACTTTTTGATTGCACCAATTGCACATGTGACTGTTTCCTTGTAGGTATATTTATCGAGAAGATTTGGAGAGAGACACTCTGAGTTGCTGTGTTTATTACCTTTTATGTACTATAACTAGGAAATTGGGTTTTTGCATTTTAAAAAATATTGCAGTTTGTACTTCATAATATCCTGCACTTAAAGAACATGATTACTGCTAATTATCATTTAGAAAATTATTTTTTGCTTGATTAGGGATTTTAACTACGTGTACTCAAATCTAGTGGGTCTTCGTTATGTGCATTACTTTCCATTCCACACTGGCTTAAATATTAATATATGGAAATTTAGCTTCGTTTGCCATACCTTTTGATGTCAGGAGCATAATCAGTGTAATTAGATTGTTTTTTCTCCTGTTTGTATTTCATATTATCTAATGTCATTAGTGAGCTGACTACTGAGTGGGTAATCTGCATTTCACAACAGCTTCTTGAGCACATTATTGCCATTGATTTTGATTATTTTAATTTCCCTTCACCCCAGGCAGGCCCTCAAGCTGTGCGATATTATTCAAAGAACTGCTTTCTTCCATTCAGTGAGCAGCTCTTTTTTTTTTTTTTAAATTTTGTTTTATTCAAGTATGGTTGATTTACAATGTTTTATTAATTTCTGCTGTACAGCAAAGTGATTGAGATATATGTGTGTGTGTGTATACGTTCTTTTTCATACTCTCTTCCATTCTTTTTCCTGTTTCTGAACACCCATCAGCATTCTAATAAATGGCGATGTTTTTACTTGGTTGGGGGCGGTGTGGGCAGGGGGTAACTTGATTTTCGTAGTCTATGGGTGAGAGTGGGTAGCTCAAGACTTGTGTGCATTTGTTCTGAGTGGTGGTTAGCATGAGAGCCTCTGGTGCCCAGAGGGAAGCTGGATGCCCGGTCTGGTCTGCTCGCATAGTCTGAGCAGGGCACTGGACAAGCCCGGAACCCTGAGTCTGACATAGAACTCTGGGAGAGTCTGTTGCTGATACACAGCAGCGCTACCGCTCTTTGCTCTCCCTGAGGCTTACAAGTTTGTCTTTTGCCCTGGGAAAATGATTGCTGGATGGACATGGCGATTCGAATCCAACTTCCTTTTCGGTTTTTGCATGTATTCCAAAACTAACTGTAAAAAGGAACCCCACATTAGAGTCTAAGTTTGGCTATGGTCAGCCACAGATTCTACTAACCCTCTGGTTGTGATACTTGTGTGCTCTTAAAATGGTGGTAGTTGTTAAGTCATTTGTTACTGCACAGAATCTTGAATGTTAAGGCTGTAAGGAAATGACCAGTGCCAGCATTCTGCCTCTGTCTCTTTATAGACGAGAAGACAGAAGCTTAGAGGGTGGACGACTGGCTTGAGACGACATAGGTGAGTGGTAAAGAAGAGGGAGAATCCCTCTTTCCTGGGCAGAGCTCCTTTTTATTTTTTTCTGTTTGCCATCTTTTATGGGAGCAAGAGGATAATTTGCTGATTTTTAAAAAAATTATTTATTTTAGTTTGCACAGGATTTATTTTTGTTTCTTTTTTAAAAAATTATTTATTTTTAATTGGAGGATAATTGCTTTACGATATGGTGTTGGCCTTTGCCATAGGTCAGCCTGAATCTACTTCTTTTTTTAATTGAAGTGTAGTTGATTTACAATATTGTGTTCGTTTCAGGTGTACAGCCTAGGGATTCAGATTTTTTGCAGGTTACGTTCTATTGTAGGTTATTACTAGGCATCGGCTATGTGCGCTTTAATTCTCAGGGGTCCTTTGTTACCAGATGACCCAGTGTAGCAACATATTGTGCTCACCTGCTAACCATACCAGCCATGTGGGTGATTGGCAGCTATTATACATACATGTAGTTCAACGTGTTGTTTTGGGGGCAGAGGCTTTTATAAGGCAAACAAGAAGAAAGGAATGGAATTAAAAGAATGTGCCTATGTGTCTACTCTTACATATACATGTTAAGGGTTCTAGCAGAGTGATTCTGCCCGAATGTGACCTAAGACAGCTTGGATTAAAGACTTTTTTCCCTCCTTTTTCCCATTAGGGCAGACTTTTCCCTCCTGCTGTGCTGGAGAAATACAGTTGTCTGCTGCTAAGTGTTCTGGACTCCTTGGAAGGCGCTGCCTCTGTTTAGCACTTTTCTTCATTGTTTGGTTTGACCCGAGGAGCTGGAAGTGGAGGCAGCTTCCTTGGGGAGTGTGGAGGGGGAGAACTGTGCAGGAATCTTCTGTTTGAAGTTTCTGTAATAATTCGTTTAGGACCCACCAAAGTGTAATTCCTCATGAATTTAATTATTGTAGGAATTCTTAATTATCAAAAGGATTTTTAAATGTTTTAATCAAGAAGACTCCAGGGTGATTATTTCAGGCTATGTGACATCGGTGTCCCTAACTGGCAGTTCCTCTAACAGTTGGTTTAAGTGAATTGGTTATCATCAAAGGAGGTAAATAAAATTGATCCAGGCCGTATTTTCCTGCACATGTCTAGAAACAAGCATCTTAATCCTAAATAATCGTTTCCTGCTGTTTCCTCTCTGGGCCAGGCCTCTCCTTGTTTTAATGTGTTGGTTTCTGGTACAGGGATGTGAGTTAATGTTCTCCCTTCTGAGTTGTGTGTGAGAGCCTGAGCTCCTGACATACCCAGAATGTGCCTGGCTGACACCACTTTTTTTTGTCAATTCAGTGGAAAGCACCAGGTGAGTGGGCGGCTTGGCTTGAAGTAAACCTTGGACTGGCTGGAACATTTGGACACTGCATTTTATCTGAGTTGCCAGGGAGCTTTCAAAGCAAATGGACCTGGATACTGAGGCTCATTTACTTAGTGAAAAGGACAGAAGGGTGGACCAAGTCAGTGACATCTAGACTCTGGGATTTCAATGGCCATTAAAATATGTAAAATGGTTTTGAAGACTGACATAGAATTATCAATATTTTTTTTTTTTTTTTGCCAAGTAAGGGCATTAAGAAAGAATCAAGGAATCACCTACTATATGACTACCACGAGTTTAACAGCAAAGGACAGCCATTACATTCAAATAAAAAACTCTATGAAAAACTTAACTATGGTGTCTCAATTGTGTTTCATTTCACCAAAGACTGGTAAAAACTGGCATTTAACAACTAAGCCAGGGGCTTTCCTGGTGGCTCAGACGGTAAAGCGTCTGCCTGCAATGCGGGAGACCCGGGTTCGATTCCTGGGTTGGGAAGATCCCCTGGAGAAGGAAATGGCAACCCTCTCCAGCACTCTTGCCTAGAAAATCCCATGGACGGAGGAGCCTGGTAGGCTACAGTCCATGGGGTCGCAAAGAGTCGGACACGACTGAGCTACTTCACTTGTGAATATCATGGGCTTTCCTGGTGGCTCAGACAGTAAAGAATCTGCCTGTAATGTAGGAGACCTGGGTTCAATCTCTGAGTCAGGAGGAACCCCTGGAGAAGGGAATGGCTACCCACTCCAGTATTCTTGGCTGGAAAATTCCATGCACAGTGGAGCTTGGGGTCACAAAGAGTTGGACACGAGTGAGCTACTAACACTTTTCAGATATAGCATTGGCTTGAGTTTAACTTATCCTTCACTATGAGCTAAAGAGCCTTTATTCTTTTTTTTTTACCTTTTTTTTTTTTTTTTTAAATTTTAAAATCTTTAATTCTTACATGCGTTCCCAAACATGAACCCCCCTCCCACCTCCCTCCCCATAACATCTCTCTGGGTCATTCTTACTCATTTTTTTCCCCTTCTAGGTAACTCCTTTCGTGCATTTTCTCTTTTTCCTTATTCTATCTCTCCTGTTTGCTCCCACTTCCTCCTTCTCCTCTTCTGACTGTTTTCCAGGGACTCTCTCACGGGCAGAAAGGCTGTGTGTCGCCACCCTGTCCAAGCGGCTAGTCTTTCTACCGAATGGGGTGGTGTTCTCAAATCTGGCTAGAGCACTGCCTTATACAGTCCTCACGGTGGACATTCTGTAAAACATCTTTGTTTTGCTGACATCACCTTTTTGTAGACACTTCTTGGCTGTAATCCCTCAATTAGCTGGGCACCTATCAAGTAGTTTTGTGTTCTGAATATTTTTCTAATTAATCTCTGCTGTACAAGACGAAATCAAAAACGTTTTATTCGATCGAGGTATATTACGTCGCTGACTTCTCTTCCATTTACTGGGCTTATTACCCTGTCATAGAAATAGATTAATGGCCTGAAAATTTCACCAGAGCTTGTTTTCTCATGAATTTTGCTGATTTGACTGCTTTTGTTTGGGCCAGAATTTACAGTAACTTAGGTTTGCTTGCTTTTTCAGTCCTTGGCTTTCTAGTTTCAACAAAACATTTCCAATGTATGCAAGAGTGAAGGGCTATTAAGTATATTTTTATAAATAATACAAATGAGTCTGGCTTTGATACTTATAATATCAGATGGTTGGCTTTTTGATAAAGATTGCATCTGAGGATTTCTCATTCAAATGACTTACTGGGAACTATTTTATTGGTTAACATAAAACAAAACACCTTCTTTAATGAATTATAGTCATATTCAAATCATCATGAAACATAAAGCAAATAAAGTACAGCAGATGGATAGTGTCGCCCCAATTTATTTGCTCAGGTGAATTCAAAGACTAGGTAATATATTTTGTCTAATGAAAGAGAATACTGTATAAATGCTTTAAAACTTCAGATAGTTATTTCTTTTTGTTCTCTCTGTAAAAAAATGCAGTAAAGCCTCACTCATTGGGTACCAGAATTCTTTCAAGCATTTTGGCAGATGTTTTGTCAGAGATGGCTTTGAAATCTATGGGTGTTTAGGATCTTACATGGTAGAAAAGAGTTAAATATCCAGGAGATTCTAAGTTCTTCAGATGGAACATTATGGTCCATATAGTCTAAGAGTTTAAAAGACTAACAAATTCACACTAATGCTGAGATGTGGGCTTAGCAATTTGAATCTGAGCAGAAGAGTTTCAGGAAAGCATGAAGTCTCATAAACCTATACAAGTTGTGTGTTTAAAGTGTTGGCTTTGCATGAGGGTAACCTACCAGCTCTGGCGTCTCCTGAATGGGTCTGCCCTATTTCAGCAGTGGTATCTGGGACAGAACATTGTACTTGGACAAAGAATCCCCAGGTCTCTATCCAAGAATACTAGATAGAGAATCCTGAGAGCACCTTGCTAGCCACTGGCTTGAGAGGGTCTCTGAGTCATTGTCTCCTCTGGTGGGGACGGCAGGACATCACCCAGAGGGCGATTGTGAAGATTAGAAGACAGCATGTGGAGGGAAATATGTTATGAATTATGGAGCTCTGTGCAGATACCAAGTCGTGTTAATCCTGTGGGAAACGAGTCTGGTTAAGAGTCGATAGGGGTCGGCCTCGTCCAGCCCGCCTGCTACATTTTCACCTAGCAAGGTAAGGCATGTCCGCAGCATCCCTCCTCGTCGGCCCTGCTATGTTGATCTGATAGCCGTCATGGGGCAACAGAGGCTTCCCCAGGGGCTCAGCAGTGAAGAATCCGCCTGCAGTGCAGGAGCCACAGGAGCCGCAGGTTTGATCCCTGGGTCGGGAAGATCCCTTGACGGAAGGCATGGCAACCCACTCCAGTATTCTTGCCTGGACAGTTCCATAGACAGAGGAGTCTGGTAAACTATAGTCCACAGGGTCACAGAGTTAGGCACAACTGCAGTGACTTCAGTGTAGCATAGCACATGGGCAACAGTCCCATCACATAGTTACATCTGGTCTTATAATGTCACCAAGCTGAAGAACTGATGCTTTCAAACCGAGGTGCTGGAGAAGACTCCTCAGAGTCCCTTGGACAGCCAGGAGATCAAACCAGTCAATCATAAAAGAAACCAGCCCTGAACAGTCATGAGAAGGACTGCTGCTGCTGCTGAAGCTCCAGCAGTTTGGTCACCTGATGTGAACAGATGACTCATTGGAAGAGACCCTGATGCTGGGAAAGATTGAGGGCAGAAGAAAAGGGTGTCAGAGGATGAGATGGCTGGATGGCATCACTGATGCAATGGACATGAACTTGGGCAAACACTGGGAGGTGAGGGACAAGGAGGTCTGGCATGCTGCAGTCCATGGGGCTGCGAAGAGCCAGACACAACTGGGCAACTGAATACCAACAATGTCACCAAAGGGACCCCCTGTCGGGTTGGGTACGAACCTAGGGTTCTGGAGGCTTGATGGTAACTGTTTTGACCTCAAAGTGTGGACTGATGTACCCTTCAAGAACTAGAGGTGAGGAAATAAGAATTAAAAGCAAGCAAGACTTCTGCTTGTATATGTCACCTGGGTGGAGGTAGAGGGGAGAACACTCTGCCCTAGTGGCATTGAGTGTGGAGCCCAGACACAGTGGGAGGCACATGCAGACCCATGCTTTGTTCTGGGCACTGTAGAACCAGCCAGTCCGGCTGCTTGGCAGCAATGAACTCTAGCATCTGTTGAAAGCAAAGGATACTTGAATGGAGTTCATTTCAATTTCTCATTTTCTTGTTATAAGGGATGAGCACACCCAATAGTACTCTATATTTTTAGAGAATCTGACTTATTTTTCAAGCATTTGAGTTTGGCTATATTCTACATGTGATTTGCCAGCTTTCTTTCTTTAATTATTAGCATTAAACCTGTGTGTAGGAATTTGAATGGAAAATTAATAGCTATTTAAATATTTGTTTACACTTAATTCATTAAGAGGAGTGTTGAGTAAGGGCTGTTGTATCTTGTAAGGAGTCTTTGAAGATAGTTTATGAATGATTTCTCTTCATAAGATGTAACATCAGTTTCATCCCTTCTTTTCCCCCAGAGAAACTTGGATTTGGGAATAGTTAGGATGGGATCCCAATTCCGAAGCCATGAGGCTTACAGCAGGGTTCGAGCAACATGCAGTGAGTTCCTAGTCTTCTTAATTGCTGCTGACTTTGAGGCGGTTGTTTTGGTAAAATTCCCAAGTGGATTTTCAAGAAAGCACATGCTCTCTTAGAAAACATTATTCTCCATCTCTAGGTCTTATGTACAGTTGCCAGAGCATGGAAAAACAATTTCCGTGGCCCATCATTTTTTCTTCCCCCAAATATGACACACAGATCAGTTCCGGGCAGCAGAAGATGAGTAAAAAGAGAAATGATAATTTCCAAATTATTCTTAGGTACTCATTGCTCAGTATCTATCTGTGTCTCGTAGGCTTTTTGTGGTACTAACTATATCAGTAATATTGATTTAAAGGAACAGGCATTATCTGTTAATGATAAGATAATGGTGTTATTTTGCTCTGATCACAAGGTACTATTCTATCCATAACAGGCTGTTCTCAAACGACAGCGGGAGGAGGACCTGGGCTTACAAATATGTTGGAGCTGAGGGTGGGGGTGGAGAGAGACAGTGACTGACCAGTCAAGACCTCCTGTTCTCAAAGGGTTTGAAATAGTAAATGAAATAAGTATACATTTAGGCACTTGGTAAGCATAGGAAACTTTTGGATGAATGCATTAATTAAAGATTAAGCTCTCCTTATTATTAAGAAGTATAAGCATTAAGTTGAAGTGAATATCTAGAAAAGAAGTACAGCTGTGTTTTCTTAGACCTTCCTCTTCTGTCCTTTGTCTACACACCAGAGCTGTTTCCTTGAACTGAGAATGACTCTTGTACTCCACTGTCAGTAACACAGCTTTGTAATAGTAAATATTGTGCTTTAATGAATACATGTATTTGACTGGAGGGCGGTGAGTACAAAATCACTAGATACTTGGTTATAATTTATGAAATTGTTTATCTTAGAATTTACGCTAATTGCAGTTTTTAAATTAAAAATTTTAATTTTGAGTTAATCATGGATTTACCTAGAGTTGTGAGAGTTGGATCATAAAGAAGGCTGAGAGCCAAAGAATTGATGCTTTTGAACTGTGGTGTTGGAGAAGACTCTTGAGAGTCCCTTGGACTGCAAGGAGATCCAACCAATCCATCCTAAAGGAAATTAGTCCTGAATATTCACTGGAAGGACTTATGCTGAAGCTGAAGCTCTAATACTTTGGCTACCTGATGCGAAGAGCTGACTCATTTGAAAAGACCCTGATGCTGGGAAAGATTGAAAGCAGGAGGAGAAGGGGACGACAGAGGATGAGATGGTTGGATGGCATCACCGGCTCGATGGACATGAGTTTGAGCAAGCTCCAGGAGATGGCAAAGGACAAGGAGGCCTGGCGTGCTGCAATCCATGGGGTTGCAAAGAGTTGCTTATGACTGAGTGACTGAGCAACAAGAGCTACAATAATATAGAGATAGCTCCTGATGGCAGCATCTTGTGAAACTATGGTTCAGGATGACAATTTGGAACTAGTATATTGGCACTGATACAGCCAAGATATAGAACTTTTCTCTTTGAGGTATCGTCGACATTTAACGCTATATAAGTTTCAGGCGTACATGACGATCCTCGGATACAGTATGAAAGGATCACAGCATGTCTAGTTAACACTCATCACCATACATAAAGATTTTTTCTTGTGATGAGGACTTTTAATGTTTACTCTCTTAGCAACTTTCAAATATGCAACACGGTATTATTAACCATCGTCACCATGCTGTACATTATTATATCCCTAAGATTTACATATTTTAAAACTGGAAATTTGTACATTTTAACACTCTTCATCCATTTCACCCACTGTCCACCCTCCATCTCTGGCAACCACCAGCCTGCTCTATCTACGATCATTTTGTTTATTTTTGTTTTTTCATTCCACATGGAAGTGAGATCATATAGTTTTTGTCTTTGTTTATCTGACTTATCTCATGTAGCTTAATGCTCTCAAGCTCCAACAGTGTTGTGACAAAGGGCAAGGTTTCATTTTTTGAAGTGGCTTAGTAATATTCTATTGTATGTGTGTATCGCATTTTGGGGCTTTCCTGATGGCTCAGAGATAAAGAATCTGCCTCCCAGCGCAGGAGAGGCAGGTTTGATCCCTGGGTTAGGAAGATCCCCTAGAGAAGGAAATAACAACCCACTCCAGTATTCTTGCCTAAGAAGCCCCCGGACAGAGGAGCCTGGCAGGCTATATACAGTTCATGGGATCGCAAAAGAGTCGAACACGATTTAGCAACTAAATAGCAGCAACAGCAATAACCCCATATGACTTCCTCCAGACACGGCTTAGTAACTAAATGACAACAGCAGCAACCACATTTTCACCCATTTGTCCATTGATGGACACAAGTTCTTTCACATCTTGGCTATCATAAATAGTGCTGCAGTAGATATGGGAGTGCGTATATCTTTTTGAGGCAGTGCTTTCCCTTTCTCTGGATGAATACCCAGAAGTGGAATTGCTAGATTGTATAGTAGTTCTATTTTTAATTTTTTGAGGGACCTCTATATTGTTTTCCATAGTGGCTGTACCAATTTAAATTCCCACCAACAATGCACAAGTGTTCTCTTTCCTCCACATTCTCACCAACACTTATTATTACTTGTCTTTTTGATAATAATACATCTATCCTAACAGAGGTGAGGTGGTATTTCATTGTGACCTGGGATTTGTATTTCTTTAGTAATTAGTGATGTTGTGCATCTTTTCATATACCTGTTGGCCATTTGTGTATCTTCTTTGAAGAAATATCTGTTCAGATCCTCTGCTCATTTTTTTAATTGGATTCTTTTTTGCTATCGTGTTGTATGAGTTCTTTGTATATTTTAGATATTGACTCCTTATCAAATATATGATTTACAAATATCTTCTCTCATTCAGTAGGCTGCCTTTTCACTTTGTTGCTGGTTTCCTTTGTTGTGCAGAAGCTTTTTAGTCTGATGTAGTCCCACTTGTTTATTTTTGCTTTCGTTGCCTTTGCTTTTGGAGTCACATCCAAACCATCGTCACTAAGGCAGATGTCCTGGACTCACTGCCTGTGTTTTCCTCTAGGAGTTTCATGGCTTCAGGTCACACAGTCAAGCCTTTAATTCACGTGGAGTTAATTTTTGTGAATGGTGTAAGAAGCTGGTCTAGTTTCATGATACTGTGCTCCCACCATTTTGCTTTCTGGGGTTTCAGTTACCTACGGTCCACCTCAGTCTGAAAATCGTAGATGGGAAATTCCAGAAATGATCAATTCATCAGTTTTAAATTGTGTGCTGTTCTGAGTCATATGGGCTTCCCTGGAGGTTCAGACAGTAAAGAATCTACCTGCAATGCAGGAGACCCGGGTTCGATCCGAGCCCGGAAGATCTCCTGGAGAAGGAGATTCTCCAGTAGTCTTGCCTGGAGAATCCCTTGGGCAGAGGAGCCTGGCGGGCTACAATCCATGGGATTGCAAAGAGTCCCACGCGCCTGAGGGACTACCACTTTCACTTTCTGAGTCATCTGGTGAAATCTCACACCTGGTCAGTCCTGCGTGGGATGTGAATCATCCCTTTGTCCAGCATATTCTGCCCCTTAGTCACTTAGAGACCATCTCGATTATCAGATCAACTGTCTGGTATCACAG